>NW_026577911.1:652949-979424 GCF_029407905.1 Bubalus kerabau | reverse complement strand
TTTCTGAACAGATCTGGAGGTCTCCCTTAGGGGAAGCTAACCCATTCTTCCAAGTAGAGGCTTCAAAACGCAGGCCGCTTGGCTGCCTCTTGCTCTCTGAAGGAGGCCTGCTTTTCCCGCCTCCTATGAACCCCACATCCCAGCCTCTGGGAAAAGCGGATCTTGAAGATCTTTTCTCAGGGGTTGTTTCCACGGAGCTGGGGCCGAGCCTGGAGCCCCAAACGCACAGGGGAAGAAAAACCACATGGACAAGTCTTTGCTCTCTAGGAGAGCTCTAGTGAACCTCACTCTGTCAGGAACATTCTTGTTTCCTATGGAGACACCCCTGTCTGTGAAGCTGTGTACCGAACATGGAGACACAGAGTCTGATTCTCTCTGTGCAGCTTTGAAGCTGTCGTTCAAACAACAGCTTGAAAATCCATACAATGCTCTTCCTTACCCGTGACACAGTTCTCATTGCTATACCCCTTGGCAGTATTTAGAAATCCATACCCAAACCCTTCTAGTAGGCCTGGGTCCTAGATCGGAGGAACATGCAATGGCGGAGCTGAGGCCAGTAAGGCACCAGTCAGGTCTCACACACTCTGGCAGCCTGATCGTCCAGGGAGACTAAGACCTGTTGTGCCTTGCAGGAGGCTCGCTTGCGTTACCTCCTGTGAACTGCGTTTGCCAGCCTGGGGGAATAGTGGTCCCTGGAGATCTTTTCTCAGGGGCTCCTTCCCCTGAGCTGGGGCGGACCTCGGGGACCCAACTCACAGGGCAAGGCAAAACCATATGGACAGGTCTATGCTCTGTAGCAGACTTCTAGTGAACCTCATCTCTCAGGAACATTCTTGGCTCCTATAGAGACACTTCTGTGTGTGAAGCTGCGTACCTAACATAGGGGCACAGAGAGCCTGATTCTCTCAGTTCATTTTGACACAGTCGTTCAGAAAACAGCTTGAGAATCCATAAAATGCTCTCCATTACCGCTGAGAGAATTCTCGCTGCTGTAGCCCTTGGCACTTTTTAGAAATCCGCAGCCAAACGCTTCTCCAAATAGGCCTGGGTCCTAGTTCGGAGGAACAGGCAATGGTGGAACTGAGGCCAGTAAGGCAACAGTCAGGTTTCACACACTCTGGCAGCCTGCTCCTCCAGGGACAGTAAGGCCTCTTTTTCTCTGCAGGAGATTCGCTTGCCTTACTTCCTGTGAACAGCGTTTCCCAGCCTCAGCGAAGCGGTTCCTGGAGATCTTTTCTCAGGGACAGTTTCCCCGGAGGTGTGGTGGACCTCGGGGACCCAACTCACAGGGGAAGGAAAAACCACATGGACAGGTCTATACTCTGTAGGAGAGGTTTAGTGAACCTAATCTCTCAGGAACATTCTTGGCTCCTATAGAGACAATTCTGTGTGTGAAGCTACACTCCTAACATTGGGGAACAGGGATCTTGGTTCTCTCCGTGGGGTGCTGATGCTTTGTAGCAAAGCACCTGCTTGAGAATCCGTCCTCTTAGGCTTCCCTCACCTTGACAGAGGTCTCATTGCTGTAGCCCTTGGCAGTTTCAAAGAAGAAGACCCTTACACTTCATAAAGTAGGCCCTTGTCCTAGTTTGAATGGAAAGGCAATAGCTGAGCTGAGGCCAATAAGGAGCCAGTCCCCTCTGGCACATTCCCGAACCCTGCTCCTTCATGGAATATAACTCTAGAATCTTGGAATGTCTTTGCAAGGCTGGCAAAGGGCAGTCAGGAACAGCACCCTGCCTCTGGAATTACCGACTTCTGAGCAGATCTGGAGGTCTCCTTTAGGAGAAGCTAACCCATTCCTTCCAAATAGAGGCTTCAAAACACAGGCAGGTTGGCAGCCTTTCGTGCCCGAAGGAGGCTTGCTTTTCTCTCCTCATATGAACCCCAGTTCCCAGCCTCTGGGAAAACCGGGTCTTGAAGATATTTTCTCAGGGGTTCTTTCCACGGAGCTGGGGCCGAGCCCGGGGCCCAAAGGCACAGGGGAAGGCAAGACCACATGGACAGGTCTATGCTCTGTAGCAGACCTCTAGTGAACCTCATCTCTCAGGAGCATTCTTGGCTCCTATAGAGACACGTCTGTGTGTGAAGCTGCGTACCTAACATAGGGGCACAGAGAGCCTGATTCTCTCTGTTCATTTTGACGCTGTCGTTCAGAAAACAGCTTGAGAATCCATAAAATGCTCTCCCTTACCACCGAGAGAATTCTCACTGCTGTAGCCCTTGGCACTTTGTAGAAATCTGCACCCAAACGCTTTTCCAAGTAGGCCTGGGTGCTAGCTCGGATGAACAGGCAATGGCGGAGCTGAGGCCAGTAAGGCAACAGTCAGGTTTCACACACTCTGGCAGCCTGCTCCTCCAGGGACTGTAAGGCCTCTTTTACTCTGCAGGAGATTCGCTTGCCTTACTTCCTGTGAACAGCATTTCCCAGCCTCGGCGAAGCGGTTCCTGGAGATCTTTTCTCAGGGACAGTTTCCCCGGAGGTGTGGCGGACCTCGAGGACCCAACTCACAGGGGAAGGCAAAACCACATTGACAGGTCTATGCTCTGTAGGAGAGGTTTAGTGAACCTAATCTCTCAGGAACATTCTTGGCTCCTATAGAGACAACTCTGTGTGTGAAGCTACACTCCCAACATTGGTGCACAGGGAGCTTGATTCTCTTCGTGGCGTGCTGATGCTTTGTGGCAAAGCACCTGCTTGAGAATCCATCCTCTTAGGCTTCCCTCACCTTGACAGAGGTCTCATTGCTGTAGCCCTTGGCAGTTTGCAAAGAAGAAGACCCTTACCCTTCATAAAGTAGGGCCTTGCCCTAGTTTGAATGGAAAGGCAATAGCTGAGCTGAGGTCAATAAGGAGCCAGTCCCGTCTGACACATTCCCGAAGCCTGCTCCTTCATGGAAAATAACTCTAGAATCTAGGAATATCTTTGCAAGGCTAGCAAAGGGCAGTCAGGAACCAGTACCCTGCCTCTGGAATTACCGACTTCTGAGCAGATCTGGAGGTCTCCTTTAGGAGAAGCTAACCCATTCCTTCCAAATAGAGGCTTCAAAACACAGGCAGGTGGACTGCCTTTTCGTTCCCGAAGGAGGCGTGCTTTTCTCTCCTCCTACGAACCCCGGTTCCCAGACACTGGGAAAAGTGGATCTTGAAGATATTTTCTCAGGGGTTGTTTCCACGGAGCTGGGGCCGAGCCTGGAGACCCAAAGGCACAGGGGAAGGCAAGACCACATGGACAAGCCTTTGCTTTTTAGTATAGCTCTAATGAACCTCACTCTGTCAGGATCTTTCTTGATTCCTACGGAGACACACCTGTGTGTGAAGCTGCGGCCACAGAGAGCCTGATTACCCCTGTGCAGCGCTGAGTCTGGGCGGCTAAACAACAGCTTGGGAATGCAGCCTGGGGCGCTTCCCTTCCCTCTGACAGAGCTCTCCTTCGGTCCCTAAGCCCTCTGCAAGGAGGCATGGATCATAGGTGCAAAGGGAAAGGAAGAGCGGAGCTGAGGCCAGTAAGGCGCCCGCCAGTCACGTCTCCCCCACTTCCGCAGTCTGTTCCTTCCCCTGCGCGAAAGCTAGAAGCTGGGAAGGGCTTGGCGAGGCTTGCCCAGGCAGAGCAGCCTCTAGGCCGGGGCTCTGCGATATCGCTCCTGGGCGCAGATCTGGAGCTCCGCCGGAGTGGAAGCTCATTCGGTCCTTCCCAATACAGGCTTGCAAGCACCCGACGGCGGCCTGACTCTATTCTCCCGCGTGCTGGGAGTGGGCTTCCAATCCAGAGCACAGAGCACTGCCTGGAGCTCTCTGCTCAGGGGCTGGTTCCCCTGCACTGGGACTGTGCTAGGGAGCCCAAAGGCACAGGGGAAGGCCCCAAACCACATGCACACGACTCTGCTCTGGAGCTGAGCTCCGGGGAAGCCCAGTCTGTAAGGCGGTTTCTGAACACAAACGGAGGAACACTCTGGCTGTGGAGCTCCCTCCCCATGACAGGGGCACTGGGACCCTGATTCCCTCCGTTCAGCGCTGAGTCTGGGCTACCAAGCAACAGCTTGGAAATGCAACCTGGGGCATTTCCCTTCCCTCAGACAGAGGTCTCCTTGCGGGAGGCTTTCGCAGTTTGCACACCCCCGTGCCCTAAGCCGTCTGCAAGGAGGCCTGGCTCCTAGGTCCAAAGGGAAGGCAAGAGCGGAGCTGAGGCCAGTCAGGAGCCAGTCATGTCGCCCACACTCCCGCAGCCTGCTCCTTTGCAGGCGCAAACGCTAGAAGCTGGGAAGGGCTTGGCGAGGCTCGCCCACGCAGAGCAGCCTCTCGACAGGGGCTCTGTCCTATCGCGCCTGGGCGCAGGTCTGCAGCTCCGACGGTGTGGAAGCTCACTCGGTCCTTTCCAATACAGGCTTGCAAGGACCCGCCGGCAGCCTAACTCATCTCTCCCGCGTGCTGGGACTGGGCATCCAGGCCTGGCACAAAGCACTGCCTGGAGCTCTTTGCTCAGGGGCTGGTTCCCCTACGCTGGGGCTGTGCTAGGGAGCCCAAACGCACATGTCAAGGCCCCAAAACACATCCACACGTCTCTGCTCTGCAACAGAGCTCCGGGGAAGCCCAGTCTGGCAGGCGCTTTCTGGGCACAAAGGGAGGAACACTCTGGCTGTGGAGCTTCCTCCCCAAGACAGGGGCACTAGGACCCTGATTCCCTCCGTTTACCGCTGAGTCTGCATTGCCAAGCAACAGCTTGGGAACGCAGCCTGGGGCGCTTCCCTTCCCTCGGACAGAGCTCTCCTTGCGGTAGGCCTTGGTAGTTTGCATACAATGGGGCCCTAAGCCCTCTGCAAGTTGGCCTGGCTCCTAGGTCCAAAGGGCAGGCCAGAGCGGAGCTGAGGCTGTCAGGCTCCAGACACATCTCCCATACTCCTACATCCTGCTCCTACCCGGGCGTGAACGCTAGAAGCTGGGAAGGTACCTGGACCGTGCAGGGGCGGGGCGAACGCGGGCGGCGTGGGGCGGGGGTCGGCTTCTGGCGGGGGTGGGGGCGGGCTTCCCAGTTGTGCTCTCGGAGGTGAACACTGAGGCTGAAAACGCGCCGGGAGCGCACCCGGGACTGGGTAAACCCGGGCTGCGCGGGTCGAGATTCCGATGGCTTTGGGTGGGGGTCGGTCCCAGTTGTTCTCCCGGGGGTCGCCACTGCGGCTGGGAACGCGCCGGGAGCGCGGCAGGGGCGGGGCTAACCCTGGGGGCGCGGGGCGGGGGTCGGCTCATGGGGGGGATGGGGAGGGGTTCACAGTTGCCCTCTAGGGGGTTGCAACTGCGGCTGGGAACGCCCATTTCGTCCGCTCCTGGGTCCCCAAGGATCGCCATCCCGTGGGTGCAGTGGAGGGCTGCGGACCACAGGTAAGGGAACTGGGACTGCGTGGAGCAGGGAACCAAGTATTCCGCCGTCTGTTGGCACATTCTCGGAGCTCCCCAACCTGGCGGTCGCAGAAAGGCCTTCCCTTTGGGGTCAAGGCCTTTACCACTCCACCCCTCTGCTGAAAAATCTAAGAGTCTGCGCGGTTCTTCCAAGCAGCCTAGTGTCCACTGGAAGTCCAAGGGACAGAACACTGAACTCTGGCCGGCTGGCCCAGCCCTGCTTCTGGCACTTTGTAATCCAGCGGGCCCTTGAGCACCTGCTGGGATGGGAAAGGGAAGGGTCCACGGATTGCACCCTAGAAACTTAGTAGGGTGCATGGATTTCAAACCCTGGTGGCCGCCCAGGCAGCAAAGAAGGGGGGAGGGCACCTTGCTGCCCTTTCATGGCAGAATCTGTGGTAGTCCAGCTGCGTGGGCCTTTTCATGAGGACCCTGTGCAATAGAAGTTTGGTGTTTTGGAACTGAATAATTAGAACGTGTAAAAGCTTTAAATTATGTGGTGGTGTAATTAAAAAACAAAACAAAACAAAACCAAGCTCCAAGTGTTTTGCAAATGGAGGTTTAAATATTGAAGGACTGTATTCCTTGCACTGTGGCATTCTATCAAGAAGTGTGCAGGATTTTTTTTTTTTTTAAGAAAAGTGTTCGAAGTGAGGGAAACAGGAAACCCAGAGGTGCCCCTGTATTTTGGGGAAGGCCTTAGGAGGTCACTTGGAAATGCTGCTGGCTGTGCGGGAGAGGGGCAGATGGGCTGTGCAGGCTTGTCCTTTGCATGGATGTTCTTGTGTGTGGAAACCCAGCTCGGAGCCATCTCCTGATGTGTAAGAATTTCGCAGACAAACCTTGAGCTAAGCAATGCATTTTTTCCTAAGAAAATGTTTGTCTTAAGCGATGTAAATATCCTATGTATTTCCGCTAGACTCTGGCTTCAGGTCGGTTCCCCCAAAAGGCTCAGAAGCGATTTGAACAAAACAGCATGTTTTCCTCCTAGCTTGTTCTCCTTATCTATGTTAAGGAAATGATATATTTGCCTGCAATACTGCCTTTCTTCAAGATTCATGTCAATCAAGTTTTGGCCCGGGATGACTCACCTGATGCCAATATTATCTCAATGCATGTCGTGGGGGAGGGGCCTGGTGCCATTCCCTGAAACAGTTCCTTTCTTTCCTTAGCTGACTGCTAGTGCCTGTAGAATATCTGGCTAAAGACCAGCAGGGGGTACTCTTACTACCCCCCCCCACCCCGCCTCGAGTCTAAGTCAGCAGCTTTCTCTATCTCTTTCATACTTTAATAACAGTTGATGGCACAAAAGCTCTGAGCGATCAAATCATATCAAATCTTCATTTCAGATTGAAGATGCATTCCATGGTATTGCTATCTTAAGTCTTTCCATCGTTATGGAATATCTGTCCATGTATTCAGGATAGTTTTCAGCCAGGGTGTATAATTTCCAGTGTGCCAGTCTTGTCATCCTCGTTACATCCATGGCAAAGTGTTTTATTCATGTTGATATTATTGAAAGGGAATTTTTTAAAATTCCTTTTCAGATTATTATCTGCTAATGTATACAGATAAAACTGTGTAATCATTCATTTTTATCAGTTTGGACAGCTTGATAGTTGTCTTTAATTTCTTTACTTTCTGACACTTTAAGATTATCCTGGGACACATATGTAATGCCTCACCCCTAAATTCAGACATGTGTTCAAAGAACTTCTGTCCTTTTATTTATTTATTTATTTATTCTTTAACATTGAAATCGTTTTGACTATGCTGGGTGTTTGTTGCTAGATGGAAGTAGCTAGGACCTCTGGACTGCAGTCTCTCATCTCTTGCTGACCTCTTGTTGACCTCTGCAGAATCCTGGTAGGTGGGAGCTTGTTAGTTCCTTGTTCCTTATCAGAACCTCCTGTGGTAAGTGTTTTTCTCTTCTCTGTTGCCTGGTAAGGGTGGGTGGTCATGGGCATCCCAAAGTTGGCTAGAAGTCAATTATTTAGGCAGGCTTGTGCACAGATATGGGAGAAGGCAATGGCACCCCACTCCTGGAAAATCCCAAGGATGGAGGAGCCTGGTAGGCTGCAGTCCATGGGGTGGCTAAGAGTCGGACACCACTGAGTGACTTCATTTTCACTTTTCACTTTCATGCATAGGAGGAGGAAATGGCAACCCACTCCAGTGTTCTTGCCTAGAGAACCCCAGAGACTGCGGGGCCTGGTGGGCTGCCATCTATGGCGTGGCACAGGGTCGGCCTCAACTGAACCACTTAGCAGCTGCAGCAGCAGCAGCAGCAGTGCATAGATATCAAAGGGGATGAGAACAGTCAGGTAGGATCACATATGTCACCGTGAAACAATACTTCTCCTCTTAGCCAAAGCTAACGAAAGATTTCTGTTCTAGGTCAACCTAGAAGAGATCACTTAAGAGGTAAAGAAACTTAAACTCCATTAGCAAAGGCAGTTCAACATCTCAAGAAAACTTGTGCTAGGCACAAAACTCTTTTCTGGGGGCCTACTTTCCCTACAACCTCCTTATCCCATTCTGTACCCATTCCTTTGCTTCTCCCGTCCTGAAAATGCCACCTGTAAGACAGAACTACTTCGTTTCCCTTCTTAAAGTGTGATTGCATTCCATACATTCTTGTAATAACAAGTCATACATTTCCCTTCAGCAACCAAGAACTGACTCTTATATTGGCATTTGATAGATTGGTGAGCATACCTATCAGTGATAATAGCGCCCACCCCGCTTCCTGCAAGAACAGAACAAAACAAAACAAAACAAAAAAATTGCTTTCTTACATTTAATATGTTCGGATGGTGCCAGTCACTATTCATGCAGAGTCAAAAATCTCTTTTGTTTCTGTGTAAAAGGGAGGTCCTTTCAAGTCGTGAATGTTTAAGAAGTTTCATTTATTTGGAAGTGACCTAGCTATTCAATACACTGTCGTCACTTAGTTTAGCACCAGGATAGAAACTCAGGTAACCAAAACACCTGGAGGAACGATTGTAAGTTCAGTTCAGTTCAGTTGCTCAGTCGAGTCTGACTCTTTGTGACCCCGTGGCCTGAAGGACGCCAGGCTTCCGTGTCCATCACCAACTCCAGGGGCTTGCTCAAACTCATGTCCATCGAGTCAGTGATGCCATCCAACCATCTTATCCTCTGTCATCCCCTTCTCCTCTGCCTTCAATCAAGACTATGAGAGGCAGATATTTTAGAGTATAATTATTGTTAAGAGTTTATCTAAAAGCTCATATCACATTTACATATTTTACATTGGTTGTTGCTGTTTCCAGGTACTTTGTTGCTGACAAGCTTGTGACACATATAACAATAGAGCAATTTTTACCTCAAAAGAAACCTAGGCACTATGAACATGTTGTGCTTAATGTTGTTGACTCTTAGACATGTCTATAGTGGAGGAGCAAAACCAAAAATACTAGATATTTAATATTGACTAGTTCCCAGTTCACGGGACTCTGACATTCATTTAGGTCAATGTTTTCTTGTATTTCCAGCAGTTTGATTTGGAAGGGCTGCCTTGTCTTGAGACCATTGAAATCAGAACTCAGAACTTGAGCAATATTATCAAAAAACACAAGGCTCACACTGACATATACCTTAATCCAGACAGACAGACAAGACATCTTCCAGATTTCCGCCTGAGATTTAAAATATTTCTTTGAGCCGTTTTCCTGGGAAGTGGGGGGAGGGGAGTGGGGGTGGCAGCGAGGCAGGCTTGGGTAACAAGCTAATTGTTGGTCATTGCATATGCAAAGAACCAGCTTTCCGGGTTCCAAGGAAAAAAGCTTCCTTGGTACCCAATTTTGTTTGGATCTATAGACTCTCATGGCCCTCCTAGGTCAGGACATCTTTCCTTTCTGTAGTCCTCGTTTGAACCCTAAATCATAGACAGCTTGGATTGTCTCTGTGGGGTGGATGTATTGTCCTCGTGTTTGACCTGGCGGCAGTAGCGAGGTCCGAGAGCCTCTCCTGGAACCGGGCGTGGGGACAGGGCTCACCGGGAGCCCCTGGTGGAAGTGGGCAATGCGCCGGGAGCGCGCCAGGGGCGGGGCGATCCCAGGCGGCGCGGGTCGGGGTTCCGGTCGGGAGGGGGTGGGGGGTGGTAACAGTTGTGCTCTCGGGGGTCCCCACTGCAGCTGGAAACGCGCTGGGAGTGCGGCAGGGGCGGGGTAAACCTGGGCTGCGCGGGTCGAGATTTAGATGGCTGTGGGTGGGGGTTCAGTCCCAGTTGTGCTCTCCGGGGTCGCCACTGCGGCTAGGAACGCCCATTTCCTATGCTAATGTGTCCCCAAGGATCCACATCTAGTGGGTGCAGCGGAGGGCTGCGGGCCACAGGTCAGAGAACTGGGACTGCTTGGAGCAGGGAACCACGTATTCCGCCCTCTGTTGGCACATTCTCGGAGCTCCCCAACCTGGCGGTTGCAGAAAGGCCTCGCCCTTGGTGTCAAGGCCTTTACCGATCCACCCCTTTGCTGAAAAATCTCAGTCTGCACGGTTTTCCCAAGCAGCCTAGTGTCCCCTGGAAGTTCAAGGGACAGAACCCTGAACTCTGGCCGGCTGGCCCAGCCCTGCTTCTGGCACTTTGTAGACCAGCGGGTCCTGGAGCACCTGCTAGGATGAGAAAGGGAAGGGTCCGCGAATTGCACCCTAGAAAGTTAGTAGGGTGCATGGATTTCAAACCCTGGTGACCGCCCAGGCAGCAAAGAAGTGGGGAGGGTACCTTGCTGCCCTTTCATGGCAGAATCTGTGGCTGTCCTGATGCGTGGGCCTTTTCATGGGGACCTTGTGCAATAAAAGTTTGGTGTTTTGGTACTGAATAATTAGAAATTGTAAAAAGTTTAAATTATGTGGTGGTGTAATTAAAAAACAAAACAAAACAAAACCAAGCCCCAAGTGTTTGGCACAGGGAGGTTTAAGTATTGAAGGCCTGTTTTCCTTGCACTGTGGCATTCTATCAAGAAGTGTGCAGGATTTTTTTTTTTTAAGAAAAGTGTTCGAAGAGCTTGAAACAGGAAACCCAGAGGTGCCCCTGTATTTTGGGGAAGGCCTTAGGAGGTCACTTGGAAATGCTGCTGGCTGTGGGGAAGGGGGGCAGATGGGCTGTGCAGTCTTGTCCTTTGCATTCATGTTCTTGTGTGTAGAAACCCAGCTCGGAGCCATCTCCTGATGTGTAAGAATTTCGCAGACAAACCTTGAGCTAAGCAATGCATTTGTTCCTGAGGAAATGTTTGTCTTAAGCGATGTAAATATCCTATGTATATCCGCTGGACTCTGGCTTCAGGTCGGTTCCCCCAATAGGCTCAGAAGCGACTTGAACAAAACTGTATGTTTTCCTCGTACCTTGTTCTCCTAATCTATGTTAAGGAAATGATATATTTGCCTGGAATACTGCCTTTCTTCAAGATTCATGTCAATCAGTTTTTGGCCCAGGATGACTCACCTGCTGCCAATGTGACCTCAAGGCATGTCGTGGGGGAGGGGCCTGGTGCCATTCCCTGAGACAGTGCCTTTCCTTCCTTAGCTGACTGCTAGTGCCTGTAGAATATCTGGCTAGAGACCAGCAGGGCGTACACCCCGCCTCAAGTCTAAGTCAGCAGCTTTCTCTATCTCATTTATACTTTAATAACAATTGATGACACAAAAGCTCTGAGCGATCAAATCATATCAAATCTTCATTTCAGATTGAAGATGCATTCCATGGTATTGCCATCTTAA
This sequence comes from Bubalus kerabau, assembly GCF_029407905.1. Classification (NCBI taxonomy): domain Eukaryota; kingdom Metazoa; phylum Chordata; class Mammalia; order Artiodactyla; family Bovidae; genus Bubalus; species Bubalus kerabau. The sequence goes on along the minus strand of NW_026577911.1, from coordinate 968,294 downwards.
GTCTTTCCATTGTTATGGAATATCTGTCCATGTATTCAGGATAGTTTTCAGCCAGGGTGTATAATTTCCAGTGTGCCAGTCTTGTCATCCTCGTTACATCCATGGCAAAGTGTTGTATTCATGTTGACATTATTGAAAGGGAATTTTTTTTAATTCCTTTTCAGATTATTATCTGCTAATATATACAGAAAAAACCGTGTAATCTTTCGTTTTTATCAGTTTGGACAGCTTGATAGTTGTCTTTAATTTCTTTCCTTTCTCATACTTTAAGATTTTCCGGGCACCGTACATGTACTGCCTCACCCCTAATCTCAGTCATGTGTTCAAAGAACTTCTGTCCTTTATTTGTTTACTTATTTTTTGCAACATTGAATTCGTTTTGACTATGCTGGGTCTCTGCTGCAAGATGGAAGTTGCTAGGACCTCTGGACTGCAGTCTTCCATCTCTTACTGACCTCTTGTTGACCTCTGCAGAATCCTGGTTGGCGGGAGCTTGTTAGTTCCTTGTTCCTTACCAGGACCTCCTGTGGTAAGTGTTTTTCTCTTCTCTGTTGCCTGGTAAGGGTGGATGGTCATTGGCATCCCAAAGCTAGCTAGAAGTCAATTATTTAGGCAGGCTTGTGCATAGATATGGGAGAAGGCAATGGCACCCCACTCCAGTACTCTTGCGTGGAAAATCCCATGGATGGAGGAGCCTGGTAGGCTGCAGTCCATGGGGTGGTTAAGAGTCGGACACCACTGAGCGACTTCACGTTCACTTTTCACTTTCATGCATGGGAGGAGGAAATGGCAACCCACTCCAGTGTTCTTGCCTAGAGAACCCCAGGGACTGCGGGGCCTGGTGGGCTGCCGTCTATGGGGTCGCACAGAGTCGGACACGACTGAAACGACTTAGCAGCAGCGGCGGCGGCAGCAGCAGCAGAAGCAAGGCATCGATATCAAAAGGGCTGCAAACAGTCAGGAAGGATCACATATGTCACCGTGAAACACTACTTCTCCACTTAGCCAAAGCTAACCAAAGATTTCTGTTCTAGGTCAACCTAGAAGAGATCACTTAAGAGGTAAAGAAACTTAAACTCCATTAGCAAAGGCAGTTCGACATCTCAAGAAAACTTGTGCTAGGCACAGAACTCTTTTCTGGGGGTCCACTTTCCCTACAACCTCCTTATCCCATTCTGTACCCATTCCTTTGCTTCTCCCATCCTGAAACTGCCACCTGTAAGACAGAACTACTTCATTTTCCTTCCTCATGTGCCATTGCATTCCACATACTTTCTTGATATAACAAGTCATACATTTCCCTTCAGCAACCAAGAAATGACTTTTATATTGGCATTCGCTATAGCACGCCCCCCTCCCCCCACCCCCAAGAACAGAACAAAACAAAACAAAACAATTGCTTTCTTACATTTAACATGTCAGGATGGTGCCAGACACTATTCATGGAGAGTCAAAAATCTCTTTTGTTTCTGTGTAAAAGGGAGGTCCTTTCAAGTCGTGAATGTTTCAGAACTTTCATTTATTTGGAAATGACCTAGCTATTCAATACACTGTCGTCACAAGGATAGAAACTCGGGTAACCAAAACACCTGGAGAAACGTTTGTTAGTTCAGTTCAGTTCAGTTGCTCAGTCGTGTCTGACTCTTTGGGACCCCGTGGCCTGAAGGACGCTAGGCTTCCGTGTCCGTCACCAACTCCAGGGGCTTGCTCAAACTCATGTCCATCGAGTCAGTGATGCCATACAACCATCGTATCCTCTGTCATCCCCTTCTCCTCTGCCTTCAATCAAGACTATGAGAGGCAGATATTTTAGAGTATAATTATTGTAAAGAGTTTGTCTAAAAGCTCATATCACATTTACATTTTTTACTTTTGTTGTTGTCGTTTCCAGGTAGTTTCTTGCTGACAAGCTTGTGACAGATATAACAATAGAGCAATTTTTACCTCAAAAGAAACCTAGGCACTATGAACATGTTGTGCTTAATGTTGTTGACTCTTAGACATGTCTATAATGGAGGAGCAAAACCAAAAATACTAGGTATTTAATATTGACTAGTTCCCAGTTCACGGGACTCTGACATTCATTTAGGTCAATGTTTTCTTGTATTTCCAGCAGTTTGATTTGGAAGGGCTGCCTTGTCTTGAGACCATTGAAATCAGAACACAGAACTTGAGCAATATTATCAAAAAACACAAGGCTCACACTGACACATACCTTAATCCAAACAGACAGACAAGACATCTTCCAGGTTTCCGCCTGAGATTTAAAATATTTCTTTGAGCCAGTCTTCTGGGGAGTGGGGGGATGGGGGTGGCAGTAAGGCAGGCTTGGGTAACAAGCTAATTGTTGGTCATTGCATATGCAAAGAACCAGCTTTCCGGGTTCCAAGGAAAAAAGTTTCCTTGGTAACCAACTTTGTCTGGTTCTATAGAATATCATGGCACTCCTAGGTCAGGTCATCTTGCCTTTCTGTAGTCCTCGTTTTATCCCTAAATCATAGACAGCTTGGATTGTCTCTGTGGGGTGTATGTATTGTCCTCATGTTTGACCTGGCGGCAGCAGCGAGGTCCGAGAGCCTCTCCTGGAACCGGGCGTGGGGACGGGGCTCACCGAGAGCCGCTGGTGAAGGTGGGCAGCGCCCCTGGAGCGCGGCAGGGGCGGGGCGAACCCGGGCGGCACAGGGCGGGTGTCGGCTCCTGGCGGGGGTAGGGGAGGGCTTCCCAGTTGTGCTCTCAGAGATGGCCACTGCGGCTGGAAACGCGCCGGGAGCGCAGCCAGGGTGGGGTAAACCTGGGCTGCACAGGTCGAGATTCCGCTCGCTGTGGGTGGGGGGTCGGTCCCTGTTGTGCTCCCGGGGGTCGCCAATGTGGCTGGGAACCCGCCGGGAGCCCAGCAGGGCCGGGGCAAAACCTGGCGGCGCGGGGCGGGGTGGGGGTCCGTTCGCAGCGGGGGTCGGCTCCTGGCGGGGGTGGGGGAGGGCTTTCCAGATGTGCTGTTGGGGGTCGCCATTGCGGCTGGGAATGCCCATTTCGTGAACTCCTGGATCCCCAAGGATCGGCATCCATCGGCCACAGCGGAGGGGTGCGGAACACAGGTAAGGGAACGGGGACTGCGTGGAGCAGGGAACCATGTATTCCGCCCTGTGTTGGCACAGTCTCAGAGCTCCTCAACCTGGCGGTCGCAGGAAGGCCTCGTCTTTGGGGTCAAGGCCTTTACCACTCCACCCCTCTGCTGAAAAACCTCATAGTCTGCGCGGTTTTCCCAAGCAGCCTAGTGTCCGCTGGAAGTCCAAGGGACAGAACCCTGAATTCTGGCCGGCTGGCCTAGCCCTGCTTCTGGCACTTTGTAGGCCAGCGGGCCCTGGAGCACCTGCTAGGATGGGAAAGGGAAGGGTACGCGAATTGCACCCTGGTGGCCACCGAGGCAGCAAAGAAGGGGGGAGGGCACCTTACTGCCCTTTAATGGCAGACAGAATCTGTGGCTGTCCTGCTGCGTGGGCCTTTTCATGTGGACCTTGTGCAATAAAAGTTTACCGGTGACCTTAGGGAACTTCCCAGTGTGCTTCTGACAGATGAGGGATGCTGTGGAGTTGGAGGGGCCTCTCAGGACTACGCTGGGTTTGGCGCAATGGAAGAGGGCCTCATCTCCAGGGAAGGCAGGAACCTCAGGCTTCCTCTCCATTTCGGACTCCGACCGCAGGGTCCCTGCAGAGTTGGGACAGGAGAGTCAGGAATCGTCTTGTCTGAGGAAGGGAACTCCGCTTGCCTGTCGAGGTGTTCAGGGTGTCTCAGGCCCCTTGTTCAGCTGTGTGTGGAACCTGCGGGTGTTTCCGGACGATGCACGACGGTGACAGTGCCCCTTCGTGTTGTGCCTTCACCCACTGGGTTGCCTTCGAAGAGGTGTCCGGGCCTCGGGTTCTTTTCAAGAGTGGACAGGGAAATCGGGGTCTTTCGGCATGTGGGACCACCCACGGGGCTAGTCTCAAATTTCCTAGTGAGGCCGGCTACATCCTGAGGTATGCCGGGAAGGCCGGGGAGCCTTCCAGACAACGCAGGGGGATCGACTCTCCTGTCGCCATCAGGAGGGGAGAAGGGGCTCAGATGAAGTGGGGCCAGAACCCTCGGTGTTACCCTCGAGGGAACCCGGAGTGTCGAGGAACTTTTGGGGGTCGCATGAAGGCTGTCAGGGACCGTTTCACCCTTCAGGGCGGAACAGGGGACTTCCCTTCATACGCCGTCGCGGGCAAGGGCGTCATCTTGCGAAGACGTGGGAACCACGTGGTTTTTCTCGAGTTGCGGCGGATTCTTGAGTTACGACGGGGATCTCAGGCTTCCTCTTGGGTTGGCCCTGCGAAGCCCAATCTTCCCCTCGAGTTGCGAGGGAAAGTTGGGGGTTGCGCTCGAGTCACTGCAGGGCCCAAGACACCTCATCTAGGCGTGTGTCCGGGACCTAATATTCCTCTCCAGGGAAGGCAGGGATCTCGGGGTTGCATTCCAGGTTACCCCGGGGAGTCAGGGCTCGTCTCGAGGGGAAGCCAAGGACTCCGCTCTCCCCTTGAGTCGCGACCCGGATCTCTTGGAGCCCCCTGAGCGGCCTCAAGGGAGTCCAGCCTCCTCTTCCGTTTGGAGAGAGGACCCGGGATTGCTCTCCAGGCCATGCAGGAAAAGAAGGCCCTCAGCTCGCGAGGACGGGGGCGTCTCAGGGGTTTCCTCGAGCTGCGGCGCCCGTGGGGGTTTTCTCCCGAGGCACGACGAGGATCTCAGGGAGCCTCCCGTGCGGCGCCAGGGAAGTCAGATCTCCATGCGCATGGCGAGGGGGAGCGCGTCATGGCTCTCGAGTCACGGGAGGGGACTAGGGCCTGGAGACGCGTTGAAGAAGGACTCTCGAGGTCTTTCTTGGGTTGCAGCAGGAAACCCTGGGTTCCATCGACTTGTGCCAGTGACCTCAGGAAGCTTCTCAGCGTGCCTCTGAGAAGTCAGGGTCACTGTGGAGTTGGGAGGGGCCTCTCGGAACTCCACTGGGTTTGGTGCAATGGAAGAGGGCCTCATGACAAGTTGAGGCAGGAACCTCAGGGTTCCTCTCCTGGCTTCGAATGCGCCGGATCTGACTCGGATCGCAGAGTCCCTGCAGAGTTGGGACAGGAGAGTCAGGCCTCGTCTTGTGTGGAGGAATGGAACTCCGCTTGACTCTCGCGTTGTTCATGGGGTGACAGGCCACTTGTCGATTTGTATGTGGAACTTGCGGGTTTTTCTGGACGATGCACTGGGGTGTCACTGCCCCTTCGTGTTGTGCCTTGTTCCACAGGATTGCCTTCGAGTTGGGTTCTGCCATCGGGTTCTTATCAAGAGCGGACCAGGGAATCAGGGTCTTTTGGCATGCCACACCACCCACGAGGCTATGTCTCGAATTTCGTCGTGAGACTGGCCTCATCTTGATGTGCACCAGGAAGGTCGGGAACGCCTTCCAGACAAAGCAGGGGAATCGAACCTCCTGTCGCGATCAAGAGGGGAGAAGAGTCTCAGATGAAGTGGTGCCGGGAACCTCGGTGTTCTCCTCAAGTGAGACTGGTATGTCGGGGAACTTTTGGGGTCGCATCAAGGGTTCCAAGTAACTTTTCGCTCTTCAATACGGAACGTGGGACTTCTCTTGAGACGCTGTAGCGAGCAAGGGCCTCATCTTTCGATGACGGGGGAACCACGTGGTTTTTCTTGAGTTGGGGCGGGATTCTCGAGTTACAACCGGGAATTCAGGCTTCCTCTTCAACTGGCCCAGGGAAGTCCAGTTTTCATTCGAATTGTGAGTTAGAATGGGGATTGCTCTCGAGACACTGCAGGGCCAAATAGACCTCATCTAGGCTTGTGTCCAGGACCTAATGTTCCTCTGCTGGGGCGAAATCGATCTCAGCATTGCATTCTCGACTCACCCGCGGAGTCAGGCCTCGTCTCGAGAGGAAGCCAAGGACACCGCTCTCCTATCAAGTCGCGACGGGTATATCTTGGAGCTCACTGTGTGGCCTAAATGAGTCAAGCCTCCTGTGGAGTTTGGAGAGAGGACTCAGGATTGCTCTCCAGGCCATACAGCAAAAGAAGGCCCTCATCTCATGAGGACTGGGGCGTCTCGTGGGTATTCTCGAGCTGCGGCTCCAGTGTGGTGTTGCTCACGAGGTATAATGGGGAGCTCAGGGAGCCTCTCCTGTGGCGCCCGGGAAGTCAGGTTTCTATGCGCGTGGCTAGGGGGAGCGCGTCATTGCTCTCGAGTCATGGTAGGGGAATCGCACCTCAAGACGCGTTGAAGAAGGACTCTCGAGGTCTTTTACGGGTTGGGGCAGGAAACCCTTGGTTCCCTCGACTTGTGCCGGTGATCTCAGGAAGGTCTAAGGGTGCCTCTGAGAAGTCAGGGATACTGTGCAGTTGGGAGGGGTCTCTCGGGACTCCACTGGGTTTGGTGCAATGGAAGAGGGCCTCATCTCGAGTGGAGGCAGGAAACTCATGTTTCCTCTCCTGACTTCCCCTGGGCCAGATCTGACTCGGATCGCAGTTTCGCTGCAGAGTTCGAACAGGAGAGTCAGGCCTCGTCTTGTGTGGAGGAATGGAACTCTGCTTGCCTCTCCAGTTGTTCACGGGGTGACAGGTCACTTCTCGAGCTGTGTGTGGTACCTGCGGGTTTCTCCGGACGATACCCGGGGGTGTCAGTGCCCCTAAGTGTTGTGCCTTCATCAAAAGGGTTATCTTCAAAGAGGTGTCCGGGCATCAGGATCTTATCAAGAGCGAACCGGGAAATCGGGGTCTTTCGGCATGTGTCACCATCCACGTGGCTATGTCTCGAATATCCTCGTGAGACTGGCCTCATCCTGAGATGCACCGGGAAAGGTGGGAACCCCTTCAAGACAAAACAGTGGAATCGACCCTCCTGTCGCGATCAGGAGGGGAGAAGGGGCCCAGATGTAGTGGTGCCGGGAACCTCGGTGTTCTCCTCGAGTCAGACTGGTGTGTCGAGGAACATTTGAGGGCGCATCAAGGGTGCCAATACCGTTTCGCACTTCAAGACGGAACGTGGGACTTCTCTTTAGACGCTGTAGGGGGCAAGGGCCTCATCTTGGGATGACGGGGGAACCACGTGGCGTTTCTCGAGTTGTGGCGGGATTCTCGAGTTTCGACGGGGAATACAGTCTTCCTCATGTGTTGGGCCAGGGAAGTCCTATCTTCCATTCGAGTTTAAAGGGAGAGCTGGGGATTGCTCTCGAGTCACTGCAGGGCAAAATAGACCTCATCTAGGCTTGTGTCCAGGACTTAATGCTCGTCCCTAGGGGAGACAGGGATCTTGGGGTTGCATACCAGACTCACCCGGGGAATCAGGCCTCGTCTCGAGGGGAAGCAAAGAACTCCGCTGTCCTTTTGAGTCGCGATGGGTATCTCTTGGAGCCCACTGTGTGCCCTAAAGGGAGTCAAGCCTCCTGTGCTGTTTGGATAGAGGACTCGGGATTCCTCTCCAGGCCATGCAGGAAAAGAAGGCCCTCATCTCGCGATGATGGCGGCGTCTCGTGGGTTTTCTAGACTGCTGCGCTAGTGCCGGGTTTCTGATGAGGTACGAGAGGGAGCTCAGGGAGCCTCTCATGTGGCGGCAGGGAAGTCAGGTCCCCATGAGATGGCTAGGGGGAGCTCGTCATTGCTCTCGAGTCATGGTAGGGTAATCGGGCCTCAAGACGGGTTGAAGAAGGACTCTCAAGGTCTTTCTCGGATCACTGCATAAAACCCAGGGTTCCCTTGACTTGTGCCTGCGACCTCAGGGAGCTTCTCAGAGTGCCTCTGAGAAGTCAGGGATACTGTGCAGTTTGGAGGGGCCTCTTGAGACTCCTCTGCATTTGGTGGAATGTAAGAGGGACTCATCTCGAGTTGAAGCAGGAATCTCAGTGTTCCTCTCCATTTCTGACTCAGATCGCAAGGTCCCTGCATGTTGGTACAGGAGAGTCAGGCCTCGTCTTTTCTGGAGGATGGGACTCCTCTTGCCTCTCGAGTTGTTCTCGAGGTGACAGGCCACTTGTCGAGCTGTGTGTGTAACCTGCCCGTTTTTCCGGATGATGCACAGGTGTGTTAGTGCCCCTTCGTGTTGTACCTTCATACTCAAGGCTGCCTTCCAAGAGGTGTCCGAGCATCGGATTCTTATCAAGAGCGGACCGGGAAATTGGAGTCTTTCAGCAAATGGCACCACCCACAAAGCTACGTATCGAATTTCCCCATGAGACCGGCCTCATCCTGAGTTGTGCAGGGAAGGTCGGGCCCCCTTGCAGACAAAGCAGGGGAATCGACCCACCGGTCACGATCAGGAGGGGAGAAGGGGCTTAAATGAAGTGGTGCCGGGAACCTCGGTGTTCCCCTTGAGTGAGACCGGCGTGTTGGGGGACTTTTGGGGTCGCATCAAGGGTGCCAAGTACCGTTTCGCATTTCAAGACGGAACCTGGGACATCTTTTGAAACGCTGTAGCGGGCAAGGGCCTCATCTTGCGATGACGGGAGAACCACGTGGTTTTGCTCGAGTTGCGGCGGGATTCTCGAGTTATGACCGGGAATTTAGGCTTCCTCTTGTTGGCCTTGAAATCCAATCTTCCATTCGGGTTGCGAGGGGGAGCTGGGGATTGCGCTAGAGTCACTGCAGGGCAAAAGAGACCTAATCTAGGCTTGTGTCCAGGATCTAACGTTGCTCTCCAGGGGCGACAGGGATCTCGGGTTTGCATTCCAGACTCATCCGGGGAGTCAGTTCTCACCTTGAGGGTAAGTAAAGAATTCCGCTCTCATCTCGAGTCACGATGGGTATCTCTTGGAGCCCACTGTGTGTACTAAAGGGAGTCAAGCCTCCTGTGGAGTTTGGAGAGAGGACTCGGGATTGGACTCCAGGCCATGCAGGAAAAGAAGGCCCTCATCTCGAGATGACGGTGGCGTCTCGTGGGTTTTCTCGAGCTGCGGCGCCAGTGTGGGGTGTCTCATGAAGTACCACGGGGATCTCAGGGAGCCTCTTGTATGGCGCCAGGAAAATCCAGTATTCCATTCGAGTTGCAAGTTAGAACTGGGGATTGCTCTCCAGTCACTGCAGGGCAAAATAGACCTCATCTACGCTTGTGTCCAGGACCTAGTGTTCCACTACTGGGCCAACAGGGATCTCAGGGTTGCATTCTCGACTCACCCGGAGAGTCAGGCCTCGTCTTGAGGGGAAAAAAAGGACTCCGCTCTCCTGTCGAGTCACGACGGGTATCTCTTGGAGCCCACTGCGTGGCGTAAAGGGAGTGAAGCCTCCTATGGAGTTTGGAGATGACTCGGGATTGTTTTCCTGGCCATGCAGGAAAAAAGGCCCTCATCTCGCGATGATGGGGGCATCTCGTGGGTTTTCTCCAGCTGCGGCACCAGTATCAGATTTCTCACGAGGTACAACGGGGAGCTCAGAGAGCCTCTCGTGTGGTGCTAGGGACGTCAGGTCTCCGTGCGTGTGGTGAAGGGGAGTGCGTGATTGCTCTCGAGTCATAGTACGCGAATCGGGCCTCAAGACACATTGAAGAAGGACTCTTGAGGTCTTTCTCGGGTTGCGGCAGGGAACCCTGGGTTCCCTTGATTTGTGTCGGTGACCTCAGGCAACTTCTAAGGGTGCCTCTGAGAAGTCAGGGACACTGTGGATTTGGGAGGGGCCTTTCGTTACTCAACTGGGTTTGGTGCAATCGAAGAGGGCCTCATCTCGAATGGAGGCAGGAACCTCAGGGGTCCTCTCCATATCTGACTCGGGTCGCAGGGTACCTGCAGAGTATGGACAACAGAGTCACGCCTCGTCTTCTGTTGAGGAATGGATTTCCCCTAGACTTTCGAGTTGTTCACGGAGTGACAGGCCACTTGTTGAGCTGAGTGTGGAACCTGCGGGTTTTTCCGGACGATGCACGGGGGTGTCAGTGCCCCTTCGTGTTGTGCCTTCATCCACAGGGTTGCCTTCAAAGAGGTTTCCGGGCATCGGGTTCTTTTCAAGAGCGTACCGGAAAATTGGGGTCTTTCAGCATGTGGTACCACCCACGAGGCTACGTCTCGAATTTCCTCGGGAGACCGGCCTCATTCTGAGGTGCGCCGGGAAGGTCGGGAACCCCTTGCAGACAAAGCAGGGGAATCGACCCACCGCTCGCGATCAGAAGGGGAGAAGGGGCTCAGATGAAGTGGTGCCGGGAAACTCGGTGGTCCCCTCGAGTGAGACCGGTATGTCACGGCACTTTTGAGGTCGCATCAAGGGTGCCAAGTACAGTTTCGCACTTCAAGATGGAACGTGGGAATTCTCTGGAGATGCTGTAGCGGGCAAGGGCCTCATATTGCGATGACGAGGGAAACACGTGGTTTTTCTCGAGTTGAGGCGGGATTCTCGAGTTACAACGGGGAATTCAGGCTTCCTCTTGTGTTGGCCCAGGAAGTCCAATCTTCCATTCAACTTGTCAGAGAGAGCTGGGGGTTGCTCTCGAGTCACTTCAGGGCAAAGAGTCCTCATCTAGGCTTGGGGCCAGGACGTAATGTTCCTCTCCAGGGGCGACAGGGATATCGGGGTCGCATTCCAGTCTCACCCGGTGGGTCACACCTCGTCTCGAGTGGAAGCAAAGGACTCCACTATCCTCTCGAGTCGGGACGCGTAACTCTTGGAGCCCAATGAGTGGCCTAAAGGGAGTCAAGCGTCCTGTGTAGCTTGGACAGAAGGTTCACGCTTGATCTGCATACCATGCAGTTAAAGATGGCCCTCCTCTCGTGATGACGGGGGCGTCTCATGGGTTTTCTCGAGCTGCGGCGCCAGTGTGGGGTTTCTCACGAGATATGATGGGGAGTTCAGGGAGCCTCTCGTGCGGCGCCAGAGAAGCCTGACTCCATGCGTGTGGCCAGGCAGATCGCGTCATTGCTCTCGAGTCATGGGAGGGACTAGGGCCTCAAGAGGCATTTAAGAAGGACTCTCAAGGTCTTTCATGGGTTGGGGCGGGAAACACTCGTTTCCATCGACCTCTACAGGGGACCTTAGGGAACTTCCCAGGTGCCTCTGAGAGGTGAGGGATACTGAGGAGTTAGAGGGGCCTCTCGGGACTCCACTAGGTTTGACGAAATGAAAGAGGGCCTCATCTCGATTGGAGGCAGGAACCTCAGGCTTCCTCTCCATTTCTGACTCCGACCGCAGGGTCCCTGCAGAGTTGGGACAGGAGAGTCAGGCCTCGTCTTGTCTGAGTAACGGAACTCTGCTTGCCTCTTGAGTCGTTCAGGGGGTCTCAGGGCCCTTGACAAGCTGTGTGTGGAACCTGCGGGTGTTTCCAGAAGATGCATGGGGGTGTCAGTGCCCCTTCGTTTGGTGCCTTCCCCCACAGGGTTTCCTTCAAAGAGGTGTCCGGGCATCGGGTTCATTTCAAGAGCGGACCGGGAAATCGGGGTCATTCGGCATGTGGAACCACCCACGTGGCTCATCTCGAATTTCCTCGTGAGACCAGCATCATCCTGAGGTGCGCCGGGAAGGCCGGGAACACCTTCCACACAAAGTAGGGGAATCGATTCTCCTGTCGCGATCAGGAGGGGAGATGGGGCTCAGATGAAGTGGGGCCGGGACCCTCGGTGTTCCACTCGAGGGAACCCGGCGTTTCAGGGAACTTTAGGGGTCGCATCAAGGGAGCCAAGTACCGTTTCCCACTTCAGGACGGAACATGGGACTTCCCTGGAGACGCTGTAGCGGGCAAGGGCCTCATCCTGTGAAGACGTTGGAACCACGTCGTTTTTCTCGAGTTGCATTGGGATTCTCAAAAACGACAGGAATTTCAGGCTTCCTCTTGGGTTGGCCCTGGGAAGCCCAATCTTCAATTCGAGTTGGGATGGAAAGCTGGGGGTTCTGCTCGAGTCACTACAGGGCCAAAGAGACCTCATCGAGGCGTGTGTCCAGGACCTAATATTCCTCTCAAGGGAAGACAGGGATCACGGGTTTCCATTCCAGACTCCCCCGGGGGGTCAGGACTCGCCTGGAGGGGAAGCAAAGACTCCGCTTTCCTCTCAAGTCGCGACACGGATCTCTTGGAGCCCACTGAGTGGACTCAAGGGTGTCGAGCCTCCTCTTCAGTTTGGAGAGAGGAATCTGGATTGCTCTCCAGGCCAGCCAAGAAAAGAAGGCCCTCATCTCGCGATGACGGGGGCGTCTCATGGGTTTCCTCAGGCTGCTGCGCCCATGGGGGTTTTCTCACGAGGCATGATGAGGACCTCAGGGAGCCTCTCGTGCGGCGCCAGGCAAGTCAGGTCTCCATGCGCATGGCGAGGGGGAGCTGGTCATCACTCTCGAGTCATGGGAAACGGCTAGGTCCTCAAGAGGCGTTGAAGATGGACTCTCGAGGTCTTTCTCGGGTTGCGGCGGGAAACCCTCGTTTCCCTCGACATCTGCAGGGGACCTTAGGGAACTTCCCACGGTGCCTCTGAGAGGTGAGGGATGCTGTGTAGTTGGCAGGGCCTCTCGGGACTCTGCTGGGTTCGGCGCAATGGAAGAGGGCCTCATCTCGAGGGGAGGCAGGAACCTCAGGCTTCCTCTCGGTTTCGGACTCCGACTGCACGGTCCCTGCAGTGTTGAGACAGGAGAGTCATGCCTCGTCTTGTCTGAGGAATGGAATTCTGGTTGCCTCTCGAGTTGTTCCGGGAGTCTCAGGCCCCTTGTCGAGCTGTGTGTAGACCCGGCGGGTTTTTCCGGATGATGCACGGGGGTGTCAGTGCCCCTTCGTGTTGTGCCTTCACCCACAGGGTTGCCTTCGTAGAGGTGTCCGGGCATCGGGTTCTTATCTGAGCGGACCGGAAAATCGGAGTCGTTCGGCACGTGGCACCTCACATGTGGCTACTCTCGAATTTCCTCCTGAGACCGGCCTCATCCTGAGGTGCGCCAGGAAGGCCGGGAACCCCTTCCAGACCACGCAGGGGAATCGACTCTCCTGTCGTGATCAGGAGGGGAGAAGGGGCTCAGATGAAGTGGTGCCGGGACCCTCGGTGTTCCCCTCGAGGGAACTCAGCATGTCAGGGAACTTTTTCGGTCGCATCAAGGGTGTCAAGTACCGTGTCGCCCTTCAGGGCGGAACATGGGACTTCCCTGGAGACACCGGGAACTTCGGTGTTCCCCTGGAGTGAGACCGGTATGTTGGGGAACTTTGGGGTCACATCAAGTGTGCCAAGTAGCATTTCGAACTTTAAGATGGAACGAGGGACTTCTCTTGAGACTCTAGCTGGCAAGGGCCTCATATTGCGATGAAGGGGGAACCACATGGTTTTTAAGACTTGAGGCTGAATTCTCGAATTACGATGGGAAATTCAGACTTCCTCTTGTGTTGATCGTGGGAAGACCAATCTTCCATTCAAATTGTGAGGGAGAGATGGAGGTTGCTCGAGTCACTGTAGGGCAAAATAGACCTCATCTAGGCTTGTGTCTAGGACATAATGTTCCACTCCAGGGGTGACATGGATCTCGGGGTTGCATTCCAAACTCACCCGGGGAGTCAGGCCTCGTCTCCAGGGAAGCAAAGGACTCCGCTCTCCTCTCGAGTCGCACCGGGTATTTCTTGGACCCAACTGAGTGGCCTAAAGGGAGTCAATACTCCTGTGAAGTTTGGAGAGAGGACCAGGAATTGCTCTCCAGGTCAGGCAGGAAAAGAAGGCCCCCATCTCTCCTTGACGGGGGCATCTTGTGGTTTTTCTCGAACTGCGGCGCCAGTGTGGGTTTTCTCACGAGGTACGATGGGGTACTCAGGGAGCCTCTTGTGTGGTACTAGGGAAGTCAGTTTTCCTGCTTGTGGCGAGGGGAGCGCGTCCTTGCTCTGGAGTCATGGTAGGGGAATCGGGCATCAAGAGACGTTGAAAAAGGACTCTCCAAGTCTTTCTCGGGTTACTTCAGGAAACTCTGGGTTCCCTCGACTTGTGCCAGTGACCTCAGGTAGCTTCTCACGGAGCCTCTGAGAATTCAGGGATACTGTGGTGTTGGGAGGGGCCTCTCGGGACACCACTGAGTTTGGTTCAATGGAAGAGGGCCTCTTCTCTAGTTGAGGCAGGAACCTCAGGGTTCCTCTCCATTTCTGACTCCAATTGCAGGGTCCCTGAAGAGTTGGGACAGGAGAGTAAGGCCTCGTCTTGTGTGAAGGAATGCAACTTCACTTGCCTCTCGAGTTGTTCACGAGGTGACAGTCCACATTTGGAGCTGTGAGTGGAATCTGCGGGTTTTTCCAGACGATGCATGGGGATGTCAGTGTCCCTTCGTGTTGTGCCTTCATCCACAGGGTTGCCTTCGAAGAGATGTCCGGGCGTCAGGTTCTTATCTAGAGTGGACCGGGAGTTCGGGATCTTTCAGCATATGGCACCAACCATGAGGCTACTTTTCGAATTTCCTCATGAGACCGGCCTCATCCGGAGGTTCGCGGGGAACGTCGGGAACCCCTTGCAGACAAAACATGGGAATCGACCCTTCTGTCGCGATCAGGAGGGGTGAAGGGGCTCACAGGAAGTGGTGCCGTGAACTTTGGTGTTTCCCTCGAGTGAGACCGGTATGTCAGGGAACTTTGGGGGTCGCATCAAGGGTGCCAAGTACCGTTTTGTACTTCAGGATGGAACGTGGGACTTCTCTTGATACGCTGTAGCGGCCAAGGGCCTCATCTTGCGATGACGGGGGAGCCACGTGGTTTTTCTCGAGTTGCGGCGGGATTCTCGAGTTACGACGGGGATTTCAGGCTTCCTCTTGTGTTGGGCCAGGGAAGTCCAATCATCCATTCGAGTTGCGAGGGAGAGCTGGGGGTTGCGCTCGAGTCACTGCAGGGCAAAGGAGACCTCATCTAGGCTTGTGTCCAGGACCTAATGTTCCTCTCCAAGGGCCACAGGGATCTCAGGTTTGCATTCCAGACTCACCCAGGGAGTCAGGCCTCATGTCGAAGGGAAGCAAAGGACTCCGCTCTCCTTTCGAGTCGCGACGGGCACCTCTTGGAGCCCACTTTGTGGCCTAAAGGGAGTCAAGCCTCCTGTGAAGTTTGGAGAGAGGACTTGGGACTGCTCTCCAGGCCATGCAGGAAAAGATGGCCCTCATCTCGCGATGACGGAGGGATCTTGTGGGTTTTCTCGAGCTGCGGCGCCAGTGTGGGGTTTCTCACGAGGTACGACGGGGAGGTCAGGGAGCCTCTCATGTGGCCCCAGGGAAGTCAGGTGTCCATGCGCATGGCGAGGGGGAGCGTGTCATTGCTCTCGAGCTATGGTAGGGGAATCTGACCTCAAGACACATTGAAGAAGGACTCTCGAGGTCTTTCTTCGGTTGTGGCAGGAAACCCTTATTTCCCTCGACTTTTGCCGGTGGCCTCAAGGAGCTTCTCCGAATGCCTATGAGAAGTCAGGGATACTGTGGAGATGGGAGGGGACTCTCGGGACTCCACTGGTTTTGTTTTAATGGAAGAGGGCCTCATCTCGGGTTGAGGCAGGAACCTCAGGTTTCCTCTCCATTTCTGACTCAGATCGAAGCGTGCCTGCAGAGTTGGGATTGGATACTCAGGCCTCGTCTTGTCTGAGGAAGGGGACTCCGCTTTCCTCTCTCATTGTTTAAGGGGTGACAGGCCAGTTGTGGAGCTGTATGTGGATCCTGCTGGGTTTTCCGGACGATGAACAGGGTTGCCAGTGCCCCCTCGTGTAGTGCCTTCATCCACAGGGTTGCCTTAGAAGAGGTGTCTGGGCATCGGGTTCTTATCAAGAGCAAGACCGAGAAATCGGGGTCTTTTGGCACGTGGCACCAACACGAGGCTACGTCTCGAATTTCTTCGTGAGACTGGCCTCATCCTGAGGTGCGCCATGAAGGTCGGGAACCCCTTCTAGACAAAGCAGGGGGATCGACCTTCCTGCCGTGATCAGGAGCGGAGAAGGGGCTCAAATGAAGTGGTGCCAGGAACTTCGGTGTTCCCTTGGAGTGAGACCGGTATATTGGGGAACTTTTGGGGTCGCATCAAGGGTGCCAAGTAGCATCTCGAACTTTATGACGAAACATGGGACTTCTCTTGAGACTCTGTAGCGGGCAAAGGCCTCATATTGCGATGAATGGGGAACCACGTGGTTTTTAAGAGTTGCGGTGGGATTCTCGAGTTACAACGGGAAATTCAGACTTCCTCTTGTGTTGGCCCAATGAAGACCAATCTTCCATTCGAATTGCGAGGGAGAGATGGGTGTTGCTCTCGAGTCACTGTAGGGCAAAATAGACCTCATCTAGGCTTTTGTCCAGGACATAATGTTCCTCTCCAGGGACAACAGGGATCTCGGGGTTGCATTCCAGACTCACCCGAGGTAAGGCCTCTTCTCGAGGGGAAACAAAGTACTCTGCTCTCCTCTCAAGTCGCGACAGGTATCTCTTGGAGCCCATTGAGTGGCCTAAAGGGAGTAAAGCCTCCTGTGAAGTTTGGAGAAAAGACCAGGGATTGCTCTCCAGGTCAGGCAGGAAAAGAAGTCCCCAATCTCGCGATGACGGTGGGTTTTCCCGAGCTGCGGCGCCAGTGTGGGGTTTCTCACGAGGTATGACGGGGAGCTCAGGGAGCCTCTCATGTGGCGCCAGGGAAGTCAGGTGTCCATGCGCATGGCGAGGGGGAGCGTGTCATTGCTCTCGAGTCATGGTAGGGGAATCCGTCCTCAAGACGGGTTGAAGAAGGACTCTTGAGGTCTTTCTCGGGTTGCGGCAGGATACCCTGTGTTCCCTCGACTTGTGCCGGTGACCTCAGGGAGTTGCTCAGGGTGCCTCTGAGAAGACACTGATACTGTGGTGTTGGGAGGGGCCTCTCGGGACTCCACTGGGTGTGGTATAATACAAGAGGGCCTCATCTCGTGTTGAGGAAGGAACCTCAGGGTTCCTCTCCATTTCAGACTCCGATCTCAGGATTCCTGCAGAGTTGGGACAGGAGAGTCAGGCCTCGTATTCTGTGGAGAAATGAAACTTAGCTTGCCTCTCGAGTTGTTCACGAGGTAACAGGTCACTTGTCGATCTGTATGTGGAACCTGCAGAATTTTCCAAAAGATGCACGGGTGTTCAGGGTCCCTCCTTGTTGTGCCTTCATCCTACGGGATGCATTCCAAGACGTGTACGGGCATCGGGTTCTTATTAATAGCTGACCGGGAAATGGGGTCTTTCCGCATGTGGCACCACCCACGAGGCTACATCTCCAATTTCCTCGTGAGACAGGCCTCATCCTGATGTGCGCTGGGAAGATCAGTAACCCCTTCCACACAAAGCAGGAGAAAAGACACTCCTGTTGCAATCAGGAGGGGAGAAGGGGCTCAAATGATGTGGTGCGGGGAACATGGGTGTTACCCTCGAGTGAGGCCTGTAGTTGGGGAACTTTGGGGGTGCCATCATGGGTGCCAAGTACCGTTTTGCACTTCAGTAGGAACGTGGGACTTCTTTTGAGACGCTGTGGCGGGCAAGGGCCTCATGCTGCGAAGACGATGGAACCACGTGGTTTTTCTCGAGTTGCGGCGGGATTCTCGAGTTACGACGTGGATTTCAGGCTTCCTCTTGTGTTGGCCCTGGGAAGCCCAAACTTCCCTTCGAGTTGCGAGGGAAAGCTGGATGTTGTGCTCGAACCACTGCAAGGCCAAAGAGACCTCATCTAGGCGTGTGTCCAGGACCTAATAGTCCTCTCAAGGGAAGACAAGGATCTCGGGATTGCACTCCAGACTCCCCCGGGGAGTCAGGCCTCGCCTAGAGGGGAAGCAAAGGACTGCGCTCTCCTCTAGAGCTCCGACGCGGATCTCTTGGAGCCCACTGAGTCGCCTCAAGGGAGTCCAGCCTCCTCTTCCGTTTGGAGAGAGGACCCGGGATTGCTCTCCAGGCCATGCAGGAAAAGAAGGCCCTCAGCTCACGAGGACGGGGGCTTCTCAGGGGTTTCCTCGAGCTGCGGCGCCCGTGGGGGTTTTCTCCCGAGGCACGACGAGGATCTCAGGGAGCCTCTCGTGCGGCGCCAGGGAAGTCAGGTCTCCATGCGCGTGGCGAGGGGGAGCACGTCCCGGCTCTAGAGTCACGGGAGGGGACTAGGGCCTCGAGACGCGTTGAAGAAGGACTCTCGAGGTCTTTCTCGGGGGGCGGCGGGAAACCCTCGTGTCCCTCGCCTTCTGCCGGGGACCTTAGGGAACTTGCCAGGGTGCCTCTGAGAGGCGAGGGATCCTGTGGAGTTGGCGGGGCCCCTCGGGACTCCGCTGGGTCTGGCGCAACGGAAGAGGGCATCACCTCGAGGGGACGCAGCAACCTCAGGCTTCCTCTCCGTTTCAGACTCCGACCGCAGGGTCCCTACAGAGTTGGGACAGGAGAGTCAGGCCTCGTCTTGTCTGAGGAAGGGAAACCCGCTGGCCTCTCGAGTTGTTCAGGGGGCCTCAGGCCCCTCGTCGAGCTGTGTGTGGAACCCGCGGGTCTTTGCGGACGATGCACGGGGGTGGCAGTGCCCCTTCGTGTTGTGCCTTCACCCACAGGGTTGCCTTCGAAGAGGGGTCCGGGCCTCGGGTCCTTCTCAAGGGCGGTCCGGGGAATCGGGGGCGTTCGGCATGTGGCCCCACCCACGTGGCTCGTCTCGAATTTCCTCGTGAGACCGGCCTCATCCTGAGGTGCGCCGGGAAGGCCGGGAACCCCTTCCAGACCACGCAGGGGAATCGCCTCTCCTGTCGGATCAGGAGGGGAGAAGGGGCTCAGAGGAAGCGCTGCCGGGACCCTCGGTGTTCCCCTCGGGGGACCCCGGCGTGTCGGGGGACTTTTGGGGGTCGCAGGAAGGCTGTCAGGGACCGTTTCGCCCTTCAGGGCGGAACAGGGCACTTCCCTTGAGACGCCGTCGCGGGCAAGGGCCTCATCTTGCCAAGAGGTGGGAACCACGTGGTTTGTCTCGAGTTGCGGCGGGATTCTCGAGTTACGACGGGAATCTCAGCCTTACCCTTGCGTTGGCCCTGGGAAGCCCAATCTTCCCCTCGGGTTGCGAGGGAAAGCTGGGGGTTGCGCTCGAGTCACTGCAGGGCCGAAGAGACCTCACCTAGGCATGTGTCCGGTACCTAATATTCCTCTCCAGGGAAGGCAGGGATCTCGGGGTTGCATTCCAGGCTCCCCCGGGGAGTCAGGCCTCGTCTCGAGGGGAAGCCAAGGACTCCGCTCTCCTCTCGAGTCGCGACGCGGGTCTCTTGGAGCCCCCTGAGCGGCCTCAAGGGAGTCCAGCCTCCTCTTCCGTTTGGAGAGAGGACCCGGGATTGCTCTCCAGGCCATGCAGGAAAAGATGGCCCTCAGCTCGCGAGGACGGGGGCGTCTCAGGGGTTTCCTCGAGCTGTGGCGCCCCTGGGGGTTTTCTCCCGAGGCACGACGAGGATCTCAGGGAGCCTCTCGTGCGGCGCCAGGGAAGTCAGGTCTCCATGCGCGTGACGAGGGGGAGCACGTCCCGGCTCTAGAGTCACGGGAGGGGACTAGGGCCTCGAGACGCGTTGAAGAAGGACTCTCGAGGTCTTTGTCGGGGGGCGGCGGGAAACCCTCGTGTCCCTCGCCTTCTGCTGGGGACCTTAGGGAACTTGCCAGGGTGCCTCTGAGAGGCGAGGGATCCTGTGGAGGTGGCGGGGCCCCTCGGGACTCCGCTGGGTCTGGCGCAACGGAAGAGGGCATCACCTCGAGGGGACGCAGCAACCTCAGGCTTCCTCTCCGTTTCAGACTCCGACCGCAGGGTCCCTACAGAGTTGGGACAGGAGAGTCAGGCCTCGTCTTGTCTGAGGAAGGGAAACCCGCTGGCCTCTCGAGTTGTTCAGGGGGTCTCAGGCCCCTCGTCGAGCTGTGTGTGGAACCCGCGGGTCTTTTCGGACGATGCACGGGGGTGGCAGTGCCCCTTCGTGTTGTGCCTTCACCCACAGGGTTGCCTTCGAAGAGGGGTCCGGGCCTCGGGTCCTTCTCAAGAGCGGACCGGGGAATCGGGGGCGTTCGGCATGTGGCCCCACCCACGTGGCTCGTCTCGAATTTCCTCGTGAGACCGGCCTCATCGTGATGTGCGCCGGGATGGCCGGGAACCCCTTCCAGACCACGCAGGGGAATCGCCTCTCCTGTCGCGATCAGGAGGGGAGAAGGGGCTCAGAGGAAGCGGTGCCGGGACCCTCGGTGTTCCCCTCGGGGGACCCCGGCGTGTCGGGGGACTTTTGGGGGTCGCAGGAAGGCTGTCAGGGACCGTTTCGCCCTTCAGGGCGGAACAGGGGACTTCCCTTGAGACGCCGTGGCGGGCATGGGCCTCATCTTGCCAAAAGGTGGGAACCACGTGGTTTTTCTCGAGTTGCGGCGGCATTCTCGAGTTACGACGGGGATCTCAGCCTTCCCCTTGGGTTGGCCCTGGGAAGCCCAATCTTCCCCTCGGGTTGCGAGGGAAAGCTGGGGGTTGCGCTCGAGTCACTGCAGGGCCGAAGAGACCTCCCCTAGGCGTGTGTCCGGGACCTAATATTCCTCTCCAGGGAAGGCAGGTATCTCGGGGTTGCATTCCAGGCTCCTCCGGGGAGTCAGGCCTCGTCTCGAGGGGAAGCCAAGGACTCCGCTCTCCTCTCGAGTCACGACGCGGGTCTCTTGGAGCCCCCTGAGCGGCCTCAAGGGAGTCCAGCCTCCTCTTCCGTTTGGAGAGAGGACTCGTGATTGGTCTCCAGGCCATGCAGGAAAATAAGGCCCTCATCTCGCGATGACCGTGGTGTCTCATGTGTTTCCTCGAGCTGCAGCGCCAGTGTGGGTTTCCTCACGAGGTACGATGAGGAACTCATGGAGCCTCTCGTGCAGTGCCATGTTAGTCAGGTCTCCATGCGCGTGGTGAGGGGGAGCGTGTCATGGCTCTTGAGTCATGGTAGGGGAATCGCGACTCAACACATTTTGAAGCACTCTCGAGGTCTTTCTCGAGTCACGGCAGAAAACCCAGGGGTCCCTCGACTTGTGCCTGTGACCTCAGGGAGCTTCTTTTTGTGCCTCTGAGAACTCAGGGATACTGTGGAGTTGGTAGGGGCCTCTCGGGACTCCACTGGTTGTGGTGCAATGGAAGAGGGCTTCATCTCGAGTGGACGCAGGAACCTCAGGCTTGCTCTCCGTTTCTGACTCGGAACCCGTGGTCCCTGCAGAATAGGGACAAGAGAGTCACACCTAGTCTTCTGTTGAGGAATGGACCTTCGTTTGCCTTTCGAGTTGTTTACAGGATGACAGGCCACTTGTCGAAATGTCTGTGGGACCTGCGGGTTTTTCTGGACGATGCACGCGGGTGTCAGTGCCCCTTCGTGTTGTGCCTTCATCCACAGGTTTTCCTTCAAAGAGGTGTGCTGGCATCGGGTTCTTTTCAAGAGTGGACCTTGAAATTGGGGTCTTTCGACATGTGGCACCACCCACGAGGCTACGTCTCGAACTTCCTCATGAGACCGGCCTCATCCTGAGGTGCGCCCGGAAGGTTGGGAACCCCTTGCAGACAGAGAAGGGGAGTCGACCCTCCTGTCACAATCAGGAGAGGAGAAGGGGCTCAGATGAAGTGGTGCTGGGAACCTCGGTGTTCCCCTTGAGTGAGTCTGGTATGTCGCGGAACTTTTGGGGTCGCATCAAGGGTACCAAGTACTGTTTCGCACTTCAGGATGGAACGTGGGACTTCTGTTGAGATGCTGTAGCGGACAAAGGGCCTCATCTTGCGATGACGAGGGAAGCACGTGGTTTTTCTCGAGTTGCGGTGGGATTCTCGAGTTACGACGGGGAATTCAGGCTTCCTCTTGTGTTGGCCCAGGAAGTCTAATCTTCCATTCGAGTTGCCAGGGAGAGCTGGGGATTGGGCTCCATTCACTGAAGGGCAAACTAGACCTCATCTAGGCTTGTATCCAGGACTTAATGTTCCTCTCCATAGGCGACAGGGATTTGGGGTTGCATTCCATACTCACCCGGGGAGTCAGGCCTCATCTCGAGGGGAAGCAAAGGACTCCACTCTCTTCTCGAGCCGCGACAGGTATCTCTTGGAGCCCACTGAGTGGTCTTTGCTCTGTAGGAGAGCTCTAGTGTTCATAAGCCTGTACATAAGTGAACACAGACATTCTGTGTGCATGTTGCTGCATACCCAAAATAGGGCCACAAGGAGCCTCATGCTCTCCATGCGGCGCGGAAGCTGTGCAGACACGCAGCAGCTGAAGAATCCAACCAATTGCTCTTTTCTTACCTCTGACAGAGCTCGCATTGCCGTAGCCCTTGGCAGTTTGAAAACACTGGACCCTAACCCCTCTCAAAGTAGGCCTGGGTTCTAGTTCGAATAGAAAGTCAATAGCGGAGCTGAGGACAGGAACGCGGCAGTCATTTATCACACGCTCCTGCAGCCTGCTACTACAGGGACACTAACGCTAGAAGCTAGGAATGTCTTTGCAAGGTGCGCAAAGGACAAGGGAGAACCTCGACTCTGACTCTAGTATTTCAGTCCCCTGAGCAGATCTGAGGTTCTCCCACTGTAGAAGCTAACCCATTCCTTTCAAATACAGGCTTCCTAACACAGGGCCAGTTGGCTGCTTGCTCTTCCACGAAGCAGGCTTCCTTAACTTGCAAACTGCGAATTCCGCTTAACAGCCTGGAGAAAAATCGCTTCTTGGAAGATTTTTTTCAGAGGCTGTATCCCCGGAGCTGGGGCCAAGCTAGGGGACCCATACTGACAAGGGAAGGCAAAACCACATCCAATGTCTTTGCTCTGGAGGACAGCTTTGGTGAGCCTAAGTCTTTCAGGAATATTTCTGGCTCCAACAGAGTCAAATTCTGTGTGTGAAGCTGCACAGCCAAAATAGGGGAACAGAGAGCCTGATTCTCTCTGTGTAGCTTTGAAGCTGTCATTCAAACAACAGCTTGAGAATCCATACAATGCTCTCCCTTACTGCTAAGAGAATTCTCATTGCTGTAGTCCTTGACAGTTTGTAGAAATCCGCACCCTAACCCTTCTCCAAGTAGGCCTGGGTCCTAGCTCGGAATAACAGGCAACGGCGGAGCTGAGGCCAGTAAGGCACAAGTGAGGTCTCACACACTCTTGCAGCCTGATTGTCCAGGAGCAGTAAGGCCTCTTTTTCCCTGTAGGAGGCTCGCTTGCCTTGCCTCCTGTGAACTGCATTTCCCAGCCTGGGCGCAAAGCTGTTCCTGGAGATTTTTTCTCAGGGGCTGTTTCCCTGGAGCTGGGTCGGACCTCGGGGGCCCAACTCACAGGGGAAGACAAAACCACATGGACAGGTCTATGCTCTGTAGGAGAGCTCTAGTGAACCTCGTCTCTCAGGAACATTCTTGGCTTCTACAGAGACACCTCTGTGCATGAAGCTACACACCCAACATAGTGGCAAAGGGAGTCTGATTCTCTCCGTGGGTGCTGATGCTTTGTGGCAAAGCACCTGCTAAGAATCCATCCGCATAGGCTTCCCTCACCTTGACAGAGGTCTCATTGCTGTAGTCCTTGGCAGTTTGGAAAGAAGCTGACCCTTACCCTTCACCAAGTAGGCCCTTGTCCTTGTTTGAATGGAAAGGCAGTAGCTGAGCTGAGGCCAGTAAGGCGCCAGTCAAGTCTGACATATTCCCGATGCCTGCTCCTTCATGGAAAATAACGTTAGAATCTGGGAATGTCTTTGCAAGGCTGGCAAAGGGCAGTCAGGAACCTCGACCCTGCCTCTGGAATTTCTATCTTCTCAGCACATCTGGCGGTCTCGGTCAGGAGAAACTAACCCATTCCTTGCAAATATAGGCTTCCAAACACAGGCCGGTTGGCTGTCTCTTCTTGCCGAAGGAAGCTTGCTTATCCCACCTCCTGTGAACTCCACTTCCCAGCCTGGGTGATAAGAGGTTCTTGGAGATCTTTTCTCAGAGGCTGTTTCCAAGGAGCAGGGGCTGATCCCAGAGACCCACACGCACAGGGGAAGGGAAAACCGCATGGATAAGTCTTTGCTCTCTAGGAGTGCTCTAGTGAACCTCAGTCTGTGGGGAATGTTCTTGGCTCCAACGGGGACATCTCTGTGTGGGAAGCTGCATTGCCAACATAGAGACACAGAGACCTGATTCTCTCTGTGCAGCTTTGACGCTGTCGTTCAAACAACAAATTGAGAATTCACACAATGCTCTCCCTTACCACTGAGAGAGTTATCATTGCTGTAGCCCTTCGCAGTTTCTGGAAATTGGCACACAAACACTTCTCCAAGTAGGCCTGGGTTCAAGTTCAGATGAACATGCAATAGCGGAGCTGAGGCCAGTAAGGCACCAGTCAGGTGTCACACACTCTGGCAGCCTGCTCCTCCAGGGACAGTAAGGCCTCTATTTCCCTTCAGGAGGCTCGCTTGCCTTACTTCCTGTGAACAGCGTTTCCCAGCCTGGGCGGAAAGCAGTTCCTGGAGATCTTTTCTCAGGGGCTGTTTCCCCGGAGTTGGGGCGGACCTCGGGGACCCAACTCACAGGGGAAGGCAAAACCAAATGGACAGGTCTATGCTCTGTAGGAGATCTCTAGTGAACTGCCGGGGTCCAGCCCCAGCTGATCCAGGGTATTCGAAGCAGAGACGGCGTAGGCGAGGGTCAGGGAACAACTGCTTAATTAAACGTTAATTAAGGATATAAAGAGTAATAAAATGAGGATAGCTCAGTAGGAAAATTCACTGGAGAAAAGAGGCTGAGTAGCTTGGTTTATGCGGGGGACCAATAAAACTTCAAGACAAGAAGCTTGCACCACTTACGTAGGCCGCAGGCGTCCTTCCGTTCTCCCGAAGGAGAGGAGACACTGAGGCCTCCCCGGTCGGATCTTAGAAGCCCAGGCAAAATTAGTAAGCTTGGTGGGTTCCGCGCTCCAGATGGAGACTCAACCAGAGTGAGAGAGAGAGAGAGACATGGGGAGACCAGTATTTCGAGAAACTGATCCCAATTCTTTATTTTCCATGGTCTACTTTTATACACTGAGATGTTATGCAAAAGTCACGTGGGGTCAGCAGTCCTGACTTTTATCAAAGTCAGGTGCTTCATACAAAAGTATACAGAGGTCTTAGGGGTGTTACATCATCTTCTGGCCGGGGGGCCTGCTGACAATTTACGACCCTCTCCTTGTGACAGCGGTCAGTCAACCAGGACACTTATTTCTCCAGGGGTGATTATTCTTAAAACAGACGCCAACCCAAATAAAGTTACATTCCTATAGGGTGAGGGTGTAGTGGGTTTTAGTTAAGGAAAGAATTTACTTAGCCTAAGGTCTAACGTGATTTATATCAAAGGTTAATACTTATTTCTTCTATATATTCATTAATGTGTATAAGGGCAGGGGATGTGGAGACTTAGCAGTAAACATCAGCTCAACAAATGAAAAACCCTTCACCAATATGATTTCTAATCAGCCCATTATACTTATACTAATAATTTTCTAACTTTTCTAAGGAACCTGTTTTTAGAAGGTTTAAAGCATCTCGTGCCTCTCATGGTTGGGAGGCTGTGAGCAATCACATGTGGCCGGACAAGCCTGTCAGGCAGGCTAGAGAACCTTCAGAGGAGTTTGTAGGTTAAAACACTCTTGTCACACCCAGGGGTTTTTATCAACTGGAGCTCTAGGTTAACTCCTTCTCCGAAAGAGGTGGTGGGGGACAGCCCCCCGTAAAGTCAGAGGTGTAGGTGAGAGCACAAAATAGTAAGGTAGGCAGGCTCTGGTTATGGGGGTAGATGCTCGAGGATTTCCAGGGGGACTCCTGAGGCTCGATCCCACCTTTGCGTATGTCGAGCCTCCTTCCTCATGACCTTTGCCATGGGCGGAGTGCCTCACTCTGGCCCCCAACAGTGAACCTCCTCTCTCAGGAACATTCTTGGCTCCTATCGAGACACCTCTGTGCGTGTAGCTACACACGCAACGTAGGGGCAAAGGGAGCCAGATTCTTTCCGTGGGGTGCTGATGCTTTGTGGCAAAGCACCTGCTTGAGAATCCATCAGCTTACGCTTCCCTCGCCTTGACAGAGGTCTCATTGCTGTAGCCCTTGGCAGTTTGGAAAGAAGAGGACCCTTACCTTTCATAAAGTGGGCCCTTGTCCTAGTTTGAAAGGAAAGGCAAGAGCTGTGCTGAGGCCAATAAGGCGCCAGTCAAGTCTGACATATTCCCGAAGCCTGCTCCTTCATGGAAAATAACGCTGTAATCTAGGAATGTCTCTGCAAGGCTGGCAAAGGGCAGTCAGGAGCCTGCACCCTGCCTCTGGAATTACCGACTTCTGAACAGATCTGGAGGTCTCCCTTAGGGGAAGCTAACCCATTCTTCCAAATAGAGGCTTCCAAACGCAGGCCGCTTGGCTGCCTCTTGCTCTCTGAAGGAGGCCTGCTTTTCCCGCCTCCTATGAACCCCACATCCCAGCCTCTGGGAACAGCGGATCTTAAAGATCTTTTCTCAGGGGTTGTTTCCACGGAGCTGGGGCCGAGCCTGGAGCCCCAAACGCACCGGGGAAGAAAAACCACATGGACAAGTCTTTGCTCTCTAGGAGAGCTCTAGTGAACTTCACTCTGTCAGGAACGTTCTTGTTTCCTATGGAGACACCCCTGTCTGTGAAGCTGTGTACCGAACATGGAGACACAGAGTCTGATTCTCTCTGTGCAGCTTTGAAGCTGTCGTTCAAACAACAGCTTGAAAATCCATACAATGTTCTTCCTTACCCGTGACACAGTTCTCATTGCTATACCCCTTGGCAGTATTTAGAAATCCATACCCAAACCCTTCTCCTAGTAGGCCTGGGTCCTAGTTCGGAGAAACACGCAATGGCGGAGCTGAGGCCAGTAAGGCACCAGTCAGGTCTCACACACTCTGGCAGCCTGATCGTCCAGGGAGACTAAGGCCTGTTGTGCCTTGCAGGAGGCTCGCTTGTGTTACCTCCTGTGAACTGCGTTTGCCAGCCTGGGGGAATAGCGGTCCCTGGAGATCTTTTCTCAGGGGCTCCTTCCCCTGAGCTGGGGCGGACCTCGGGGACCCAACTCACAGGGCAAGGCAAAACCATATGGACAGGTCTATGCTCTGTAGCAGACTTCTAGTGAACCTCATCTCTCAGGAACATTCTTGGCTCCTATAGAGACACTTCTGTGTGTGAAGCTGCGTACCTAACATAGGGGCACAGAGAGCCTGATTCTCTCAGTTCATTTTGACCCTGTCGTTCAGAAAACAGCTTGAGAATCCATAAAATGCTCTCCCTTACCGCTGAGAGAATTCTCACTGCTGTAGCCCTTGGCACTTTGTAGAAATCCGCAGCCAAACGCTTCTCCAAATAGGCCTGGGTCCTAGTTCGGAGGAACAGGCAATGGTGGAACTGAGGCCAGTAAGGCAACAGTCAGGTTTCACACACTCTGGCAGCCTGCTCCTCCAGGGACAGTAAGGCCTCTTTTTCTCTGCAGGAGATTCGCTTGCCTTACTTCCTGTGAACAGCGTTTCCCAGCCTCAGCGAAGCGGTTCCTGGAGATCTTTTCTCAGGGACAGTTTCCCCGGAGGTGTGGCAGACCTCGAGGACCCAACTCACAGGGGAAGGCAAAACCACATGGACAGGTCTATGCTCTGTAGGAGAGGTTTAGTGAACCTAATCTCTCAGGAACATTCTTGGCTCCTATAGAGACAACTCTGTGTGTGAAGCTACACTCCCAACATTGGTGCACAGGGAGCTTGATTCTCTCCGTGGGGTGCTGATGCTTTGTGGCAAAGCACCTGCTTGAGAATCCATCCTCTTAGGCTTCCCTCACCTTGACAGAGGTCTCATTGCTGTAGCCTTTGGCAGTTTGCAAAGAAGAAGACCCTTACCCTTCATAAAGTAGGGCCTTGTCCTAGTTTGAATGGAATGGCAATAGCTGAGCTGAGGTCAATAAGGAGCCAGTCCCGTCTGACACATTCCCGAAGCCTGCTCCTTCATGGAAAATAACTCTAGAATCTAGGAATATCTTTGCAAGGCTAGCAAAGGGCAGTCAGGAACCAGTACCCTGCCTCTGGAATTACCGACTTCTGAGCAGATCTGGAGGTCTCCTTTAGGAGAAGCTAACCCATTCCTTCCAAATAGAGGCTTCAAAACACAGGCAGGTGGGCTGCCTTTTCGTTCCCTATGGAGGCGTGCTTTTCTCTCCTCCTACGAACCCCGGTTCCCAGACACTGGGAAAAGTGGATCTTGAAGATATTTTCTCAGGGGTTGTTTCCACGGAGCTGGGGCCGAGCCTGGAGACCCAAAGGCACAGGGGAAGGCAAGACCACATGGACAAGCCTTTGCTCTTTAGTATAGCTCTAATGAACCTCACTCTGTCAGGATCTTTCTTGATTCCTACGGAGACACACCTGTGTGTGAAGCTGCGGGCACAGAGAGCCTGATTACCCCTGTGCAGCGCTGAGTCTGGGCGGCTAAACAACAGCTTGGGAATGCAGACTGGGGCGCTTCCCTTCCCTCGGACAGAGCTCTCCTTGCGGTAGGCCTTGGTAGTTTGCATACAATGGGGCCCTAAGCCCTCTGCAAGTTGGCCTGGCTCCTAGGTCCAAAGGGCAGGCCAGAGCGGAGCTGAGGCTGTCAGGCTCCAGACACATCTCCCATACTCCTACATCCTGCTCCTACCCGGGCGTGAACGCTAGAAGCTGGGAAGGTACCTGGACCGTGCAGGGGCGGGGCGAACGCGGGCGGCGTGGGGCGGGGGTCGGCTTCTGGCGGGGGTGGGGGCGGGCTTCCCAGTTGTGCTCTCGGCGGTGGACACTGAGGCTGCAAACGCGCCGGGAGTGCACCCGGGACTGGGTAAACCCGGGCTGCGCGGGTCGAGATTCCGATGGCTTTGGGTGGGGGTCGGTCCCAGTTGTGCTCCCGGGGGTCGCCACTGCGGCTGGGAACGCGCCGGGAGCGCGGCAGGGGCGGGGCTAACCCTGGGGGCGCGGGGCGGGGGTCGGCTCATGGGGGGGATGGGGAGGGGTTCCCAGTTGCGCTCTCGGGGGTTGCAACTGCGGCTGGGAACGCCCATTTCGTCCGCTCCTGGGTCCCCAAGGATCGCCATCCCGTGGGTGCAGTGGAGGGCTGCGGACAACAGGTAAGGGAACTGGGACTGCGTGGAGCAGGGAACCAAGTATTCCGCCGTCTGTTGACACATTCTCGGAGCTCCCCAACCTGGCGGTCGCAGAAAGGCCTTGCCTTTGGGGTCAAGGCCTTTACCGCTCCACCCCTTTGCTGAAAAATCTCCGAGTCTGCGCGGTTCTTCCAAGCAGCCTACTGTCTGCTGGAAGTCCAAGGGACAGAACACTGAACTCTGGCCGGCTGGCCCAGCCCTGCTTCTGGCACTTTGTAAGCCAGCGGGCCCTTGAGCACCTGCTGGGATGGGAAAGGGAAGGGTCCACGGATTGCACCCTAGAAACTTAGTAGGGTGCATGGATTTCAAACCCTGGTGGCCGCCCAGGCAGCAAAGAAGGGGGGAGGGCACCTTGCTGCCCTTTCATGGCAGAATCTGTGGTTGTCCAGCTGCGTGGGCCTTTTCATGAGGACCCT
This sequence comes from Bubalus kerabau, assembly GCF_029407905.1. Taxonomy (NCBI): domain Eukaryota; kingdom Metazoa; phylum Chordata; class Mammalia; order Artiodactyla; family Bovidae; genus Bubalus; species Bubalus kerabau. The sequence goes on along the minus strand of NW_026577911.1, from coordinate 938,823 downwards.
GTGCAATAAAAGTTTGGTGTTTTGGAACTGAATAATTAGAACGTGTAAAAGCTTTAAATTATGTGGTGGTGTAATTAAAAAACAAAACAAAACAAAACCAAGCTCCAAGTGTTTTGAAAATGGAGGTTTAAATATTGAAGGACTGTATTCCTTGCACTGTGGCATTCTATCAAGAAGTGTGCAGGATTTTTTTTTTTTTAAGAAAAGTGTTCGAAGTGAGGGAAACAGGAAACCCAGAGGTGCCCCTGTATTTTAGGGAAGGCCTTAGGAGGTCACTTGGAAATGCTGCTGGCTGTGCGGGAGAGGGGCAGATGGGCTGTGCAGGCTTGTCCTTTGCATGGATGTTCTTGTGTGTGGAAACCCAGCTCGGAGCCATCTCCTGATGTGTAAGAATTTCGCAGACAAACCTTGAGCTAAGCAATGCATTTTTTCCTAAGAAAATGTTTGTCTTAAGCGATGTAAATATCCTATGTATTTCCGCTAGACTCTGGCTTCAGGTCGGTTCCCCCAAAAGGCTCAGAAGCGATTTGAACAAAACAGCATGTTTTCCTCCTAGCTTGTTCTCCTTATCTATGTTAAGGAAATGATATATTTGCCTGCAATACTGCCTTTCTTCAAGATTCATGTCAATCAAGTTTTGGCCCGGGATGACTCACCTGCTGCCAATATTATCTCAATGCATGTCGTGGGGGAAGGGCCTGGTGCCATTCCCTGAAACAGTTCCTTTCTTTCCTTAGCTGACTGCTAGTGCCTGTAGAATATCTGGCTAAAGACCAGCAGGGGGTACTCTTACTACCCCCCCCACCCCGCCTCAAGTCTAAGTCAGCAGCTTTCTCTATCTCTTTAATACTTTAATAACACTTGATGACACAAAAGCTCTGAGCGATCAAATCATATCAAATCTTCATTTCAGATTGAAGATGCATTCCATGGTATTGCCATCTTAAGTCTTTCCATCGTTATGGAATATCTGTCCATGTATTCAGGATAGTTTTCAGCCAGGGTGTATAATTTCCAGTGTGCCAGTCTTGTCATCCTCGTTACATCCATGGCAAAGTGTTTTATTCATGTTGATATTATTGAAAGGGAATTTTTTAAAATTCCTTTTCAGATTATTATCTGCTAATGTATACAGATAAAACTGTGTAATCATTCATTTTTATCAGTTTGGACAGCTTGATAGTTGTCTTTAATTTCTTTACTTTCTGACACTTTAAGATTATCCTGGGACACATATGTAATGCCTCATCCCTAAATTCAGACATGTGTTCAAAGAACTTCTGTCCTTTTATTTATTTATTTATTTATTTATTCTTTAACATTGAAATCGTTTTGACTATGCTGGGTGTTTGTTGCTAGATGGAAGTAGCTAGGACCTCTGGACTGCAGTCTCTCATCTCTTGCTGACCTCTTGTTGACCTCTGCAGATTCCTGGTAGGTGGGAGCTTGTTAGTTCCTTGTTCCTTATCAGAACCTCCTGTGGTAAGTGTTTTTCTCTTCTCTGTTGCCTGGTAAGGGTGGGTGGTCATGGGCATCCCAAAGTTGGCTAGAAGTCAATTATTTAGGCAGGCTTGTGCATAGATATGGGAGAAGGCAATGGCACCCCACTCCTGGAAAATCCCAAGGACGGAGGAGCCTGGTAGGCTGCAGTCCATGGGGTGGCTAAGAGTCGGACACCACTGATCGACTTCATTTTCACTTTTCACTTTCATGCATAGGAGGAGGAAATGGCAACCCACTCCAGTGTTCTTGCCTAGAGAACCCCAGGGACTGCGGGGCCTGGTGGGCTGCCATCTATGGCGTGGCACAGGGTCGGCCTCAACTGAACCACTTAGCAGCTGCAGCAGCAGCAGCAGCAGTGCATAGATATCAAAGGGGATGAGAACAGTCAGGTAGGATCACATATGTCACCGTGAAACAATACTTCTCCTCTTAGCCAAAGCTAACAAAAGATTTCTGTTCTAGGTCAACCTAGAAGAGATCACTTAAGAGGTAAAGAAACTTAAACTCCATTAGCAAAGGCAGTTCAACATCTCAAGAAAACTTGTGCTAGGCACAAAACTCTTTTCTGGGGGCCTACTTTCCCTACAACCTCCTTATCCCATTCTGTACCCATTCCTTTGCTTCTCCCGTCCTGAAAATGCCACCTGTAAGACAGAACTACTTCGTTTCCCTTCTTAAAGTGTGATTGCATTCCATACATTCTTGTAATAACAAGTCATACATTTCCCTTCAGCAACCAAGAACTGACTCTTATATTGGCATTTGATAGATTGGTGAGCATACCTATCAGTGATAATAGCGCCCACCCCGCTTCCTGCAAGAACAGAACAAAACAAAACAAAACAAAAAAATTGCTTTCTTACATTTAATATGTTCGGATGGTGCCAGTCACTATTCATGCAGAGTCAAAAATCTCTTTTGTTTCTGTGTAAAAGGGAGGTCCTTTCAAGTCGTGAATGTTTAAGAAGTTTCATTTATTTGGAAGTGACCTAGCTATTCAATACACTGTCGTCACTTAGTTTAGCACCAGGATAGAAACTCAGGTAACCAAAACACCTGGAGGAACGATTGTAAGTTCAGTTCAGTTCAGTTGCTCAGTCGAGTCTGACTCTTTGTGACCCCGTGGCCTGAAGGACGCCAGGCTTCCGTGTCCATCACCAACTCCAGGGGCTTGCTCAAACTCATGTCCATCGAGTCAGTGATGCCATCCAACCATCTTATCCTCTGTCATCCCCTTCTCCTCTGCCTTCAATCAAGACTATGAGAGGCAGATATTTTAGAGTATAATTATTGTTAAGAGTTTATCTAAAAGATCATATCACATTTACATATTTTACATTGGTTGTTGCTGTTTCCAGGTACTTTCTTGCTGACAAGCTTGTGACACATATAACAATAGAGCAATTTTTACCTCAAAAGAAACCTAGGCACTATGAACATGTTGTGCTTAATGTTGTTGACTCTTAGACATGTCTATAGTGGAGGAGCAAAACCAAAAATACTAGATATTTAATATTGACTAGTTCCCAGTTCACGGGACTCTGACATTCATTTAGGTCAATGTTTTCTTGTATTTCCAGCAGTTTGATTTGGAAGGGCTGCCTTGTCTTGAGACCATTGAAATCAGAACTCAGAACTTGAGCAATATTATCAAAAAACACAAGGCTCACACTGACACATACCTTAATCCAGACAGACAGACAAGACATCTTCCAGTTTTCCGCCTGAGATTTAAAATATTTCTTTGAGCCGTTTTCCTGGGGAGTGGGGGGGGAGTTGGGGTGGCAGCGAGGCAGGCTTGGGTAACAAGCTAATTGTTGGTCATTGCATATGCAAAGAACCAGCTTTCCGGGTTCCAAGGAAAAAAGTTTCCTTGGTACCCAATTTTGTTTGGATCTATAGACTCTCATGGCCCTCCTAGGTCAGGACATCTTTCCTTTCTGTAGTCCTCATTTTATCCCTAAATCATAGACAGCTTGGATTGTCTCTGTGGGGTGGATGTATTGTCCTCGTGTTTGACCTGGCGGCAGTAGCGAGGTCCGAGATCCTCTCCTGGAACCGGGCGTGGGGACGGAGCTCACCAGGAGCCCCTGGTGGAAGTGGGCAACGCCCCGGGAGCGCGCCAGGGGCGGGGCGATCCCGGGCGGCGCGGGTCGGGGTTCTGGTTGGGAGGGGGTGGGGGGCAGTAACAGTTGTGCTCTCGGGGGTCCCCACTGCAGCTGGAAACGCGCTGGGAGTGCGGCAGGGGCGGGGTGAACCCGGGTGGCGCGGGGCGGGGTTCGGCTCCTGGCGGGGGTGGGGGAGGGCTTCCCAGTTGTGCTCTCGGTGGTGGCCACTGCGGCTGGAAACGCGCCGGGAGCGCACCCGGGGCGGGGTAAACCTGGGCTGCGCGGGTCGAGATTTAGATGGCTGTGGGTGGGGGTTCGGTCCCAGTTGTGCTCTCGGGGGTCGCCACTGCGGCTAGGAACGCCCATTTCCTACGCTCCTGTGTCCCCAAGGATCCACATCTAGTGCCTGCAGCGGAGGGCTGCGGGCCACAGGTCAGGGAACTGGGACTGCTTGGAGCAGGGAACCAAGTATTCCGCCCTCTGTTGGCACATTCTCGGAGCTCCCCAACCTGGCGGTCGCAGAAAGGCCTCGCCCTTGGTGTCAAGGCCTTTACCGCTCCACCCCTTTGCTGAAAAATCTCAGTCTGCACGGTTTTCCCAAGCAGCCTAGTGTCCCCTGGAAGTCCAAGGGACAGAACACTGAACTCTGGCCGGCTGGCCCAGCCCTGTTTCTGGCACTTTGTAAGCCAGCAGGCCCTTGAGCACCTGCTGGGATGGGAAAGGGAAGGGTCCACGGATTGCACCCTAGAAACTTAGTAGGGTGCATGGATTTCAAACCCTGGTGGCCGCCCAGGCAGCAAAGAAGGGGGGAGGGCACCTTGCTGCCCTTTCATGGCAGAATCTGTGGCTGTCCTGATGCGTGGGCCTTTTCATGGGGACCTTGTGCAATAAAAGTTTGGTGTTTTGGTACTGAATAATTAGAAATTGTAAAAAGTTTAAATTATGTGGTGGTGTAATTAAAAAACAAAACAAAACAGAACCAAGCCCCAAGTGTTTGGCACAGGGAGGTTTAAGTATTGAAGGCCTGTTTTCCTTGCACTGTGGCATTCTATCAAGAAGTGTGCAGGATTTTTTTTTTTTTTAAGAAAAGTGTTCGAAGTGCTTGAAACAGGAAACCCAGAGGTGCCCCTGTATTTTGGGGAAGGCCTTAGGAGGTCACTTGGAAATGCTGCTGGCTGTGGGGGAGGGGGGCAGATGGGCTGTGCAGGCTTGTCCTTTGCATTCATGTTCTTGTGTGTAGAAACCCAGCTCGGAGCCATCTCCTGATGTGTAAGAATTTCGCAGACAAACCTTGAGCTAAGCAATGCATTTGTTCCTGAGGAAATGTTTGTCTTAAGCAATGTAAATATCCTATGTATATCTGCTGGACTCTGGCTTCAGGTCGGTTCCCCCAGTAGGCTCAGAAGCGACTTGAACAAAACAGTATGTTTTCCTCGTACCTTGTTCTCCTAATCTATGTCAAGGAAATGATATATTTGCCTGGAATACTGCCTTTCTTCAAGATTCATGTCAATCAGTTTTTGGCCCAGGATGATTCACCTGCTGCCAATGTGACCTCAAGGCATGTCGTGGGGGAGGGGCCTGGTGCCATTCCCTGAGACAGTGCCTTTCTTTCCTTAGCTGACTGCTAGTGCCTGTAGAATATCTGGCTAGAGACCAGCAGGGCGTACACCCCGCCTCAAGTCTAAGTCAGCAGTTTTCTCTATCTCATTTATACTTTAATAACAATTGATGACACAAAAGCTCTGAGCGATCAAATCATATCAAATCTTCATTTCAGATTGAAGATGCATTCCATGGTATTGCCATCTTAAGCCTTTCCATTGTTATGGAATACCTGTCCATGTATTCAGGATAGTTTTCAGCCAGGGTGTATAAGTTCCAGTGTGCCAGTCTTGTCATCCTCGTTACATCCATGGCAAAGTGTTGTATTCATGTTGACATTATTGAAAGGGAATTTTTTTTAATTCCTTTTCAGATTATTATCTGGTAATATATACAGAAAAAACCGTGTAATCTTTCGTTTTTATCAGTTTGGACAGCTTGATAGTTGTCTTTAATTTCTTTCCTTTCTCATACTTTAAGATTTTCCGGGCACTGTACGTGTACTGCCTCACCCCTAATCTCAGTCATGTGTTCAAAGAACTTCTGTCCTTTATTTGTTTACTTATTTTTTGCAACATTGAATTCGTTTTGACTATGCTAGGTCTCTGCTGCAAGATGGAAGTTGCTAGGACCTCTGGACTGCAGTCTTCCATCTCTTACTGACCTCTTGTTGACCTCTGCAGAATCCTGGTTGGCGGGAGCTTGTTAGTTCCTCGTTCCTTACCAGGACCTCCTGTGGTAAGTGTTTTTCTCTTCTCTGTTGCCTTGTAAGGGTGGATGGTCATTGGCATCCCAAAGCTAGCTGGAAGTCAATGATTTAGGCAGGCTTGTGCATAGATATGGGAGAAGGCAATGGCACCCCACTCCAGTACTCTTGCGTGGAAAATCCCATGGATGGAGGAGCCTGGTAGGCTGCAGTCCACGGGGTCGCTAAGAGTCGGACACCACTGAGCGACTTCACGTTCACTTTTCACTTTCATGCATGGGAGGAGGAAATGGCAACCCACTCCAGTGTTCTTGCCTAGAGAACCCCAGGGACTGCGGGGCCTCGTGGGCTGCCGTCTATGGGGTCGCAGAGTCGGACACGACTGAAACGACTTAGCAGCAGCAGCGGCGGCAGCAGCAGCAGAAACAGTGCATCGATATCAAAAGGGCTGCAAACAGTCAGGAAGGATCACATATGTCACCGTGAAACACTACTTCTCCACTTAGCCAAAGCTAACAAAAGATTTCTGTTCTAGGTCAACCTAGAAGAGATCACTTAAGAGGTAAAGAAACTAAAACTCCATTAGCAAAGGCATTTCGACATCTCAAGAAAACTTGTGCTAGGCACAGAACTCTTTTCTGGGGGTCCACTTTCCCTACAACCTCCTTATCCCGTTCTGTACCCATTCCTTTGCTTCTCCCATCCTGAAACGGCCACCTGTAAGACAGAACTACTTTGTTTTCCTTCCTCAAGTGCCATTGCATTCCACATACTTTCTTGTAATAACAAGTCATACATTTCCCTTCAGCAACCAAGAACTGACTTTTATATTGGCATTCGCTATAGCCCGCCCCCCTCCCCCCACCCCCAAGAACAGAACAAAACAAAACAAAACAAAACAATTGCTTTCTTACATTTAACATGTCAGGATGGTGCCAGACACTATTCATAGAGAGTCAAAAATCTCTTTTGTTTCTGTGTAAAAGGGAGGTCCTTTCAAGTCGTGAATGTTTCAGAACTTTCATTTATTTGGAAATGACCTAGCTATTCAATACACTGTCGTCACAAGGATAGAAACTCGGGTAACCAAAACACCTGGAGAAACGTTTGTTAGTTCAGTTCAGTTCAGTTGCTCAGTCGTGTCTGACTCTTTGTGACCCCGTGGCCTGAAGGACGCCAGGCTTCCGTGTCCGTCACCAGCTCCAGGGGCTTGCTCAAACTCATGTCCATCGAGTCAGTGATGCCATCCAACCATCTTATCCTCTGTCATCCCCTTCTCCTCTGCCTTCAATCAAGACTATGAGAGGCAGATATTTTACAGTATAATTATTGTAAAGAGTTTGTCTAAAAGCTCATATCACATTTACATTTTTTACTTTTGTTGTTGTCATTTCCAGGTAGTTTCTTGCTGACAAGCTTGTGACAGATATAACAATAGAGCAATTTTTACCTCAAAAGAAACCTAGGCACTATGAACATGTTGTGCTTAATGTTGTTGACTCCTAGACATGTCTATAATGGAGGAGCAAAACCAAAAATACTAGATATTTAATATTGACTAGTTCCCAGTTCACGGGACTCTGACATTCATTTAGGTCAATGTTTTCTTGTATTTCCAGCAGTTTGATTTGGAAGGGCTGCCTTGTCTTGAGACCATTGAAATCAGAACTCAGAACTTGAGCAATATTATCAAAAAACACAGGGCTCACACTGACACATACCTTAATCCAAACAGACAGACAAGACATCTTCCAGGTTTCCGCCTGAGATTTAAAATATTTCTTTGAGCCAGTCTTCTGGGGAGTGGGGGGATGGGGGTGGCAGTAAGGCAGGCTTGGGTAACAAGCTAATTGTTGGTCATTGCATATGCAAAGAACCAGCTTTCCGGGTTCCAAGGAAAAAAGTTTCCTTGGTAACCAACTTTGTCTGGTTCTATAGAATATCATGGTCCTCCTAGGTCAGGTCATCTTGCCTTTCTGTAGTCCTCGTTTTATCCCTAAATCACAGACAGCTTGGATTGTCTCTGTGGGGTGTATGTATTGTCCTCATGTTTGACCTGGCGGCAGCAGCGAGGTCCGAGAGCCTCTCCTGGAACCGGGCGTGGGGACGGGGCTCACCGAGAGCCACTGGTGAAGGTGGGCAGCGCCCCTGGAGCGCGGCAGGGGCGGGGCGAACCCGGGTGGTGCAGGGCGGGTGTCGGCTCCTGACGGGGGTAGGGGAGGGCTTCCCAGTTGTGCTCTCGGAGATGGCCACTGCAGCTGGAAACGCGCCGGGAGCGCAGCCAGGGTGGGGTAAACCTGGGCTGCACAGGTCGAGATTCCGCTCACTGTGGGTGGGGGGTCGGTCCCTGTTGTGCTCCCGGGGGTCGCCAATATTGCTGGGAACCCACCGGGAGCCCGGCAGGGCCGGGGCGAAACCTGGCGGTGCAGGGCGGGGTGGGGTTCCATTCGCAGTGGGGGTCGGCTCCTGGCGGGGGTGGGGGAGGGCTTTCCAGATGTGCTGTTGGGGGTCGCCATTGCGGCTGGGAATGCCCATTTCGTGAACTCCTGGATCCCCAAGGATCGGCATCCATTGGCCACAGCGGAGGGGTGCGGAACACAGGTAAGGGAACGGGGACTGCGTGGAGCAGGGAACCATGTATTCCGCCCTGTGTTGGCACAGTCTCAGAGCTCCCCAACCTGGCGGTCGCAGAAAGGCCTCGTCTTTGAGGTCAAGGCCTTTACCGCTCCACCCCTCTGCTGAAAAACCTCAGAGTCTGCGCGGTTTTCCCAAGCAGCCTAGTGTCCGCTGGAAGTCCAAGGGACAGAACCCTGAACTCTGGCCGGCTGGCCCAGCCCTGCTTCTGGCACTTTGTAGGCCAGCGGGCCCTGGAGCACCTGCTAGGACGGGAAAGGGAAGGGTACGCGAATTGCACGCTGGTGGCCGCCGAGGCAGCAAAGAAGTGGGGAGGGCACCTTACTGCCCTTTAATGGCAGACAGAATCTGTGGCTGTCCTGCTGCGTGGGCCTTTTCATGGGGACCTTGTGCAATAAAAGTTTACCGGTGACCTTAGGGAACTTCCCAGTGTGCTTCTGACAGATGAGGGATGCTGTGGAGTTGGCGGGGCCTCTCAGGACTCCGCTGGGTTTGGCGCAATGGAAGAGGGCCTCATCTCCAGGGAAGGCAGGAACCTCAGGCTTCCTCTCCGTTTCAGACTCCGACCGCAGGGTCCCTGCAGAGTTGGGACAGGAGAGTCAGGAATCGTCTTGTCTGAGGAAGGGAACTCCGCTTGCCTCTTGAGGTGCTCAGGGGGTCTCAGGCCCCTTGTTGAGCTGTGTGTGGAACCTGCGGGTGTTTCCGGAAATGCACGACGGTGACAGTGCCCCTTCGTGTTGTGCCTTCACCCACTGGGTTGCCTTCGAAGAGGTGTCCGGGCCTCGGGTTCTTTTCAAGAGTGGACAGGGAAATCGGGGTCTTTCGGCATGAGGGACCACCCACGGGGCTAGTCTCAAATCTCCTAGTGAGGCCAGCTTCATCCTGAGTTGTGCTGGGAAGGCCGGGGACCCTTCCAGACAATGCAGGGGGATTGACTCTCCTGTCGCCATCAGGAGGGGAGAAGGGGCTCAGATGAAGTGGGGATGGAACCCTCGGTGTTACCCTCGAGGGAAACCGGCGTGTGGGGGACTTTTGGGGGTTGCATGAAAGGAGTCAGGTACCGTTTCGCACTTCAGGACAGAACCTGGGACTTCCCTTGAGACGCCGTAGCGGGCAAGGGCCTCATCTTGCGAAGACGTTGGGACCATGTGGATTTTCTCGAGTTGCGGCGGGATTCTCGAGTTACGAAGTGGATTTCAGGCTTCCTCTTGTGTTGGCCCCGGGAAGCCTAATCTTCCATTCGAGTTGCAAGGGAAAGCTGAGGGTTGCACTCGAGTCACTGCAGGGCCAAAGAGACCTCATCTAGGCCTGTGTCCGGGACTTAACGTTCCTCTCAAGGGAAGACAGGGATCTCAGGGTGGCGTTCCAGACTCCCCCGGGGAGTCAGGCCTCGCCTCGAGGGCAAGCCAAGGATGCCGCTCTCCTCTCAAGTCGCGACGCAGATCTCTTGGAGCCCACTGAGTGGCCTCAAGGGAGTCAGGCCTTCTCTTCAGTTTGGAGAGAGGACTCGGGATTGTGCTCTGGGTCAGGCAGGAAAAGAAGGCCCTCACCTCGCGAGGATGGGGGCTTCTCAGGGGTTTCCTCGAGCTGCGGCGCCCGTGGGGGTTTTCTCACGAGGCAAGACGAGGATCTCAGGGAGCCTCTCGTGCGGTGCCAGGGAAGTCAGGTCTCTGTGCACGTGGCGAGGGGGAGCGCGTCATGGCTCTCCAGTCATGGGAGAGGACTAGGGCCTCCAGAGGCGTTGAAGAAGGACACTCGAGATCTTTCTGTGGTTGCGGCGGGAAAGCCTCGTTTCCCTCGCCTTCTGCCGGGGACCTGAGGGAACTTCCCATGGTGCCTCTGATAGGTGAGGGATGCTGTGGAGTTGGCGGGGCCTCTCGGGACTCCGCTGGGCTTGGCGCAATGGAAGAGGGCCTCATCTCGAGGGGAGACAGGAAACATAGGCTTCCTCTCCTTTTCGGACTCCATCCACAGGGTCCCTGCAGAGTTGGGACAGGAGAGGCAGGCCTCGTCTTGTCTGAGGAAGGGAACTCTGCTTGCCTCTCGAATTGCTCAGGGTGTCTCACGCACCTCGTCAAGCTGTGTGTGGAAACCGCGGGTTTTTCCGGACGACGCACGGGGGTGTCAGTGCCCCTTCGAATGGTAACTTCACCCACAGGGTTGCCTTCGAAGAGGTGTCCGGGCATCGGGTTCTTATCCAGAGCGGACTGGGAAATCGGGGTCGTTCGGCATGTGGCACAACCCACGGGGCTCGTCTCGAATTTCCTCGGGAGGCCGGCCTCATCCTGAGGTGTGCCGGGAAAGCCGGGAACCCCTTCCAGAATACGCAGGGGAATCGACTCTCCTGTCGTGATGAGGAGGGGAGAAGGGGCTCAGATGAAGGGGTGCCAGGACCCTCGGTGTTCCCCTCGAGGGAACCCGGCGTGTCTGGGAAATTTTGGAGGTCGCATGAAGGGTGTCAGGTACCATTTCGCTACTCAGGACGGAACGTGAGACTTCCCTTGAGACGCCGTAGCGGGCAAGGGCCCCATCTTGCTAAGACGTTGGGACCACGTGGTTTTTCTCGAGTTGCGGCGGGATTCTCGAGTTACGACGGGGATTTCAGGCTTCCTCTTGGGTTGGCCCTGGGAAGCCCCATCTTCCATTCGAGTTGCTAGGGAAAGCTGGGGGTTGCGCTCGAGTCACTGCAGGGCCCAAGAGACCTCATCTAGGCATGTGTCCAGGACCTAGTAGTACTCTCAAGGGAAGACAGGGATCCCGGGGTTGCACTCCAGAGTCCCCCGTGGAGTCAGGCCTCGCCTCGAGGGGAAGCAAAGGACTCCGCTCTTCTCTTGAGCCACGACGCGGATCTCTTGGAGCCCTCTGAGTGGCCTCAAGGGAGTCAAGCCTAATCTTCAGTTTGGAGAGAGGACTCGGGATTGCTCTCCAGGAAAGGCAGGAAAAGAAGGCCCTCACCTCGCGAGGACGGGGGCTTCTCAGGGGTTTCCTCGAGCTGCGGCATCCGTGGGGCTTTTCTCACGAGGCACGACGAGGTTCTCAGGGAGCCTCTCGTGCGGCGCCAGGGAAGTCAGGTCTCCATGAGCGTGGCAAGGGGGAGCGCGTCATTGTTCTCGAGTCCTGGGAGGGGACTAGGGCATCAAGGCGTGTAGAAGAAGGTCTCACAAGGTCTTTCTCGGCTTGCAGCGGGAAACCCTCGTTTCCCTCGACTTCTCCCGGTGACCTGAGGGAACTTCCCAGGGTTCCTCTTAGAGGTGAGGGATGCTGTGGAGTTGGTGGGCCATCTCGGGACTCCTCTGGGTTTGGCGCAATCCAAGAGGGCCTCATCTCGAGGGGAGACAGGACCGCAGGCTTCCTCTCCGTTTCGTACTCCGACAGCAGTGTCCCTGCAGCGTTGGGGCAGGAGAGTCAGGCCTCGTCTTGTCTGAGGAAGGGAACTCCGCTTGCCTCTCGAGTTGCTCAGGGAGTCTCAGTCCCCTCGTGGAGCTGTGTGTGGAAACCGCGGGTGTTTCCGGACGATGCACGGGAGTGTCAGTGCCCCTTCGTGTTGTTCCTTCACTCACAGGGTGGCCTTCGAAGAGGCGTCCGGGCATCGGGTTCTCCTCAACTGCGGACCGGGAAATCAGGGTCGTTCAACATGGGGCACCAGCCACGGGGCTTGTCTCGAATTTCCTCGCGAGGCCGGCCTCATCCTGAGGGGCGCCGTGCAGGCCGGGAACCCCTTCCAGACCACGCAGGGGAATCAACTCTCCTGTCGCGAACAGGAGAGGAGTAGGTGCTCAGAGGAAGTGGTGCTGGGACTTTCGGTGTTCCCCTCAAGGGAACCCAGCATGTCGGGGAACTTTTGGATGTCGCATGAAGGGTGTCAGGTACCGTGTCTCTCTTCACGACGGAACATGGGACTTCCCTTGAGACGCCGTACCGGGCAAGGGCCTCATCTTGCGAAGACGTTGAAACCACCTCGTTTTTCTCGAGTTGCGGCAGGATTCTCGAGTTTCGACGAGGATTTCAGGCTTCCTCTTGGGTTGGCCTTGGGAAGCCCCATCTCCCATTCAAGTAGCGAGGGAAATCTGGGGGTAGCGCTCGAGTCACTGCAGGGCCAAAGAGACCTCATCAAGGCGTGTGTCCTGGAACTAATATTCCTCTCCAGGGAAGGCAGGAATCTCGGGGTTGCATTTCAGGCTCCCTCGGGGAGTCAGGCCTCGTCTCGAGGGGAAGCCAAGGACTCCGCTCTCCTCTCGAGTGGCGACGCGGATCTCTTGGAGCCCACTGAGTGGCCTCAAGGGAGTCCAGCCTCCTCTTCAGTTTGGAGAGAGGACCCGGGATTGCTCTCCAGGCCATGCAGGAATAGAAGGCCCTCAGCTCGCCAGGATGGGGGCGTCTCAGGGGTTTCCTCGAGCTGCGGCGCCCGTGGGGGTTTTCTCCCGAGGCACGACGAGGATCTCAGGGAGCCTCTCGTGCGGCGCCAGGGAAGTCAAGTCTCCATGCGCGTGGCGAGGGGGAGCGCGTCCTGGCTCTCGAGTCACGGGAGGGGACTAGGGCCTCAAGACGCGTTGAAGAAGGACTCTCGAGGTCTTTCTCGGGTGGCGGCGGGAAACCCTCGTTTCCCTCAGCTTCTGCCGGGGATCTTAGGGAACTTCCCAGGGTGCCCCTGAGAGGCGAGGGATCCTGTGAAGTTGGCGGGGCCTCTCGGGACTCCGCTGGGTCTGGAGCAACGGAAGAGGGCCTCACCTCGAGGGGAGGCAGGAACCTCAGGCTTCCTCTCCGTTTCGGCTCCGACCACAGGGTCCCTGCAGAGTTGGGACAGGAGAGTCATGCCTCGTCTTGTCTGAGGAAGGGAACCCCGCTTGCCTCTCGAGTTGTCAGGGGTTTTCAGGCCCCTGGTCGAGCTGTGTGTGGAACCTGCGGGTCTTTCCGGATGATGCACGGGGGTGTCAGTGCCCCTTCGTGTTGTGCCTTCACCCACAGGGTTGCCTTCGAAGAGGGGTCCGGGCCTCGGGTCCTTCTCAAAAGCGGACCGGGGAATCGGGGGCATTTGGCATGTGGCACCACCCACGTGGCTCGTCTCGAATTTCCCTGTGAGACCGGCCTCATCCTGAGGTGCACCGGGAAGGCCGGGAACCCCTTCTGAACCATGCAGGGGAATCGACTCTCCTGTCATGATCAGGAGGGGAGAACGGGCTCAGATGAAGCTGTGCCGGGATTCTCGGTGTTCCCTTGAGGGTACCCGTCGTGTTGGGGAGCTTTTGGGGGTCGCACGAAGGGTGTCAGGTACTGTTTCGCACTTCAGGGCGGAACATGGGACTTCCCCTGAGACGCTGTAGTGGGCAAGGGCCTCATCTTGCGAAGACGTTGGAACCACGTGTTTTTTCTCGAGTTGCGCCGGGATTCTCGAGTGACGATGGGGATTACAGGCTTCCTCCTCTGTTGGCCCTGGGAAGCCCAGTCTTCCATTCGATTGGCGAGGGAAAGCTGGGGGTTGCGCTCGAGTCATTGCAGGGGCAAAGAGACCTCATCTAGGCTTGTGTCCAGGACCTAATGTTCCTCTCCAGGGAAGGCAGGGATCTCGGGGTTGCATTCCAGGATCCCCCTGGGTGTCAGGCCTCGTCTCGAGGGGAAGCAAAGGACTCTGCTGTTCTCCCGAGTCGCGACGCGGATATCTTGGAGCCCCCTAGTGGCGTCAGTGGAGTCAAGCCTCCTCTTCATTTTGGAGAGAGGGCTCGGGATTGTTCTCCAGGCCATGCAGGAAAAGAAGTCCCTTCACATCGCGAGGACGGGGGCGTCTCAGGGGTTTCCTCGAGCTGCGGCGCCCGTGGGGGTTTTCTCGCGAGGCACGGCGAGGATCTCAGGGAGCCTCTCGTGCGGCGCCAGGGAAGTCAGGTCTCCCTGCGCGTAGCGAGGAGGAGCGCGTTGTGGCTCTCGAGTAATGGGAGGGGACTAGGGCCTCAAGACGCGTTGAAGAGGGACTCTCGAGGTCTTTCTCGGGTTGTGGCGGGAAAAAGTCGTTTCCCTCGACTTCTGCCGGGGACCTTAGGGAACTTCCCAGGGTGTCTCTGAGAGTTGAGGGATACTGTGGAGTTGGCGGTGCCTCTCGGGACTCCGCTGGGTTTGTCGCAATGGAAGAGGGGCTCATCTCGAGGGGAGGCAGGAACCTCAGACTTCCTCTCTGTTTCGGACTCCGACATCAGGGTCCCTGCAGAGTTGGGACAGGAGAGACAGGCTACGTCTTTTCTGAGGAATGGAACTCCGCTTGCCTCTCGAGTTGTTCATGGGGTTTCAGGCCCCTTGTCAAACTGTGTGTCGAATCTGCAGGTTTTTCCAGACGATGCACGGGGGTGTCAGTGACCCTTCATTTTGTGTCTTCATCCACAGGGTTGCCTTCGAAGAGGTGTCCGGGCATCGGGTTCTTATGAAGAGTGGACCGGGATATCGGGGTCGTTCAGCATTTGGCACCACCCACGTGGCTAGTCTCGAATTTCCTCATGAAACCGGCCTCATCCTGAAATGTGCCGCGAAGTTCATGAAACTCTTCCAGACAAAGCAGAGGAATCGACCCTCCTGTGGCGATCAGGAGGGGAGAAGTGGCTCAGATGAAGTGCTGCTGGGAACCTCGGTGTTTCCATCAAGTGAGACAGGTATGTCGGGTAACTTATGGGGTCGCATAAAGCGTTCCAAGTACCGTTTCGCTCTTCACAATGGAACGTTGGACTTCTCTTGGGGTGCTCCAGCGGGCATGGGCCTCATCTTGGAATGACTGCGGAACCACTTGGTTTTTCTCGAGTTGCAGTGGGATATTTGAGTTACCACAGGGAATTCATGCTTCCTCTTGTGTTGGCCCACAAAATTCTTATCTTCCATTCGAGATTCGAGGAAGAGCTGGAGGTGCGCTCTAGTCACTGAAGGCAAAAGAGACCCCACCAAGGCTTGTGTGCAGGACCTAATGTTCATGTCCAGGCTCGACAGAAATCTCGGGGTTGCATTCCAGACTCACCTTGGAGTCAGCCCTCATCTCGAGGGGAAGCAAAGGACTCTGCTCTCCTCTCGAGTCGGACGGGTATGTCTTGGAGCCCACTGAGTGGCTTAAAGGGAGTCAAACCTCCTTTGGTGTTTGGAGGGAGGACACGGGATTGCTCTCCAGGGAATGCATGAAATGAAGGCCCTCATCTCCCAATGACTGGGGCGTCTCGTAGGTTTTCTCGAGCTGTGGCGCTAGTGTGGGGTTTCTCACGAAGTAAGACTGGGAGCTCAGTGAGCCTCTCACGTGGTGCCAGGGCAGTCAGGTCTCTATGCACGTGGTGAGAGGGAGCCCGTCATTGTTCTCGAGTCATGGTAGGGGAATTGGGCCTGAAGAGGTGTTAAAGAAGGACTCTCGAGGTCTTTCCTGCGTTGCAGCAGGAAACCCTGGGTTCCATCGACTTGTGCCAGTGACTTCAGGAAGCTTCTCAGCGTGCCTCTGAGAAGTCAGGGTCACTGTGGAGTTGGGAGGGGCCTCTCGGAACTCCACTGGGTTTGGTGCAATGGAAGAGGGCCTCATGACAAGTTGAGGCAGGAACCTCAGGGTTCCTCTCCTGGCTTCGAATGCGCCGGATCTGACTCGGATCGCAGAGTCCCTGCAGAGTTGGGACAGGAGAGTCAGGCCTCGTCTTGTGTGGAGGACTGGAACTCCGCTTGACTCTCGCGTTGTTCATGGGGTGACAGGCCACTTGTCGATTTGTATGTGGAACTTGTGGGTTTTTCTGGACGATGCACCGGGGTGTCACTGCCCCTTCGTGTTGTGCCTTGATCCACAGGATTGCCTTCGAGTTGGGTTCTGCCATCGAGTTCTTATCAAGAGCGGACCAGGGAATTGGGGTCTTTTGGCATGCCGCACCACCCACGAGGCTATGTCTAAAATTTCCTCGTGAGACTGGCCTCATCATGCGCCAGGAAGGTCGGGAATGCCTTCCAGACAAAGCAGGGGAATCGAACCTCCTGTCGCAATCAAGAGGGGAGAAGAGTCTCAGATGAAGTGGTGCCGGGAACCTCGGTGTTCTCCTCAAGTGAGACTGGTGTGTCGGGGAACTTTTGGGGTCGCATCAAGGGTTCCAAGTAACTTTTCGCTCTTCAATACGGAACGTGGGACTTCTCTTGAGACGCTGTAGCGGGCAAGGGCCTCATCTTTCGATGACGGGGGAACCACGTGGTTTTTCTTGAGTTGCGGCGGGATTCTCGAGTTACGACGGGGAATTCAGGCTTCCTGTTCAACTGGCCCAGGGAAGTCCAGTTTTCATTCGAATTGCGAGTTAGAACTGGGGATTGCTCTCGAGACACTGCAGGGCCAAATAGACCTCATCTAGGCTTGTGTCCAGGACCTAATGTTCCTCTGCTGGGGCGACAGCGATCTCGGCATTGCATTCTCGACTCACCCAGGGAATCAGGCCTCGTCTCGAGGGGAAGCCAAGGACACCGCTCTCCTGTCAAGTCGCGACGGGTATATCTTGGAGCTCACTGTGTGGCCTAAAATGAGTCAAGCCTCCTGTGGAGTTTGGAGAGAGGACTCAGGATTGCTCTCCAGGCCATACAGCAAAAGAAGGCCCTCATCTCGTGAGGACTGGGGCGTCTCGTGGGTATTCTCGAGCTGCGGCTCCAGTGTGGTGTTGCTCACGAGGTATAATGGGGAGCTCAGGGAGCCTCTCCTGTGGCGCCCGGGAAGTCAGGTTTCTATGCGCGTGGCTAGGGGGAGCGCGTCATTGCTCTCGAGTCATGGTAGGGGAATCGCACCTCAAGACGCGTTGAAGAAGGACTCTCGAGGTCTTTTACGGGTTGGGGCAGGAAACCCTTGGTTCCCTCGACTTGTGCCGGTGATCTCAGGAAGGTCTAAGGGTGCCTCTGAGAAGTCAGGGATACTGTGCAGTTGGGAGGGGCCTCTCGGGACTCCACTGGGTTCGGTGCAATGGAAGAGGGCCTCATCTTGAGTGGAGGCAGGAAACTCATGTTTCCTCTCCTGACTTCCCCTGGGCCAGATCTGACTCGGATTGCAGTTTCGCTGCAGAGTTTGAACAGGAGAGTCAGGCCTCGTCTTGTGTGGAGGAAAGGAACTCTGCTTGCCTCTCCAGTTGTTCACGGGGTGACAGGTCACTTCTCGAGCTGTGTGTGGTACCTGCGGGTTTCTCCGGACGATACCCGGGGGTGTCAGTGCCCCTTCGTGTTGTGCCTTCATCAAAAGGGTTATCTTCAAAGAGGTGTCCGGGCACTGGGATCTTATCAAGAGCGAACCGGGAAATCGGGGTCTTTCGGCATGTGTCACCATCCACGAGGCTATGTCTCGAATAT
The DNA here is from genome assembly GCF_029407905.1 of Bubalus kerabau. Lineage (NCBI taxonomy): Eukaryota > Metazoa > Chordata > Mammalia > Artiodactyla > Bovidae > Bubalus > Bubalus kerabau. The sequence continues at coordinate 920,958 of NW_026577911.1, read as the reverse complement.
CCTCGTGAGACCGGCCTCATCCTGAGATGCACCGGGAAAGGCGGGAACCCCTTCAAGACAAAACAGGGGAATCGACCCTCCTGTCGCGATCAGGAGGGGAGAAGGGGCCCAGATGTAGTGGTGCCGGGAACCTCGGTGTTCTCCTCGAGTCAGACCAGTGTGTCGAGGAACTTTTGAGGTTGCATCAAGGGTGCCGATACCGTTTCGCACTTCAAGACGGAACGTGGGACTTCTCTTGAGACGCTGTAGGGGGCAAGGGCCTCATCTTGGGATGACGGGGGAACCACGTAGCGTTTCTCGAGTTGTGGCGGGATTCTCGAGTTTCGACGGGGAATACAGTCTCCCTCATGTGTTGGCCCAGGGAAGTCCTATCTTCCATTCGAGTTTCAAGGGAGAGCTGGGGATTGCCCTCGAGTCACTGCAGGGCAAAATAGACCTCCTCTAGGCTTGTGTCCAGGACTTAATGTTCATCCCTAGGGGCGACAGGGATCTCGGGCTTGCATACCAGACTCACCCGGGGAATCAGGCCTCGTCTCGAGGGGTAGCAAAGAACTCAGCTGTCCTTTTGAGTCGCGATGGGTATCTCTTGGAGCCCACTGTGTGCCCTAAAGGGAGTCAAGCCTCCTGTGCTGTTTGGATAGAGGACTCGGGATTCCTCTCCAGGCCATGCAGGAAAAGAAGGCCCTCATCTCGCGATGAGGGCGGCGTCTTGTGGGTTTTCTAGACTGCCGCGCTAGTGCCGGTTTTCTGACGAGGTACGAGAGGGAGCTCAGGGAGCCTCTCGTGTGGCGCAAGGGAAGTCAGGTCCCCATGAGATGGCTAGGGGGAGTTCGTCATTGCTCTCGAGTCATGGTAGGGTAATCGGGCCTCAAGACAGGTTGAAGAAGGACTCTCGAAGTCTTTCTCGGGTCACTGCATAAAACCCAGGGTTCCCTTGACTTGTGCCTGCGACCTCAGGGAGCTTCTCAGAGTGCCTCTGAGAAGTCAGGGATACTGTGCAGTTTGGAGGGGCCTCTCGAGACTCCTCTGCATTTGGTGGAATGTAAGAGGGACTCATCTCGAGTTGAAGCAGGAACCTCAGTGTTCCTCTCCATTTCTGACTCAGATCGCAAGGTCCCTGCATGTTGGTACAGGAGAGTCAGGCCTCGTCTTTTCTGGAGGATGGGACTCCTCTTGCCTCTCGAGTTGTTCTCGAGGTGACAGGCCACTTGTCGAGCTGTGTATGTAACCTGCCCTTTTTTCCGGATGATGCACAGGTGTTAGTGCCCCTTCGTGTTGTACCTTCATACTCAAGGCTGCCTTCCAAGAGGTGTCCGAGCATCGGATTCTTATCAAGAGCGGACCGGGAAATTGGAGTCTTTCAGCAAGTGGCACCACCCACAAAGCTATGTATCGAATTTCCCCATGAGACCGGCCTCATCCTGAGTTGTGCAGGGAAGGTCGGGCCCCCTTGAAGACAAAGCAGGGGAATCGACCCACAGGTCACGATCAGGATGGGAGAAGGGGCTTAAATGAAGTGGTGCCGGGAACCTCGGTGTTCCCCTTGAGTGAGACCGGCGTGTTGGGGGACTTTTGGGGTCGCATCAAGGGTGCCAAGTACCGTTTCACATTTCAAGACGGAACCTGGGACATCTTTTGAAACGCTGTAGCGGGCAAGGGCCTCATCTTGCGATGACGGGAGAACCACGTGGTTTTGCTCGAGTTGCGGCGGGATTCTCGAGTTATGACCGGGAATTTAGGCTTCCTCTTGTTGGTCTTGAAATCCAATCTTCCATTCGGGTTGCGAGGGGGAGCTGGGGATTGCGCTAGAGTCACTGCAGGGCAAAAGAGACCTAATCTAGGCTTGTGTCCAGGATCTAACGTTGCTCTCCAGGGGCGACAGGGATCTCGGGTTTGCATTCCAGACTCATCCGGGGAGTCAGTTCTCACCTCGAGGGTAAGCAAAGAATTCCGCTCTCGTCTCGAGTCGCGATGGGTATCTCTTGGAGCCCACTGTGTGTACTAAAGGGAGTCAAGCCTCCTGTGGAGTTTGGAGAGAGGACTCGGGATTGGACTCCAGGCCATGCAGGAAAAGAAGGCCCTCATCTCGAGATGACGGTGGCGTCACGTGGGTTTTCTCGAGCTGCGGCGCCAGTGTGGGGTGTCTCATGAAGTACCACAGGGATTTCAGGGAGCCTCTTGTGTGGCGTCAGGAAAATCCAGTATTCCATTCGAGTTGCAAGTTAGAACTGGGGATTGCTCTCCAGTCACTGCAGGGCAAAATAGACCTCATCTACGCTTGTGTCCAGGACCTAGTGTTCCACTACTGGGCCGACAGGGATCTCAGGGTTGCATTCTCGACTCACCCGGAGAGTCAGGCCTCGTCTTGAGGGGCAAAAAAGGACTCCGCTCTCCTGTCGAGTCGCGACGGGTATCTCTTGGAGCCCACTGCGTGGCGTAAAGGGAGTGAAGCCTCCTATGGAGTTTGGAGAGATGACTCGGGAATGTTTTCCTGGCCATGCAGGAAAAAAGGCCCTCGTTTCGCGATGACGGGGGCGTCTCGTGGGTTTTCTCCAGCTGCGGCGCCAGTATCAGATTTCTCACGAGATACGACGGGGAGCTCAGAAAGCCTCTCGTGTGGTGCTAGGGACGTCAGGTCTCCGTGCGTGTGGTGAAGGGGAGTGCGTGATTGCTCTCGAGTCATAGTAGGCGAATCTGGCCTCAAGACGCATTGAAGAAGGACTCTCGAGGTCTTTCTCGGGTTGCGGCAGGGAACCCTGGGTTCCCTCGACTTGTGTCGGTGACCTCAGGCAACTTCTCAGGGTGCCTCTGAGAAGTCAGGGACACTGTGGATTTGGGAGGGGCCTTTCGTTACTCAACTGGGTTTGGTGCAATCGAAGAGGGCCTCATCTCGAATGGAGGCAGGAACCTCAGGGGTCCTCTCCATTTCTGACTCGGGTCGCAGAGTACCCGCCGAGTACGGACAAGAGAGTCACGCCTCGTCTTCCGTGGAGGAATGGATCTCCGCTTGCCTTTCGAGTTGTTCACGGAGTGACAGGCCACTTGTTGAGCTGTGTCTGGAACCTGCGGGTTTTTCCGGACGATGCACAGGGGTGTCAGTGCCCCTTCGTGTTCTGCCTTCATCCACAGGGTTGCCTTCAAAGAGGTGTCCGGGCATCGGGTTCTTTTCAAGAGCGTACCAGAAAATTGGGGTCTTTCAGCATGTGGTACCATCCACGAGGCTACGTCTCGAATTTCCTCGGGAGACCAGTCTCATCCTGAGGTTCGCCGGGAAGGTAGGGAACCCTTGCAGACAAAGCAGGGGAATCGACACACCGGTCGCGATCAGAAGGGGAGAAGGGCCTCAGATGAAGTGGTGCCGGGAACCTCGGTGGTCCCCTCGAGTGAGACCGGTATGTCATGGCACTTTTGAGGTCGCATCAAGGGTGCCAAGTACAGTTTCGCACTTCAAGACGAAACGTGGGAATTCTCTGGAGATGCTGTAGCGGGCAAGGGCCTCATATTGCGATGACGAGGGAAACACGTGGTTTTTCTCGAGTTGTGGCGGGATTCTCGAGTTATGATGGGGAATTCAGGCTTCCTCTTGTGTTGGCCCAGGAAGTCCAATCTTCCATTCAACTTGTCAGAGAGAGCTGGGGGTTGCTCTCGAGTCACTTCAGGGCAAAGAGTCCTCATCTAGGCTTGGGGCCAGGATGTAGTGTTCCTCTCCAGGGGCAACAGGGATATCGGGGTCGCATTCCAGTCTCACCCGGTGGGTCACGCCTCGTCTCGAGTGGAAGCAAAGGACTCCACTATCCTCTCGATTCGCGACGTGTAACTCTTGGAGCCCAATGAGTGGCCTAAAGGGAGTCAAGCGTCCTGTGTAGCTTGGACAGAAGGTTCACGCTTGATCTGCATACCATTCAGTTAAAGATGGCCCTCCTCTCGTGATGACGGGAGCGTCTCATGGGTTTTCTCGAGCTGCGGCGCCAGTGTGGGGTTTCTCACGAGATATGATGGGGAGCTCAGGGAGCCTCTCGTGCGGCGCCAGAGAAGTCAGGCCTCCATGCGTGTGGCCAGGCAGATCGCGTCATTGCTCTCGAGTCATGGGAGGGACTAGGGCCTCCAGACGCATTTAAGAAGGACTCTCGAGGTCTTTCTTGGGTTGGGGCGGGAAACACTCGTTTCCCTCGACCTCTACCGGGGACCTTAGGGAACTTCCCAGGTGCCTCTGAGAGGTGAGGGATACTGAGGAGTTAGAGGGGCCTCTCGGGACTCCACTAGTTTTGACGAAATGAAAGAGGGCCTCATCTCGATTGGAGGCAGGAACCTCAGGCTTCCTCTCCATTTCTGACTCTGACCGCAGGGTCCCTGCAGGGTTGGGACAGGAGAGTCAGGCCTCGTCTTGTCTGAGTAATGGAACTCTGCTTGCCTCTCGAGTCGTTCAGTGGGTCTCAGGCCCCTTGTCGAGCTGTGTGTGGAACCTGCGGGTGTTTCCAGAAGATGCACGGGGGTGTCATTGCCCCTTCATTTGGTGCCTTCCCCCACAGGGTTGCCTTCAAAGAGGTGTCCAGCATCAGGTTCATTTCAAGAGCGGACCGGGAAATCGGGGTCATTCGGCATGTGGCACCACCCACGTGGCTCATCTCGAATTTCCTCGTGAGACCAGCATCATCCTGAGGTGCGCCGGGAAGGCCGGGAACCCCTTCCACACAAAGAAGGGGAATCGACTCTCCTGTCGCGATCAGGAGGGGAGATGGGGCTCAGATGAAGTGGGGCCGGGACTCTACGTGTTCCACTCGAGGGAACCCGGCGTTTCAGGGAACTTTAGGGGTCGCATCAAGGGAGCCAAGTACCATTTCCCACTTCAGGACGGAACATGGGACTTCCCTGGAGACGCTGTAGCGTGCAAGGGCCTCATCCTGTGAAGACGTTGGAACCACGTCGTTTTTCTTGAGTTGCATCGGGATTCTCGAAAACGACAGGAATTTCAGGTCTCTCTTGGGTTGGCTCTGGGAAGCCCAATCTTCAATTCGAGTTGTGATGGAAAGCTGGAGGTTCTGCTCGAGTCATTACAGGGCCAAAGAGACCTCATCGAGGCGTGTGTCCAGGACCTAATATTCCTCTCAAGGGAACACAGGGATCCCGGGTTTCCATTCCAGACTCCCCCGGGGAGTCAGGACTCGCCTGGAGGGGAAGCAAAGGACTCCGCTTTCTTCTCAAGTCGCGACACGGATCTCTTGGAGCCCACTGAGTGGACTCAAGGGTGTCGAGCCTCCTCTTCAGTTTGGAGAGAGGACTCGGGATTGCTCTCCAGGCCAGGCAGGAAAAGAAGGCCCTCAGCTCGCGATGACGGGGGCGTCTCATGGGTTTCCTCAGGCTGCTGCGCCCATGGGGGTTTTCTCACGAGGCACGACGAGGATCTCAGGGAGCCTCTCGTGCGGCGCCAGGGAAGTCAGGTCTCCATGCGCATGGCGAGGGGGAGCTGGTCATCACTCTCGAGTCATGGGAAGCGGCTAGGTCCTCAAGAGGCGTTGAAGAAGGACTCTCGAGGTCTTTCTCGGGTTGCGGCGGGAAACCCTTGTTTCCCTCGACTTCTGCAGGGGACCTTAGGGAACTTCCCAGGGTGCCTCTGAGAGGTGAGGGATGCTGTGTAGTTGGCAGGGCCTCTCGGGACTATGCTGGGTTCGGCGCAATGGAAGAGGGCCTCATCTCGAGGGGAGGCAGGAACCTCAGGCTTCCTCTCGGTTTCGGACTCCGACTGCACGGTCCCTGCAGTGTTGGGACAGGAGAGTCATGCCTCGTCTTGTCTGAGGAATGGAATTCTGGTTGCCTCTCGAGTTGTTCCGGGAGTCTCAGGCCCCTTGTCGAGCTGTGTGTAGACCCTGCGGGTTTTTCCGGATGATGCACGGGGGTGGCAGTGCCCCTTCGTGTTGTGCCTTCACCCACAGGGTTGCCTTCGAAGAGGGGTCCGGGCATCGGGTTCTTATCAAGAGCGGACCGGGAAATCGGGGTCGTTCGGCATGTGGCACCACCCACGTGGCTCATCTCGAATTTCCTCGTGAGACCAGCATCATCCTGAGGTGCGCTGGGAAGGCCGGGAACACCTTCCACACAAAGCAGGGGAATCGACTCTCCTGTCGTGATCAGGAGGGGAGATGGGGCTCAGATGAAGTGGGGCCGGGACTCTAGGTGTTCCACTCGAGGGAACCCGGCGTTTCAGGGAACTTTAGGGGTCGCATCAAGGGAGCCAAGTACCGTTTCCCACTTCAGGACGGAACATGGGACTTCCCTGGAGACGCTGTAGCGGGCAAGGGCCTCATCCTGTGAAGACGTTGGAACCACGTCGTTTTTCTCGAGTTGCGTCTGGATTCTCGAAAATGACGGGGATTTCAGGCTTCCTCTTGGGTTGGCCCTGGGAAGCCCAATCTTCCCCTGGAGTTGCGAGGGAAAGCTGGGGGTTCTGCTCGAGTCACTACAGGGCCAAAGAGAACTCATCGAGGCGTGTGTCCAGGACCTAACATTCCTCTCCCGGGAAGGCAGGGATCTCGGGGTTGCATTCCAGGCTCCCTTGGGGAGTCAGGCCTCGTCTCGAGGGGAAGCCAATGACTCCGCTCTCCTCTCGAGTCGCACCGGGTATTTCTTGGACCCAACTGAGTGGCCTAAAGGGAGTCAATCCTCCTGTAAAGTTTGGAGAGAGGACCAGGGATTGCTCTCCAGGTCAGGCAGGAAAAGAAGGCCCCCATCTCTCCTTGACGGGGGCATCTTGTGGTTTTTCTCGAACTGCTGCGCCACTGTGGGTTTTCTCACGAGATATGATGGGGTACTTAGGGAGCCTCTTGTGTGTTACTAGGGAAGTCAGTTTTCCTGCTTGTGGCGAGGGGAGCGCGTCCTTGCTCTGGAGTCATGGTAGGGGAATCCGGCATCAAGAGACGTTGAAAAAGGACTCTCCAAGTCTTTCTTGGGTTACTTCAGGAAACTCTGGGTTCCCTCGACTTTTGCCAGTGACCTCAGGTAGCTTCTCAGGGAACCTCTGAGAATTCAGGGATACTGTGGTGTTGGGAGGGGCCTCTCGGGACACCACTGCGTTTGGTTCAATGGAAGAGAGCCTCTTCTCTAGTTGAGGCAGGAACCTCAGGGTTCCTCTCCATTTCTGACTCCGATCGCAGGGTCCCTGAAGAGTTGGGACAGGAGAGTAAGGCCTCATCTTGTGTGAAGGAATGCAACTTCACTTGCCTCTCGAGTTGTTCACGGGGTGACAGTCCACATTTGGAGCTGTGAGTGGAATCTGCGGGTTTTTCCAGACGATGCATGGGGATGTCAGTGTCCCTTCATGTTGTGCCTTCATCCACAGGGTTGCCTTCGAAGAGATGTCCGGGCGTCAGGTTCTTATCTAGAGTGGACCGGGAATTCGGGATCTTTCAGCATGTGGCACCAACCATGAGGCTACTTTTCGAATTTCCTCATGAGACCGGCCTCATCCGGAGGTTCACGGGGAACATCGGGAACCCCTTGCAGACAAAACATGGGAATCGACCCTTCTGTCACGATCAGGAGGGGTGAAGGGGCTCACAGGAAGTGGTGCCGTGAACTTTGGTGTTTCCCTCGAGTGAGACCGGTATGTCAGGGAACTTTGGGGATCGCATCAAGGGTGCCAAGTACCGTTTTGTACTTCAGGATGGAACGTGGGACTTCTCTTGATACGCTGTAGCGGCCAAGGGCCTCATCTTGCGATGACGGGGGAGCCACGTGGTTTTTCTCGAGTTGCGGCGGGATTCTCGAGTTACGACGGGGATTTCAGGCTTCCTCTTGTGTTGGGCCAGGGAAGTCCAATCATCCATTCGAGTTGCGAGGGAGAGCTGGGGGTTGCGCTCGAGTCACTGCAGGGCAAAGGAGACCTCATCTAGGCTTGTGTCCAGGACCTAATGTTCCTCTCCAAGGGCCACAGGGATCTCAGGTTTGCATTCCAGACTCACCCAGGGAGTCAGGCCTCATGTCGAAGGGAAGCAAAGGACTCCGCTCTCCTTTCGAGTCGCGACGGGCACCTCTTGGAGCCCACTTTGTGGCCTAAAGGGAGTCAAGCCTCCTGTGAAGTTTGGAGAGAGGGCTTGGGACTGCTCTCCAGGCCATGCAGGAAAAGATGGCCCTCATCTCGCGATGACGGAGGGATCTTGTGGGTTTTCTCGAGCTGCGGCGCCAGTGTGGGGTTTCACACGAGGTACGACGGGGAGCTCAGGGAGCCTCTCGTGTGGCGCCAGGGAAGTCAGGTCTCCATGTGCGTGGCGAGGGGGAGCGCGTTATTGCTCTCGAGCTGTGGTAGGGGAATCTGACCTCAAGACACATTGAAGAAGGACTCTCGAGGTCTTTCTTCGGTTGTGGCAGGAAACCCTTATTTCCCTCGACTTTTGCCAGTGGCCTCAAGGAGCTTCTCAGAATGTCTATGAGAAGTCAGGGATACTGTGGAGATGGGAGGGGCCTCTCGGGACTCCACTGGGTTTGTTTTAATGGAAGAGGGCCTCATCTAGGGTTGAGGCAGGAACCTCAGGTTTCCTCTCCATTTCTGACTCAGATCGAAGTGTGCCTGCAGAGTTGGGATTGGATACTCAGGCCTCGTCTTGTCTGAGGAAGGGAACTCCGCTTTCCTCTCTCATTGTTTAAGGGGTGACAGGCCAGTTGTGGAGCTGTATGTGGATCCTGTGGGGTTTTCAGGACGATGAACAGGGTTGCCAGTGCCCCCTCGTGTAGTGCCTTCATCCACAGGGTTGCCTTAGAAGAGGTGTCCGGGCATCGGGTTCTTATCAAGAGCAAGACCGAGAAATCGGGGTCTTTTGGCACGTGGCACCAACACGAGGCTACGTCTCGAATTTCTTCGTGAGACTGGCCTCATCCTGAGGTGCGCCATGAAGTTCAGGAACCCCTTCTAGACAAAGCAGGGAAATCGACCTTCCTGCCGTGATCAGGAGGGGAGAAGGGGCTCAAATGAAGTGGTGCCAGGAACTTCGGTGTTCCCTTGGAGTGAGACCGGTATATTGGGGAACTTTTGGGTTCGCATCAAGGGTGCCAAGTAGCATCTCGAACTTTATGACGAAACATGGGACTTCTCTTGAGACTCTGTAGCGGGCAAAGGCCTCATATTGCGATGAATGGGGAACCACGTGGTTTTTAAGAGTTGCGGTGGGATTCTCGAGTTACAACGGGAAATTCAGACTTCCTCTTGTGTTGGCCCAGTGAAGACCAATCTTCCATTCGAATTGCGAGGGAGAGATGGGTGTTGCTCTCGAGTCACTGTAGGGCAAAATAGACCTCATCTAGGCTTTTGTCCAGGACATAATGTTCCTCTCCAGGGGCAACAGGGATCTCGGGGTTGCATTCCAGACTCACCCGAGGTAAGGCCTCATCTCGAGGGGAAACAAAGTACTCTGCTCTCCTCTCAAGTCGCGACAGGTATCTCTTGGAGCCCATTGAGTGGCCTAAAGGGAGTAAAGCCTCCTGTGAAGTTTGGAGAAAAGACCAGGGATTGCTCTCCAGGTCAGGCAGGAAAAGAAGTCCCCAATCTCGCGATGACGGTGGGTTTTCCCGAGCTGCGGCGCCAGTGTGGGGTTTCTCACGAGGTATGACGGGGAGCTCAGGGAGCCTCTCATGTGGCGCCAGGGAAGTCAGGTGTCCATGCGCATGGCGAGGGGGAGCGTGTCATTGCTCTCGAGTCATGGTAGGGGAATCCGTCCTCAAGACGCGTTGAAGATGGACTCTTGAGGTCTTTCTCGGGTTGCGGCAGGATACCCTGTGTTCCCTCGACTTGTGCCGGTGACCTCAGGGAGTTGCTCAGGGTGCCTCTGAGAAGACACTGATACTGTGGAGTTGGGAGGGGCCTCTAGGGACTCCACTGGGTGTGGTATAATACAAGAGGGCCTCATCTCGTGTTGAGGAAGGAACCTCAGGGTTCCTCTCCATTTCAGACTCCGATCTCAGGATTCCTGCAGAGTTGGGACAGGAGAGTCAGGCCTCGTATTCTGTGGAGAAATGAAACTTAGCTTGCCTCTCGAGTTGTTCACGAGGTAACAGGTCACTTGTCGAGCTGTATGTGGAACCTGCAGAATTTTCCAAAAGATGCACGGGTGTTCAGGGTCCCTCCTTGTTGTGCCTTCATCCTACGGGATGCATTCCAAGAAGTGTACGGGCATCGGGTTCTTATTAATAGCTGACCGGGAAATGGGGTCTTTCCGCATGTGGCACCAACCACGAGGCTACATCTCCAATTTCCTCGTGAGACAGGCCTCATCCTGATGTGCGCTGGGAAGATCAGTAACCCCTTCCACACAAAGCAGGAGAAAAGACACTCCTGTTGCAATCAGGAGGGGAGAAGGGGCTCAAATGATGTGGTGCGGGGAACATGGGTGTTACCCTCGAGTGAGGCCTGTATGTTGGGGAACTTTGGGGGTGCCATCATGGGTGCCAAGTACCGTTTTGCACTTCAGTAGGAACGTGGGACTTCTTTTGAGACGCTGTGGCGGGCAAGGGCCTCATGCTGCGAAGACGATGGAACCACGTGGTTTTTTTCGAGTTGCGGCGGGATTCTCGACGACGGGGATTTCAGGCTTCCTCTTGTGTTAGCCCTGGGAAGCCCAAACTTCCCTTCGAGTTGCGAGGGAAAGCTGGATGTTGTGCTCGAATCACTGCAAGGCCAAAGAGACCTCATCTAGACGTGTGTCCAGGACCTAATAGTCCTCTCAAGGGAAGAAAAGGATCTCGGTATTGCACTCCAGACTCCCCCGGGGAGTCAGGCCTCGCCTCGAGGGGAAGCAAAGGACTGCGCTCTCCTCTCGAGCCGAGACGCGGATCTCTTGGAGCCCACTGAGTCGCCTCAAGGGAATCCATCCTACTCTTCAGTTTGATGAGAGGACTCGGGATTGCTCTCCAGGCCAGGCATGAAAAGAAGGCCCTCAGCTCGCGAGGACAGGGGCGTCTCAGGGGTTTCCTCGAGCTGCGGCGCCCGTGGGGGTTTTCTCCCGAGGCACGACGAGGATCTCAGGGAGCCTCTCGTGCGGCGCCAGGGAAGCCAGGTCTGCAGGAGCGAGGCGAGGGGGAGCGCATCATTGCTCTCTAGTCCAGAGAGGGGACAAGGGCCTCAAGACACTTTGAAGAAGGACTATCGAGGTCTTTCTCGAGTGGCGGCGGGAAACCCTCATTTCCCTCGACTTCTGCCGGGGACCTGAGGGAACTTCCCAGGGTGCCTCTGAGACGTGAGGGATGCTGTGGAGTTAGCGAGGCCTCTCGGGACTCCGCTGGGGTTGGCGCAATGGAAGAGGGCCTCATCTCGAGGGGAGGCAGGAACCTCAGGCTTCCTCTCTGTTTCTGACTCCGACCCTCCGACCTCAGGGTCCCTGCAGAGTTGGGAGAGGAGAGTTAGGCCTCGTCTTGTCTGGGGAAGGGAACTCCGCTTGCCTCTCGAGTTGCTCAGGGGGTCTCAGGCCCCTCTTCCAGCTGTGTGTGGAACCCAAGGGTGTTTCTGGACAATGCACGGGAGTGTCAGTGCCCCTTCGTGTTGTGTCTTCACCCACAGGGTTGCCTTCGAAGAGGTGTCCGTGCAACGGGTTCTTCTCAAGAGTGGACCAGGAAATCGAGGTCGATCAGCATGTGGCAGAAACCCCGTGGCTCATCTCGAATTTCCTCGTGCGGACGGCCTCATCCTGAGATGCGCCGGGAAGGCCGGGAACCCCTTCCAAACCACGCAGGGGAATCGCCTCTCCTGTCGCGATCAGGAGGGGAGAAGGGGCTCAGAGGAAGCGGTGCCGGGACCCTCGGTGTTCCCCTCGGGGGAACCCGGCGTGTTGGGGGACTTTTGGGGGTCGCAGGAAGGCTGTCAGGGACCGTTTCGCCCTTCAGGGCGGAACAGGGGACTTCCCTTGAGACGCCGTCGTGGGCAAGGGCCTCATCTTGCCAAGAGGTGGGAACCACGTGGTTTTTCTCGAGTTGCGGCGGGATTCTCGAGTTACGACGGGGATCTCAGCCTTCCCCTTGGGTTGGCCCTGGGAAGCCCAATCTTCCCCTCGGGTTGCGAGGGAAAGCTGGGGGTTGCGCTCGAGTCACTGCAGGGCCGAAGAGACCTCACCTAGGTGTGTGTCCGGGACCTAATATTCCTCTCCATGGAAGGCAGGGATCTCGGGGTTGCATTCCAGGCTCCACCGGGGAGTCAGGCCTCGTCTCGAGGGGAAGCCAAGGACTCCGCTCTCCTCCCGAGTTGCGACGCGGGTCTCTTGGAGCCCCCTGAGCGGCCTCAAGGGAGTCCAGCCTCCTCTTCCGTTTGGAGAGAGGACCCGGGATTGCTCTCCAGGCCATGCAGGAAAAGAAGGCCCTCAGCTGGCGAGGACGGGGGCGTCTCAGGGGTTTCCTCGAGCTGCGGCGCCCGTGGGGGTTTTCTCCCGAGGCACGACGAGGATTTCAGGGAGCCTCTCGTGCGGCGCCAGGGAAGTCAGGTCTCCATGCGCGTGGCGAGTGGGAGCGCGTCCTGGCTCTCGAGTCACGGGAGGGGACTAGGGCCTCGAGACGCGTTGAAGAAGGACTCTCGAGGTCTTTCTCGGGGGGCGGCGGGAAACCCTCGTGTCCCTCGCCTTCTGCCGGGGACCTTAGGGAACTTCCCAGGGTGCCTCTGAGAGGCGAGGGATCCTGTGGAGGTGGCGGGGCCCCTCGGGACTCCGCTGGGTCTGGCGCAACGGAAGAGGGCCTCACCTCGAGGGGAGGCAGGAACCTCAGGCTTCCTCTCTGTTTCGGACTCCGACCGCAGGGTCCCTGCAGAGTTGGGACAGGAGAGTCAGGCTACGTCTTTTCTGAAAAATGGAACTCCGCTTGCCTCTCGAGTTGTTCATGGGGATTCAGGCCCCTTGTCAAACTGTGTGTGGAATCTGCAGGTTTTTCCAGACGATGCACGGGGGTGTCAGTGACCCTTCGTTTTTGTCTTCATCCACAGGGTTGCCTTCGATGAGTTGTCCGGGCATCGAGTTCTTATGAAGAGCGGACCGGGAAATCGGGGTCGATCAGGATTTGGCACCACCCACGTGGCTAGTCTCGAATTTCCTTATGAAACCGGCCTCATCCTGAGTTGTGCCGCGAAGGTCATGAAACCCTTCCAGACAAAGCAGAGGAATCGACCCTCCTGTGGCGATCAGGAGGGGAGAAGTGGCTCAGATGATGTGCTGCTGGGAACCTCGGTGTTTCCCTCAAGTGAGACAGGTAGGTCGGGTAACTTTTGGGGTCGCATAAACCGTTCCAAGTACCGTTTCGCTCTACAAAATGGAACGTGGGACTTCTCTTGGGGTGCTCCAGCGGTCAAGGGCCTCATCTTGGAATGACTGGGGAACCACTTGGTTTTTCTCGAGTTGCGGTGGGATATTTGAGTTACCACAGGGAATTCATGCTTCCTCTTGTGTTGGCCCACAAAAGTCTTATCTTCCATTCGAGATTCGAGGAAGATCTGGAGGTGCGCTCTAGTCACTGAAGGCAAAAGAGACCCCACCAAGGCTTGTGTGCAGGACCTAATGTTCATGTCAAGGGGCGACAGGAATCTCGGGGTTGCATTCCAGACTCGCCTTGGAGTCAGGCCTCGTCTCGAGGAGAAGCAAAGGACTCTGCTCTCCTCTCGAGTCAGACGGGTATGTCTTGGAGCCCACTGAGTGGCTTAAAGGGAGTCAAACCTCCTCTGGTGTTTGGAGGGAGGACACGGGATTGCTCTCCAGGCAATGCAGGAAATGAAGGACCTCATCTCCCGATGACTGGGGCGTCTCGTAGGTTTTCTCGAGCTGTGGCGCTAGTGTGGGGTTTCTCACGAAGTAAGACTGGGAGCTCAGTGAGCCTCTCACGTGGTGCTAGGGCAGTCAGGTCTCTATGCACGTGGTGAGAGGGAGCCCGTCATTGTTCTCGAGTCATGGTAGGGGAATTGGGCCTGAAGACGTGTTAAAGAAGGACGCTCGAGGTCTTTCTTGGGTTGCAGCAGGAAACCCTGGGTTCCATCGACTTGTGCCAGTGACCTCAGGAAGCTTCTCAGCGTGCCTCTGAGAAGTCAGGGTCACTGTGGAGTTGGGAGGGGCCTCTCGGAACTCCACTGGGTTTGGTGCAATGGAAGAGGGCCTCATGACAAGTTGAGGCAGGAACCACAGGGTTCCTCTCCTGGCTTCGAATGCGCCGGATCTGACTCGGATCGCAGAGTCCCTGCAGAGTTGGGACAGGAGAGTCAGGCCTCGTCTTGTGTGGAGGAATGGAACTCTGCTTGACTCTCGCGTTGTTCATGGGGTGACAGGCCACCTGTCGATTTGTATGTGGAACTTGCAGGTTTTTCTGGACGATGCACCGAGGTGTCACTGCCCCTTCGTGTTGTGCCTTGATCCACAGGATTGCCTTCGAGTTGGGTTCTGCCATGGGGTTCTTATCAAGAGCGGACCAGGGAATCGGGGTCTTTTGGCATGTCGCACCACCCACGAGGCTATGTCTCGAATTTCCTCATGAGGCTGGTCTCATCTTGATGTGCGCCAGGAAGGTCGGGAACGCCTTCCAGACAAAGCAGGGGATTCGAACCTCCTGTCGCGATCAAGAGGGGAGAAGAGTCTCAGATGAAGTGGTGCCGGGAACCTCGGTGTTCTCCTCAAGTGAGACTGGTATGTCGGGGAACTTTTGGGGTCCCATCAAGGGTTCCAAGTAACTTTTCTCTCTTCAATACGGAACGTGGGACTTCTCTTGAGACGCTGTAGCGGGCAAGGGCCTCATCTTTCGATGACGGGGGAACCACGTGGTTTTTCTTGAGTTGCGGCGGGATTCTCGAGTTACGACGGGGAATTCAGGCTTCCTCTTCAACTGGCCCAGGAAAGTCCAGTTTTCATTCGAATTGCGAGTTAGAACTGGGGATTGCTCTCGAGACACTGCAGGGCCAAATAGACCTCATCTAGGCTTGTGTCTAGGACTTAATGTTCGTCCCTAGGGGCGACAGGGATCTGGGGGTTGCATACCAGACTCACCCGGGGAATCAGGTCTCGTCTCGAGGGAAGCAAAGAACTCCGCTGTCCTTTTGAGTCGCGATGGGTATCTCTTGGAGCCCACTGTGTGCCCTAAAGGGAGTCAAGCCTCCTGTGGTGTTTGGATAGAGGACTCGGGATTCCTCTCCAGGCCATGCAGGAAAAGAAGGCCCTCATCTCGCAATGACGGCGGCGTCTCGTGGGTTTTCTAGACTGCCGCGCTAGTGCCGGGTTTCTGACGAGGTAGGAGAGGGAGCTCAGGGAGCCTCTGGTGTGGCGCCAGGGAAGTCAGGTCCCCATGAGATGGCTAGGGGGAGTTCGTCATTGCTCTCGAGTCATGGTAGGGTAATCGGGCCTCAAGACAGGTTGAAGAAGGACTCTCGAAGTCTTTCTCGGGTCACTGCATAAAACCCAGGGTTCCCTTGACTTGTGCCTGCGACCTCAGGGAGCTTCTCAGAGTGCCTCTGAGAAGTCAGGGATACTGTGCAGTTTGGAGGGGCCTCTCGAGACTCCTCTGCATTTGGTGGAATGTAAGAGGGACTCATCTCGAGTTGAAGCAGGAGCCTCAGTGTTCCTCTCCATTTCTGACTCAGATCGCAAGGTCCCTGCATGTTGGTACAGGAGAGTCAGGCCTCGTCTTTTCTGGAGGATGGGACTCCTCTTGCCTCTCGAGTTGTTCTCGAGGTGACAGGCCACTTGTCGAGCTGTGTGTGTAACCTGCCCGTTTTTCCGGATGATGCACAGGTGTGTTAGTGCCCCTTCGTGTTGTACCTTCATACTCAAGGCTGCCTTCCAAGAGGTGTCCGAGCATCGGATTCTTATCAAGAGCGGACCGGGAAATTGGAGTCTTTCAGCAAGTGGCACCACCCACAAAGCTATGTATCAAATTTCCCCATGAGACCGGCCTCATCCTGAGTTCTGCAGGGAAGGTCGGGCCCCCTTGCAGACAAAGCAGGGGAATCGACCCACCGGTCACGATCAGGAGGGGAGAAGGGGCTTAAATGAAAGTGGTGCCGGGAACCTCGGTGTTCCCCTTGAGTGAGACCGACGTGTTGGGGGACTTTTGGGGTCGCATCAAGGGTGCCAAATACCGTTTCGCATTTCAAGACGGAACCTGGGACATCTTTTGAAACGCTGTAGCGGGCAAGGGCCTCATCTTGCGATGACGGGAGAACCACGTGGTTTTGCTCGAGTTGCGTCGGGATTCTCGAGTCATGACCGGGAATTTAGGCTTCCTCTTGTTGGCCTTGAAATCCAATCTTCCATTCAGGTTGCGAGGGGGAGTTGGGGATTGTGCTAGAGTCACTGCAGGGCAAAAGAGACCTAATCTAGGCTTGTGTCCAGGATCTAACGTTGCTCTCCAGGGGCGACAGGGATCTCGGGTTTGCATTCCAGACTCATCCGGGTAGTCGGTTCTCACCTCGAGGGTAAGCAAAGAATTCCGCTCTCGTCTCGAGTCGCGATGGGTATCTCTTGGAGCCCACTGTGTGTACTAAAGGGAGTCAAGCCTCCTGTGGAGTTTGGAGAGAGGACTCGGGATTGGACTCCAGGCCACGCAGGAAAAGAAGGCCCTCATCTCGAGATGACGGTGGCGTCTCGTGGGTTTTCTCGAGCTGCGGCGCCAGTGTGGGGTGTCTCATGAAGTACCACGGGGATCTCAGGGAGCCTCTTGTGTGGCGCCAGGAAAATCCAGTATTCCATTCGAGTTGCAAGTTAGAACTGGGGATTGCTCTCCAGTCACTGCAGGGCAAAATAGACATCATCTACGCTTGTGTCCAGGACCTAGTGTTCCACTACTGGGCCGACAGGGATCCCAGGGTTGCATTCTCGACTCACCCGGAGAGTCAGGCCTCATCTTGAGGGGAAAAAAAGGACTCCGCTCTCCTGTCGAGTCGCGACGGGTATCTCTTGGAGCCCACTGCGTGGCGTAAAGGGAGTGAAGCCTCCTATGGAGTTTGGAGACATGACTCGGGATTGTTTTCCTGGCCATGCAGGAAAAAAGGCCCTCATCTCGCGATGACGGGGGCGTCTCGTGGGTTTTCTCCAGCTGCGGCGCCAGTATCAGATTTCTCACGAGGTACGACGGGGAACTCAGAGAGCCTCTCGTGTGGTGCTAGGGACGTCAGGTCTCCGTGCATGTGGTGAAGGGGAGTGCGTGATTGCTCTCGAGTCATAGTAGGCGAATTGGGCCTCAAGACACATTGAAGAAGGACTCTTGAGGTCTTTCTCGGGTTGCGGCAGGGAACCCTGGGTTCCCTCGACTTGTGTCGGTGACCTCAGGCAACTTCTCAGGGTGCCTCTGAGAAGTCAGGGACACTGTGGATTTGGGAGGGGCCTTTCGTTACTCAACTGGGTTTGGTGCAATCGAAGAGGGCCTCATCTCGAATGGAGGCAGGAACCTCAGGGGTCCTCTCCATTTCTGACTCGGGTCGCAGGCTACCTGCAGAGTATGGACAAGAGACTCACGCCTCGTCTTCTGTGGAGGAATGGATCTCCGCTTGCCTTTCGAGTTGTTCATGGAGTGACAGGCCACTTGTTGAGCTGTGTGTGGAACCTGCGGGTTTTTCCGGACGATGCACGGGGGTGTCAGTGCCCCTTCGTGTTGTGCCTTCATCCACAGGGTTGCCTTCAAAGAGGTGTCTGGGCATCGGGTTCTTTTCAAGAGCGTACCTGAAAATTGGGGTCTTTCAGCATGTGGTACCACCCACGAGGCTATGTCTCGAATTTCCTCGGGAGACCGGCCTCATCCTGAGGTGCGCCGGGAAGGTTGGGAACCCCTTGCAGACAAAGCAGTGGAATCGACCCACCGGTCGCGATCAGAAGGGGAGAAGGGGCTCAGATGAAGTGGTGCCGGGAACCTCGGTGGTCCCCTCGTGTGAGACGGGTATGTCACGGCACTTTTGAGGTCGCATCAAGGGTGCCAAGTACAGTTTCGCACTTCAAGACGGAACGTGGGAATTCTCTGGAGATGCTGTAGCGGGCAAGGGCCTCATATTGCGATGACGAGGGAAACACGTGGTTTTTCTCGAGTTGAGGCGGGATTCTCGAGTTACGACGGGGAATTCAGTCTTCCTCTTGTGTTGGCCCAGGAAGTCCAATATTCCATTCAACTTGTCAGAGAGAGCTGGGGGTTGCTCTCGAGTCACTTCAAGGCAAAGAGTCCTCATCTAGGCTTGGGTCCAGGACGTAATGTTCCTCTCCAGGGGCGACAGGGATATCGGGGTCGCATTCCAGTCTCACCCGGTGGGTTATGCCTCGTCTCGAGTGGAAGCAAAGGACTCCACTATCCTCTCGAGTCCCGACGCGTAACTCTTGGAGCCATATGAGTGGCCTAAAGGGATTCAAGCGTCCTGTGTAGCTTGGACAGAAGGTTCACACTTGATCTGCATACCATTCAGTTAAAGATGGCCCTCCTCTCGTGATGACGGGGGCGTCTCATGGGTTTTCTCGAGCTGCGGCGCCAGTGTGGGGTTTCTCACGAGATATGATGGGGAGCTCAGGGAGCCTCTCGTGCGGCGCCAGAGAAGTCAGGCCTCCATGCGTGTGGCCAGGCAGATCGCGTCATTGCTCTCGAGTCATGGGAGGGACTAGGACGTCAAGACGCATTTAAGAAGGACTCTCCAGGTTTTTCTTGGGTTGGGGCGGGAAACACTCGTTTCCCTCGACCTCTACCGGGGACCTTAGGGAACTTTCCAGGTGCCTCTGAGTGGTGAGGGATACTGAGGAGTTAGAGGGGCCTCTCGGGACTCCGCTAGGTTTGACGAAATGAAAGAGGGCCTCATCTTGATTGGAGGCAGGAACCTCAGGGTTCCTTTCCATTTCTGACTCCGATCGCAGGGTCCCTGAAGAGTTGGGACAGGAGAGTAAGGCCTCGTCTTGTGTGAAGGAATGCAACTTCACTTGCCTCTCGAGTTGTTCACGGGGTGACAGTCCACATTTGGAGCTGTGAGTGGAATCTGCAGGTTTTTCCAGACGATGCCTGGGGATGTCAGTGTCCCTTCATGTTGTGCCTTCATCCACAGGGTTGCCTTCGAAGAGATGTCCGGGCGTCAGGTTCTTATCTAGAGTGGACTGGGAATTCGGGATCTTTCAGCATGTGGCACCAACCATGAGGCTACTTTTCGAATTTCCTCATGAGACCGGCCTCATCCGGAGGTTCACGGGGAACGTCGGGAACCCCTTGCAGACAAAGCATGGGAATCGACCCTCCTGTCTCGATCAGGAGGGGTGAAGGGGCTCACAGGAAGTGGTGCCGTGAACTTTGGTGTTTCCCTCGAGTGAGACTGGTATGTCAGGGAACTTTGGGGGTCGCATCAAGGGTGCCAAGTACCGTTTTGTACTTCAGGATGGAACGTGGGACTTCTCTTGATACGCTGTAGCGGCCAAGGGCCTCATCTTGCGATGACGGGGGAGCCACGTGGTTTTTCTCGAGTTGCGGCGGGATTCTCGAGTTACGACGGGGATTTCAGGCTTCCTCTTGTGTTGGGCCAGGGAAGTCCAATCATCCATTCGAGTTGCGAGGGAGAGCTGGGGGTTGCGCTCGAGTCACGTCAGGGCAAAGGAGACCTCATCTAGGCTTGTGTCCAGGACCTAATGTTCCTCTCCAAGGGCCACAGGGATCTCAGGTTTGCATTCCAGACTCACCCAGGGAGTCAGGCCTCGTGTCGAAGGGAAGCAAAGGACTCCGCTCTCCTTTCGAGTCGCGACGGGCACTTCTTGGAACCCACTTTGTGGCCTAAAAGGAGTCAAGCCTCCTGTGAAGTTTGGAGAGAGGACTTGGGACTGCTCTCCAGGCCATGCAGGAAAAGATGGCCCTCAACTCGCGATGACGGAGGGGTCTTGTGGGTTTTCTCGAGCTGCGGCGCCAGTGTGGGGTTTCACACGAGGTACGACAGGGAGCTCAGGGAGCCTCTCGTGTGGCGCCAGGGAAGTCAGGTCTCCTTGTGCGTGGTGAGGGGGAGCGCGTTATTGCTCTCGAGCCATGGTAGGGGAATCTGACCTCAAGACGCATTGAAGAAGGACTCTCGAGGTCTTTCTTCGGTTGTGGCAGGAAACCCATATTTCCCTCGACTTTTGCCGGTGGCCTCAAGGAGCTTCTCAGAATGCCTAGGAGAAGTCAGGGATACTGTGGAGATGGGAGGGGCCTCTCGGGACTCCACTGGGTTTGTTTTAATGGAAGAGGGCCTCATCTTGGGTTGAGGCAGGAACCTCAGGTTTCCTCTCCATTTCTGACTCAGATCGAAGCGTGCCTGCAGAGTTGGGATTGGATACTCAGGCCTCGTCTTGTCTGAGGAAGGGAACTCCGCTTGCCTCTCTCGTTGTTTAAGGGGTGACAGGCCAGTTGTGGAGCTGTATGTGGATCCTGCGGGATTTTCCGGATGATGAACAGGGTTGCCAGTGCCCCCTCGTGTAGTGCCTTCATCCACAGGGTTGCCTTAGAAGAGGTGTCCGGGCATCGGGTTCTTATCAAGAGCAAGACCGAGAAATCGGGGTCTTTCGGCACGTGGCACCAACATGAGGCTACATCTCGAATTTCTTCGTGAGACTGGCCTCATCCTGAGGTGCGCCATGAAGGTTGTGAACCCCTTCTAGACAAAGCAGGGGAATCGACCTTCCTGCCGTGATCAGGAGGGGAGAAGGGGCTCAAATGAAGTGGTGCCAGGAACTTCGGTGTTCCCTTGGAGTGAGACCGGTATATTGGGGAACTTTTGGGGTCGCATCAAGGGTGCCAAGCAGCATTTCGAACTTTATGACGAAACATGGGACTTCTCTTGAGATTCTGTAGCGGGCAAAGGCCTCATATTGCGATGAATGGGGAACCACGTGGTTTTTAAGAGTTGCGGCGGGATTCTCGAGTTACAACGGGAAATTCAGACTTCCTCTTGTGTTGGCCCAGTGAAGACCAATCTTCCATTCGAATTGCGAGGGAGAGATGGGTGTTGCTCTCGAGTCACTGTAGGGCAAAATAGACCTCATCTAGGCTTTTGTCCAGGACATAATGTTCCTCTCCAGGGGCAACAGGGATCTCGGGGTTGCATTCCAGACTCACCCGACGTAAGGCCTCATCTCGAGGGGAAACAAAGTACTCTGCTCTCCTCTCAAGTCGCGACAGGTATCTCTTGGAGCCCATTGAGTGGCCTAAAGGGAGTAAAGCCTCCTGTGAAGTTTGGAGAAAGGACCAGGAATTGCTCTCCAGGTCAGGCAGGAAAAGAAGTCCCCAATCTCGCGATGACGGTGGCGTCTCGTGGGTTTTCCCGAGCTGCGGCGCCAGTGTGGGGTTTCTCACGAGGTATGACGGGGAGCTCAGGGAGCCTCTTATGTGGTGCCAGGGAAGTCAGGTGTCCGTGCGCATGGCGAGGGGGAGCGTGTCATTGCTCTCGAGTCATGGTAGGGGAATCCGGCCTCAAGACGCGTTGAAGACGGACTCTTGAGGTCTTTCTCGGGTTGCGGCAGGACACCCTGTGTTCCCTCGACTTGTGCCGGTGACCTCAGGGAGTTGCTCAGGGTGCCTCTGAGAAGACACTGATACTGTGGTGTTGGGAGGGGCCTCTCGGGACTCCACTGCGTTTGGTGCAATGGAAGATTGCCGGGAGCCAGCGAGAGACATTCCACTCGTGACAAATGTCATGAGGAAAGAGTCTCGGCATACGCAAAGGCGGGATCGAGCCTCCGGGAGTTCCCCCGTATATTCTTCAGCATCTACCCCCAAAAACCAAAGTCTGCCTTCTTTATTGCTTTGTTCTCTCACCTCTGACATTACTGGGGATGTCTCCCACCACCATCTCACTCTCTCTGTCAAAGAGCTAACTTACAGCTCCAACTAATAATGTTCCTGTGCAATTAGTAGTGTTTAAATCCAAACCCCTCAGATGGTTTTCTAACTCGCCTGACAAGTTTACCCGGTCTCCTACAGCTATGCATACGATTGTGTACAGTCTCCCAGCCTCGAGACGCACGGGAAGTTTAAGATATTCAAATAGCTTAGAGCCTCTCAGAGAGTTAGAAACTGTCAGAATAAAACTAGTAAAAGATTTCATTGATGAACCAATGCTTTTTGCCAAGTTTCCACATCCCCTGAATTGTATCCTTGAATGTGTGTTAATTAATATAGTTGGTATGTAGAAAAAATAATAGTGGCCTTGATGTTGGTAACTTTAGACCCTTAAGGTAATAAATTCTTTTCTTTGTTGTAAACCCATTACACATCCGCCCTATAGGAATGCAATTTTATCTTCGAAAGATAGCGCCAAACCTTAAACAATTACTCTTAGAGAAAATAACTCTTATGGTTGATAAGTCATTGTCAAGAGTCATAAATTGTTAATAGGTCTTCTGGCCAGAAGATGATGTAAATCATCTAAACCATTTTTATACGATAAATCTGCAGAAAAGAAACCCTGGTTTTTGATAAGGATTAAAGACTGCTGACTTTGCATCCCCTTTTATCCTCTATGTGTAACTTAGCGTATTAAAACCTGTGTTGAAAATAAAGCTACGGGCCTTGCTCGCCAATGCTTGGTCTCCCCATGTCATTCTTCCCCTCAATTTTCAGATGAGTGTCCATCTGGAGCACGGATATCCTCTGCGACCATTTATTTGCCTGGGCTTCGAAGACCCACTCGATAAGGTGTCTAAGGTGGGGCACCTTCCTCTATTCTAGAGGGCACTTGCAGCCTCCGTGGTCAGAGCTAACCTGGTGTCACGGGTTATATTGATTTTCCGCGTAAACCAAGCTACTCAGCTGCTTTTCTCCACTGAATTTTCCTACTGAGCTATCCTCATTCTATTACTCTTTATATCTTTGATGAATAAATAAATATATAAATAGGTCGCCTACTCCATCTTCCCTTCGAATACCCTGGATCAGCTGGGGCTGGACCTCTGCAGGTGGCGCCCGAGACAGGCATTTCGAAGGTAAATCCCCAACCCCATTCCCCCAGTGTTCAGTTTTCGGGACAGATAGGATCCCACTTAGGGGGCTGCAGATCCCCCTGTAGAATAGACAGGGCGAGAGGAGTGGGAAGTGTTGAAGAGATAGAGAGAAAAAACGGTTTCTAAAAAGGCTGACAAAAAAGGCCTAATCTTTAGGTAGCTAAAAGCAAAATCTTTTACTATCCTTAATTTTCTGACATGGGCAACACTGAATCAAATGAAAGACAGCTCTTTATAGGAGTAATTTTACAGTTATTAAGTAAAAGAAGAATCAAGGTTAAAACATCTTCCATTCAATCATTTTTTACATTTGTACAAGACCACTGCCCTTGGTTTCTACAACAAGGCACTGTTAACCTAGGTATCTTGAAAAAACTAGGAAGACAGCTAAGAGCTTATTGTGCTCAGCAAGGTTTGGAAAAAATCCCTACTTACACCTTTCCTCTGTGGAATATGACTAGAGATGTTTTAGATCCAGCTCATGAATTTGAAAAGGTACCTGTTAAAGAGGAAAGTAAAGTTGGAAAACTACCTGTTAAACAATAAAGCAAATCTGAAAAGGTACCTGTTATAAAGAAAAGTGAAAATGAAGAGGCTATACCTAGCTATCGACAGCTAAATGAATGGCTAGCCGCTATGACTGCCAATGAGCATGTAAAAGATAGGGATGAAAAGAAAGATCAGCTCTCCCCTCAATTTGAAAAAGGTTTAGAGGAAACAGCAGCTCGATGCCATTCTGATGAGGATTGTTTTTTTTTTTTTTTTTTTTAGCTAAAGATGCTCCTAAAAGTTTAAGAAAACATCCCTAATCAGACCATCCGCTCCTAGGAGGTTGAGGGAAACATCCCCGATCAGACAGTTCGTAAGATTTAGTTACCAAACAGTTAAAGGATCTCCGGAACAGAAGAGGAAAACTTCGGGACGCTCCCATCCCCCTATGCCTCCTCCTCCATGTCGGGGTAAAGGGCCACTGCTAGGAGTTTCCCGGAGAAGGATTTTCTCTAGTCCCAAGGATGAACTTGATCCTCACCTTGAGGCTTCTTTTCTAGTCCCCTCTGCAGTTTAGCCAGGGTAAAGAGGTTACAAAATAAATAAAAATATTCTCTAAAATTAAAAAAAAATTAAAAATGGATTTCTCTGCATCAAAGAATAGACAAATATTTATTGACTGTGGAATATGATTAGAAATGTCCTGGACCTCCATCACGAGGCTGTTAAATAGCCTATGGGGGAGGCTATAGAGGTGGATGGTGGTGAGTCTCCATTTACTGCACAGATCATATTTTCTGCCATTGAAAAAAAAAAAAAAAGGAGGGAGAAAGTGGTCTACCTCCTGAGGAAGGAGAGGGCTTACAGGACGCTGCGGCCGAGAGCCCTGGCGAGCTCCCTCCCCCTCTGTGCAAACCTTTAAAAAACTTATCCACCACTTTCTGATTTAAGGAGACCGCCACCACCTTCGATTGTGCCTCCCAGGACCCAGGAGTTCCCCACTTTGCCCCAAATGCCTCCCAAATTGTTGCCTAAGACTGAGGAAGATAAAAAGTTTTTTAAACAAAGGAGCTTTTAGTACACAATATTCAGAGCGTGCTCCTTGGAGAAAACTCCCTCAGGGGGGTCTCACCCAGGCTAGGAGAAAAGCGAAAAGGCAAGGAGATTTAATAACAATATTAACCCCTGATGTGCCGCTTACTCCAATTCCAACCGGAGTGGCTGGCCCCCTATCTGAGGACATTGTAAGATTTGTCCTGGGGCGTAGCTCGCTTTCTTTTAAAAAAAAAAATTAAACAAAAAAAAAAAAAAGAAAGAAAATAAATTTCGCTGGTGCATGGTGTAGTAGATTCTGATGATATTGAGAAATTAAAGTCTTGATCTCACTGCCTATCAAAACTGTACAAATTAATAAAGGTCAAAGAGTAACACAGCTTTTACTTTTACCTTACTATCAGACAAGGAAAAACTTGACTTCTCAAGCTAAGAGCCACAAAACATTTGGATCTAGTGATCTAGCCTTTTGGGTGCAGGAAATTACAGTTCCAAGGCCTTTAAAAGATCTTTTAATTCAAGAGAATAAAACGCCAGGGCTATTAGACACAGGAACAGACGTCTCTTAACATTGCTGGGAAAGACTGGCCCAGCTCCTGGCCAACACATAATACTGAAAATGAGTTGGTGTGATTAGAGAAAGTGGTATGTGGGGTGGAGATGCTGTACAGGTGGTACACTTAACAATACTTTATATATTGTTATAAATACATAATATAAATGTATTTGCCTAATTACAGTTTGCCTAATTAGGTATGGGTATAAATAAAATATAATAAAGGTATACCTAATTCTATTTATAGATCTATACTTAATTAATTTGTATATAAATTAATATGTATACTATATACACACACATATATGTATACTGTATAATTAAATATATATGGCAGTAATATAATGTGTGTGTGGCTGATATTAATTGGTATGGATTGATGTACTGTGATGATATATGTTCTATATACTGTATAATTATAAATGTGTGACATGTATTATTACAGTATATTGGTTTGTGTTGGTTGGTATTAGCTGTGTATGTGTTGTATTGCTGTAATATATATTAATTAATATATTAATTATAAAGATTAATTCAAGTATATTGATTTATATATATTATATGTCAATAACTTTATACTTGTTGCCATATATAAATACATATATAAATGCATTTTGCATTTAGGTATATCTGTATACCTGTATACCAAAATGAGATAAGGAGGTTATACATTTATTACTTAAATTTATACAGAGACCTAAACTCAACATTAGACCTAAATTAACATATCCATAGGGAAACAGCTAGACAAATAGTGAAGTTATGTTCCAATTGTAATTAATCACTTAAACATAAACACACAGGGGCAGACTACAATGATGAGACACTAGATGCCTGAATTACAGGCTACGACTCGGCCCCTGGTCAAGTAAAAAGGCCTCCTTACGGGAGAGTGAAAAAGCCAGATGTGTTGCTAACTTGTGGGAGAGGGTATGCTTGTATATTTCTACAGAATGCAGATTCTCCGGTTTGGATCTCAGACAAATTCGTCATGTCACATTCCCCAAAGACCAGGTTCACAGCGTGCGCACTCACTTGCTCCCCCTCCCCCAGCCAGCTCTCGCCTCCATGCCACCAGCAGCGCCTCGCACCCTCCTCGCTGCACCCCGTGACCTAGAGCAAAGAAGTCTGTGCAGCGAGTGAGGGCCAGAGAGGAAAGCGAGCCTGCGGAGTGCCATCCAGACCAGCGTGGCCCCACTGGCAAGAGGGGACCGCCTTGAGCCCAAGTGGTGGCGGCTAGCCCTAAACCGTGAACCCTGCCCCTCCGCCCGCCACAGGAGCCTTGGCCCACAGCCTGCCGCTCGCGTTCTGCCTCCTGATGCTGGGGACACTGCTCCCCCGGGCCGACGCCTACAGCTGCTCCCTGGTTCATCTTGTTTAAACCCTCAATATAATGTTTGCTCCTTTGTAATGCTACAACATCCACCTTATCTTATGATGTAACCACTTATTGAATTATGGTACTGCTGTATTACAACAACTACAGGATTTAATGCAAACACGACGGTTTGTGGGCTTACTTATCTTGGGAACAGCAGCTTTGATAAGTGCAATCACTTCTGTTACTGTGGCAGCAATATCATTGACTCAACAAGTACATACTGCTCAATATGTTGATTTTATGTCCAAAAAATGTTTCTTTAACATTGGCAACACAGAAAGCTATAGAGAGAAAATTAGAAATGAGGGTAGATGCCCTAGAGGAAGCAGTAATACATATTGGGACTGAATTGCAGGCTTTAAAGGTGAAAATGGCATTGTCTTGTCATGCTGACTATCGGTGGATATGTGGAACACCCCTGAAAGTAAATGAGACAGATTTTGAATGGGAAAAGATTAAAAACCATATTTCAGTTATCTGGAACAGCTCTGACATTGGTTGAGACGTAGGGAAACTTCACTATCAAATAGCAACCATGGAGCACTCCCGATTAGATTTTACTGCTGCTGGAACAGCAAATGATTTCTTCCATACTTTCCCTAACTACATCTCAGGAAAGAATATTCTGTCTAATGTCTTTAGCTATGCTGCGGTGGCTGCTTTAATTCTGCTTCTCATAATCATTCTTCCTTGTATTGTCAGGATTCTTCGGCAGAGTATTCAGAGGTTCGCGACTGAGCTACATCTGGCTGTTTTAAGAAATAAAAAACGGGGAGATGCCGGGAGCCGGCGAGAGACATTCCACTCGTGACAAAGGTCATGAGGAAGGAGGCTGGGCATACATAAAGGCGGGATCGAGCCTCGGGAGTCCTCCCGGATATTCTTGAGCATCTACCCCCCAAAACCAGAGTCTGCCTACTTTATTGCTTTGTGCTCTCACCTGTGACTTTACTGGGGGCTGTCCCCCACCACCATCTCCCTCTTTCTGTCAAAGAGCTAACTTACAGCTCCAATTAATAAAGTTCCTGGGCAATTAGGAGTGTTTAAATCCAAACACGTCAGATGGCTCTCTAACTCGCCTGACAAGTTTACCCGGTCTCCTACAGCAATGCATACAATTGTTTACAGTCTCCGAGCCTCGAGAGGCACGGGAAGCTTAAGATATTCAAATAGCTTAGAGCCTCTCAGAGAGTTAGAAACTGTCAGAATAAAACTAGTAAAAGATTTCATTGATGAACCAATGCTTGTTGCCAAGTTTCCACATCCCCTGAATTGTATCCTTGAATGTGTATTAATTAATATAGTTGGTATGTAGAAGAAATAAGTAGTGGCCTTGGTGTTACTAACTTTAGACCCTTAAGGTAATAAATTCTTTCCTTTGTTGTAAACCCATTACACATCCGCCCTATAGGAATGCAATTTTATCTTAGAAAGATGGGGCCAAACCTTAAAATAATTACTCTTAGAGAAAATAAGTCTTACGGTTGATAAGTCTTTGTCAAGAGTCATAAAATGTTAATAGGCCTTCTGGCTAGAAGATGATGTAAATCACCTAAACCATTTGTAAATGATACATTTGCAGGAAAGAAACCCTGGTTTTTGATAAGGATCAAAGGCTGCTGACTTTGCATCCCCATTATCCTCTATGTGTAACTTAGGGTAAAAAAAAACCCTGTTGAAAATAAAGCTACGGGCCTTGATTGCCAACGCTTAGTCTCCTAATGTCATTCTTCCCCTCAATTTTCAGATGAGTGTCCATCTGGAGCGCGGATAACCTCTGCGACCATTTATTTGCCTGGGCTTCGATGACCACTTGAGAAGGTGTCTAAGGTGGGGCACTTTTCGCTATTCGAAAGGGAGCCTGCGGCCTCCGTGGTCAGAGCTAACCTGGTGTCACGGGTTATACTGATTATCCGCATAAACCAAGCTACTCAGCTTCTTTTCTCCACTAAATTTTCCTACTGAGCTATCCTCATTCTATTACTCTTTATATCTTCGATAAATAAATCAATAGGTCGCCTACTCTGTCTCCCCTTTGAAAACCCTGGACCAGCCGAGGCTGGACCTTGTCAGAAGAGGGCCTCATCTCGATTTGAAGCAGGAACCTCAGGGTTGCTCTCCATTTCTGACTCTGAACACAGAGTCCCTACAGAGTTAGGACAGGAGAGTCAGGCCTCGTCTTGTGTGGAGGAATGGAACTCCGGTGGACTCTCGAGTTGTTCACCGGATAACAGGCCACTTGTCGAGCTGTGTGTGGAACCTGCGGTTTTATCCGGACGATGCATGGGGGTGTCAGTTCCTCTTTGTTTTTTGCCTTCATACATAGGGTTGCCTTCGAAGAGGTATCCAGCCTTCAGATTCTTATCAAGAGCAGACCAGGAAATCAGGGTCTTTCGGCATGTGGCACCACCCACAAGCCTACGTCTCGAATTTCTTCTTGAGACGGACCTCAACCTGAGGTGCACCAGGAAAGTCGGTAACCCTTTCAGACAAAGCAAGTGAATCGACCCTCTTGTCCCGATCAGGAGGGGAGAAGGGGCTCAGATGAAGTGGTGCCGGGAACCTCGATGTTCCCCTCGAGTAAAACTGGGATATCGGGGAACTTTTGGGGTCGCATCAAAGGTGCTAAGTACCGTTTCAAACTTCAAGACGGAACGTGAGACTTCTCTTGAGACGCTGTAGCTGGCAAGGGCCTCATCTTGTGGTGACGGGTTAACCACGTCGTTTTTCTCGAGTTGTGGCGGGATTCTCGAGTTAGGTCAGGAAATTCAGGCTTCCTCTTGTGTTGGCCCAGGGAAGTCCAGTCTTCCATTCGAGTTGCGAGGGAGAGCTAGGGATTGCGCTTGAGTCACTGCAGGGCAAAAGAGACCTTATCTAGGCTTGTGTCCAGGACATAATGTTCGTCTCCAGGGGGGACAGGGATCTCGGGGTTGCTTTCCTGATGCACCCGGGGAGTCAGTCCTTGTCTCGAGGGGAAGCGAAGGACTCCACTCTCCTCTCGAGTTGCGACGGGTATCTCTTGGAGCCCACTGAGTGGCCTAAAGGGAGTCAAGCCTCCTGTGGAGTTTGGAGAGAGGACTCGGGATTGCTCTCCAGACCATGCAGGAAAAGAAGGCCATCATCTCGTGATGAAGGGGGCATCTCGTGGGTTTTCTTGAGCTGCAGCGCCAGTGTGGGGTTTCTCATGAGGTACTACGGGGAGCTCAGGGAGCCTCTCATGTGGCGCTTGGGAAGTCAGGTCTCCATGCGCATTGCGAGGGGGAGCGCGTCATTGCTCTAGAGTCATGGAAGGTGTATCGGGCCTCAAGAACCGTTAAAGAAGGACTTTCAAGGTGTTTCTTGGGTCACGGCAGTAAACCCTGGGTTCCCTCGACTAGTGCCGGTGGCCTCAGGGAGCTTCTCAGTGTGCCTCTGAGAAGTCAGGGATACCCTGGAGTTGGGAGGGCCCTCTCGGGACTCCACTGGGTTTGGTGCAATAGAAGAGGGCCTCATCTCGAGTGGAGGCAGGAACCTCAGGGTTCGTCTCCATTTCTGACTCTGATCGCAGGGTCCCTGCAGAGTTGGGACAGGAGAGTCATGCCTCGTCTTGTAAGGAGGAATGGAACTACGCTTGCCTCTCGGGTTATTCACGCAGTGACAGGCAACTTGTCGAACTGTGTTTGGAATCTGCGGGTTTTTCCGGACGATGCACGAGGGTGTCAGTGCCCCTTCGTGTTGTGCCTTCTTCCACAGGGTTGCCTTTCAAGAGGTGTCCGGGCATCGGGTTCTTATCAAGAGTGGACCGGGGAATCGGGGTCTTTCAGCATGTGTTACCACCCATGAAGCTACGTCTCAAATATTCTCGTTAGACCGGCCTCATCCTGAGGTGCGCCGGGAAGGTTGGGAACCCCTTCCAGACAAAGCACGGGAGTCGACCCTCCAGTCGCAATCAGGAGGGGAGAAGTGACTCAGATGAAGTCGTACCGGGAACCTCGGTGTTCCCCTCGAGAGAGACCAGGGTGTTGGGGAACTTTTGGAATCACATCAAGGGTGCCGAGTTTTCACACTTGAAGTGTGAAAACACTTCAAGAAGAAACCTGGGACTTCTCTTTAGACGCTGTAGCGGGCAAGGGCCTCATCTTGCGATGACGGGGTAACCATGTGGTTTTTCTCGAGTTTCGGCGGGATTCTCGAGTTACGATGGGGAATTCAGGCTTCCTCTTGTGTTGGCCCAGGGAAGTCCAATCTTCCATTCGAGTTGCGAGAGAGAGCTAGGGATTGCTCTCGAGTCACTTCAGGGCAAAAGAGACCTCATCTAAGCTTGTGTCCAGGACCTAATGTTCCTCTCCAGGGGCGACAGAGATCTCGGGGTTGCATTTTAGACGCACCCGAGGAGTCAGGCCTTATCTCGAGAGGAAGGAAAGGACTCTGCTCTGCTCTCGAGTCCCGACGGGTATTTCTTGGAGACCACTGAGTGGCCTAAAGGGAGTCAAGCCTCCTGTGGATTTTTTTTTTAATTTTATTTTATTTTTAAACTTTACATAATTGTATTAGTTTTTCCAAATATCAAAATGAATCCGCCTCAGGTATACATGTGCTCCCCATCCTGAACCCTCCTCCCTCCTCCCCCCCATAGCATCCCTCTGGGTCGTCCCAGTGCACTAGCCCCAAGCATCCAGTATCATGCATCAAACCTGGACTGGCAACTCTTTTCATACATGATATTTTACATGTTTCAATGCCATTCTCCCAAATCTTCCCACCTTCTCCCTCTCCCACAGAGTCCATAAGACTCTTCTATACATCAGTTTCTCTTTTGCTGTCTCGTACTCAGGGTTATTGTTACCGTCTTTCAAAATTCCATATATATGTGTTAGTATACTGTATTGGTGTTTTTCTTTCTGGCTTACTTCACTCTGTAAAATAGGCTCCAGTTTCATCCACCTCATTAGAATTGATTCATTCTATTCTTTTTAATGGCGGAGTAATACTCCATTGTGTATATGTACCACAGCTTTCTTATCCATTCATCTGCTGATGGACATCTAGGTTGCTTCCATGTCCTGGCTATTAGAAACAGTGCTGCGATGAACATTGGGGTACACGTGTCTCTTTCCCTTCTGGTTTCCTCAGTGTGTATGCCCAGCAGTGGGATTGCTGGATCATAAGGCAGTTCTATTTCCAGTTTTTTAAGGAATCTCCACACTGTTCTCCATAGTGGCTGTACTAGTTTGCATTCCCACCAACAGTGTAAGAGGGTTCCCTTTTCTCCACACCCTCTCCAGCATTTATTATTTGTAGACTTTTGGATTGCAGCCATTCTGACTGGCGTGAAATGGTACCTCATAGTGGTTTTGATTTGCATTTCTATGATAATGAGTGATTTTGAGCATCTTTTCATGTGTTTGTTAGCCATCTGTATGTCTTCTTTGGAGAAATGTCTATTTAGTTCTTTGGCCCATTTTTTGATTGGGTCATTTATTTTTCTGGAGTTGAGCTGTAGGAGTTGCTTGTATATTTTTGAGATTAGTTGTTTGTCAGTTGCTTCATTTCCTATTATTTTCTCCCATTCTGAAGGCTGTCTTTTCACCTTGCTAATAGTTTGCTTTTATGTGCAGAAGCTTTTAAGGTTAATTAGGTCCCATTTGTTTATTTTTGTTTTTATTTCCAATATTCTGGGAGGTGGGTCATAGAGGATCCTGCTGTGATGTATTTCAGAGAGTGTTTTGCCTATGTTCTCCTCTAGGAGTTTTATAGTTTCTGGTCTTACGTTTAGATCTTTAATCCATTTTGAGTTTATTTTTGTGTATTGTGTTAGAAAGTGTTCTAGTTTCATTCTTTTACAAGTGGTTGACCAGATTTCCCAGCACCACTTGTTAAAGAGATTGTCTTTAATCCATTGTATATTTTTGCCTCCTTTGTCAAAGATAAGGTGTCCATATGTGTGTGGATTTATCTCTGGGCTTTCTATTTTGTTCCACTAATCTATATTTCTGTCTTTGTGCCAGTACCATACTGTCTTGATAACTGTGGCTTTGTAGTGGAGCCTGAAATCAGGTAGGTTGATTCCTCCAGTTCCATTCTTCTTTCTCAAGTTAGCTTTGGCTATTCGAGGTTTTTTGTATTTCCATAAAAATTGTGAAATTATTTGTTCTAGCTCTGTGAAGAATACTTTTGGTAGCTTGATAGGGATTGCATTGAATCTATAAATTGCCTTGGGTAGTATACTCATTTTCACTATATTGATTCTTCCAATCCATGAACATGGTATATTTCTCCATCTATTAGTGTCCTCTTTGATTTCTTTCATCAGTGTTTTATAGTTTTCTATGTATAGGTCTTTAGTTTCTTTAGGTAGGTATATTCCTAAGTATTTTATTCTTTCCATTTCAATGGTGAATGAAATTGTTTCCTTAATTTCACTTTCTGTTTTCTCATTATTAGTGTATAGGAATTCAAGGGATTTCTGTGTGTTGATTTTATATCCTGCAACTTTACTATAGTCATTGACTAGTTCTAGTAATTTTCTGATGGAGTCTTTAGGGTTTTCTATGTAGAGGATCATGTCATCTGCAAACAGTGAGAGTTTTACTTCTTCTTTTCCAATTTGGATTCCTTTTGTTTCTTTTTCTGCTCTGATTGCTGTGGCCAAAACTTCCAAAGCTATGTTGAATAGTAATGGTGAAAGTGGGCACCCTTGTCTTGTTCCTGACTTTAGAGGAAATGCTTCCAATTTTTCACCATTGAGGATAATGTTTGCTGTGGGTTTGTCATATATAGCTTTTATTATGTTGAGGTATGTTCCTTCTATTCCTGCTTTCTGGAGAGTTTTTATCATAAATGGATGTTGAATTTTGTCAAAGGCTTTCTCTGCATCTATTGAGAAAATCATATGGTTTTTATTTTTCAATTTGTTAAGGTGGTGTATTACATTGATTGATTTGCGGATATTGAAGAATCCTTGCATCCCTGGGATAAAGCCCACTTGGTCATGGTGTATGATCTTTTTAATGTGTTGTTGGATTCTGATTGCTAGAATTTTGTTAAGGATTTTTGCATCTCTGTCATCAGTGATATTGGCCTGTAGTTTTCTTTTTTTGTGGGATCTTTGTCAGGTTTTGGTATTAGGCTGATGGTGGCCTCATAGAATGAGTTTGGAAGTTTACCTTCCTCTGCAATTTTCTGGAAGAGTTTGAGCAGGATAGGTGTTAGCTCTTCTCTAAATTTTTCGTAGAATTCAGCTGTGAAGCCGTCTGGACCTGGGCTTTTGTTGGCTGGAAGATTTTTGGTTACAGTTTCAATTTCCGTGCTTGTGATGGGTCTGTTAAGATTTTCTATTTCTTCCCTGGTCCAGTTTTGGAAAGTTGTACTTTTCTAAGAATTTGTCCATTTCTTCCACGTTGTCCATTTTATTGGCATATAATTGTTGATAGTAGTCTCTTATGATCCTTTGTATTTCCGTGTTTTCTGTTGTGATCTCTCCATTTTCATTTCTAATTTTATTGATTTGATTTTTCTCCCTTTGTTTCTTGATGAGTCTGGCTAATGGTTTGTCAATTTTATTTATCGTTTCAAAGAACCAGCTTTTGGTTTTGTTGATTTTTGCTATGGTCTCTTTTGTTTCTTTTGCATTTAATTCTGCTCTAATTTTTAAGATTTCTTTCCTTCTACTAACCCTGGGGTTCTTCATTTCTTCCTTTTCTAGTTGCTTTAGGTGTAGAGTTAGTTTATTTATTTGACTTTTTTCTTGTTTCTTGAGGTGTGCCTGTATTGCTATGAACTTTCCCCTTAGGACTGCTTTTACCGTGTCCCACAGGTTTTGGGTTGTTGTGTTTTCATTTTCATCCGTTTCTATGCAAATTTTGATTTCTTTTTTGATTTCTTCTGTGATTTGTTGGTTATTCAGCAGTGTGTTGTTTAGCCTCCATATGTTGGAATTTTTAATAGTTTTTCTCCTGTAATTGAGATCTAATCTTACTGCATTGTGGTCAGAAAAGATGCTTGGAATTATTTCTATTTTTTTGAATTTACCAAGGCTAGCTTTATGGCCCAGGATGTGATCTATCCTGGAGAAGGTTCCATGTGCACTTTAGAAAAAGGTGAAATTCATTGTTTTGGGATGAAATGTCCTATAGATATCAATTAGGTCTAACTGGTCTATTGTATCATTTAAAGTTTGTGTTTCCTTGTTAAATTTCTGTTTAGTTGATCTATCCATAGGTGTGAGTGGGGTATTAAAATCTCCAACTATTATTGTGTTAGTGTTAATTTCTCCTTTCATACTTGTTAGCATTTGTCTTACATACTGTGGTGCTCCCGCGTTGGGTGCATATATATTTATAATTGTTATATCTTCTTCTTGGATTGATCCTTTGATCATTATGTAGTGACCTTCTTTGTCTCTTTTCACAGCCTTTGTTTTAAAGTCTATTTTATCTGATATGAGTATCGCTACTCCTGCTTTCTTTTGGTCCCTATTTGCATGGACAATCTTTTTCCAGCCCTTCACTTTCAGTCTGTATGTATCCCCTGTTTTGAGGTGGGTCTCTTGTAGACAACATATGTAGGGGTCTTGTTTTTGTATCCATTCAGCCAGTCTTTGTCTTTTGGTTGGAGCATTCAACCCATTTACGTTTAAGGTAATTACTGATAAGTATGATCCCATTGCCATTTACTTTATTGTTTGGGGTTCGAATTTATACACCGTTTTTGTGTTTCCTGTTTAGTATTTGTTGGAGAGCTGGTTTGGTGGTGCAGAATTCTCTCAGCTTTTGCTTGTCTGAAAAGCTTTTGATTTCTCATTCATACTTGAATGAGATCCTTGCTGGGTACAATAATCTGGGCTGTAGGTTATTTTCTTTCATCATTTTAAGTATGTCTTGCCATTCCCTCCTTGCTTGAAGAGTTTCTATTGAAAGATCAGCTGTTATCCTTATGGCAATTCCCTTGTGTGTTATTTGTTGTTTTTCCCTTGCTGCTTTTCATATTTGTTCTTTGTGTTTGATTTTTGTTAATGTGATTAATATGTGTCTTGGGGGGTTTCGCCTTGGCTTTATCCTGTTTGGGACTCTCTGGGTTTCTTGGACTTGAGTGAGTATTTCCTTCCCCATTTTAAGGAAGTTTTCAACTATTATCTCCTCAAGTATTTTCTCACGGTCTTTCTTTTTGTCTTCTTCTTCTGGGACCCCTATGATTCGAATGTTGTAGCGTTTAATATTGTCCTGGAGGTCTCTGAGATTGTGCTCATTTCTTTTAATTCGTTTTTCATTTATCCTCTCTGATTCATTTATTTCTACCATTCTGTCTTCGAATTCACTAATCCTATCTTCTGCCTCTGTTATTCTACTATTTGTTGCCTCCAGAGTGTTTTTAATTTCATTTATTGCATTATTCATTATATATTGACTCTTTTTTTATTTCTTCTAGGTCCTTGTTAAACCTTTCTTGCATCTTCTCAATCCTTGTCTCCAGGCTATTTATCTGTGATTCCATTTTAATTTCAAGATTTTAGATCCATTTCACTCTCTTTATTCGGAATTCGTTATCAGGTAAATTCCCTATCTCTTCCTCTTTTGTTTGGTTTGGTGGGCATTTATCCTGTTCCTTTATCTGCTGGGTATTCCTCTGTCTCATCTTGTTTAAATTGCTGAGTTTGGGGTGTCCTTTCTGTATTCTGGCAGTTTGTGGAGTTCTTTACTGTGGCATTTCCTCGCTGTGTGTGGGTTTGTACAGGTGTCTTGTCAAGGTTTCCTGGTTAGGGAAGCTTGTGTCCGTGTTCTGGTGGGTGGAGCTGTATTTCTTCTCTCTGGAGTGCAATGAAGTGTCCAGTAATGAGTTATGAGATGTCTGTGGTTTTGGGGTGACTTTGGGCAGCCTGTATCTTGAAGCTCAGGGCTGCGTTCCTTTGTTGCTGGAGAATTGGCTTGGTATGTCTTGCCCTGGAACTTGTTGGCCCTTGTGTGGTGCTTGATTTCAGTGTCGGTATGGAGGCATTTGATGAGCTCCTGTCAATTAATGTTCCTTGGAGTCAGGAGTTCCCTGGAGTCAGGGTTTGGACTTAAGCCTCCTGCTTCCAGTTATCTGTCTTACTTTTACAGTAGTTTCAAAACTTCTCCTTCTATACAGCACCATTGATAAAACATCTACGTTAAAGAAGAAAAGTTTCTCTACTCTGAGGGCCACTCAGAAAGGTTCACAGCGTTACATGGAGAAGAGAAGAGGGAGGAGGGAGTTAGAGGTGACCCAAATGAGATCAGGTGGAATCAATAGTGGAGAGAGTGGGCTGGCCAGTAGTCACTTCCTTATGTGCACTCCACAACTGGACCGCTCAGAGATGTTCACAGAGTTATACAGAGACGAGAAGAAGGAGGAAGGAGACAGAGGTGGCCAGAAGGATAAAAGGGGGGAATGAAAAGGAGGGAGACAGATCCAGCCAGTAATCAGTTCCCTAAGTGTTCTCCACCGTCTGGAATACACAGAAATTCACAGAGTTGGGTAGAGTAGAGAGGGGTTAGGGAGGAGACACAGGCGACCTGGTGGAGAAAAAGGAGAGTCCAAAGGGAGAGAGAGCAGTCAAGCCAGTAATCTCGCTCCCTAGTGAAAAATGGGTACTGAAGATTGGGTTCTTAAAGGTACAAAATTGGTAACAAATACATAAAAGCAAAAATTAAACATCTAGAGTAGAGTTTGGAGTTTCAAAAATACGATGTTAAAGAAAAGAAGAAGGAAAAGAAAGAGAGAAAAAACGAACAAAGAAAAACAAACAAGGTCGCAAAAATTATCAAGAAAATACAGGTACAAAATTGATAACTAATACCAAAAAGCAAAAATTAAAAATCTAGAGTAGAGTTTGGAATTTCAAAAATACAATGTTAAAAAAACGGAAGAAGAAAACTAAAGAGAAAACAAACAAACAAAAACAAGCAGTGTCGCAAAAATTATAAAGAAACTACAGGTACAAAATTGATATCAAATACCAAAAAGCATAAATTAAAAATCTAGAGTAGATTTTGGAATTTCAAAAATACAATGATAAACAAAAGAAGAAAAAAAAAAACAAAACAAAAAAACAAGGTCAAAAAATTATTTTATATATATATATATATATATATATATATATATATATATATATATATGAAGTTTGCTGAAGAAGAAAAAAATAGGGTCTTTTTTTTGCAAAGTAATAGGTTATAAAAGTGAAAATTAAAGGAACAATAGAGGACTTAAAATTAAAAAAAAGAATGAATGATCATAAAAATATATCTAGGACTTTCTCTGGTTTTGTTGTGAGTATCGTGGGTTCAGTTCATTTTTGGCTAGTTCCTTGGTCCGACTTATATTTCTCAAGATCTATAGGCGCCTTCCTATGTAGTCCTAGTAACCACAGGGTTTTAATCTATTGCCTGTAGCTTCCAAGGCGATTCCCTCTGTTATAGCTTCTTTTGTTTGCTGATCTCTTCAGTGTCTGGTTTACGCCCTGACACAAAGGGGACAGTGGAGGACACTTTTTTTTTTTAGGCTCACTTGTTCAATTGCGCTGTGGGGAGGGAGGGAGGGATGCTGCAAACAAATAACACTGGCGTGCGCTCGCAGTGCCTCAGCCACACTGGGTCTGCCCCCGCTCACGGCACGTGTAGCCTCCCTGCCCACACTGCTTGGGCTCTAGGTTGTTCCACCGGGAACAATCCGAGGCTGGCCCTGGGCTGCATGCACCTCCCAGGTCCAAGCCGCTCAGGTTCAGGCACTCGGGTAGTCCTCAGAGGCACAGACTCCGTTGGGCCTGCGTTTTGTGCTCTTCCCAGGTCCGAGCAGCTCAGGTGATGAAGTGTTTGGCGAGCGCCAATGTTGTGACTTATCGCCTCCCCGCCACTCGGTTATCTGGGTGTAAAACAGGCGCACCTTCTCAGGCAGATGTTGACCGTCCAGATCCCCAAGAAGTTTTAGTTAGCAAAGAAGCCTGCTTACAGTTTTATAGATAATGTCTCTCTGGGGCTGCGATTGCCCCCTTCTGGCTCTGGCTGCCTGTCACCGGAGGGGGAAGGTCTGCAGCCGGCTATCTCTGTTCAGTCCTTTGTTCCGTGCGCGGGCCTGGCGGTGTCTTAGGTTAGGGCTGGCTTTTTGCGTGGTAGATATCCCAGAGTCTGGTTTGCTAGCCCAAGTTATTTCATTCAGATAGCGCTCAGGGTATTCAGGCCAGATTCTTACTCTAAGCGTTGCAGCCCGCGCCGCGCCTCCCTGCCCAGCCCCTGCTTGCTAATGGTGTGAGCAGGCGTCTGCACTGCTTCGCGGCTGGGGGAGTTACCGTAGGGCTTGCAATCTGCGAGTTTTAATTGTTTATTTATTTTTATCCCCCTTATGTTGCCCTTTGTGCTTCCAAAGCTTGGCAAAGATTTGGCAGTGAAAAGCTTTCCTGATGTTTGGAAACTTTTCTCTTTTTAAGACTATCTTCCCGGGACAGAAATCCCTCCCTCCCTCTTTTGCCTCTTTTTTTGTCTTTTATACTTTTTCCTACCTACTTTCCAAGAGTTGGGTTCTTTTCTGGGTGCCTGATGTCCTCTGGCAGCATTCATAAGTTGTATTGTGGAATTTACTCGACGTTTAAATGCTCTTTTGATGAAATTGTTTGGGGGGGAAAGAGTTCTCCCCGTCCTACTCCTCAGCAATCTTGGCTCCTCTCTTGTGGAGTTTGGAGAGAGCACGCGGGATTGCTCTCCAGGCCATGCAGGAAAAGAAGGCCCTCATCTCGCGATGTCGGGGGAGTCTCGTGGTTTTTCTGGAGCTGCGGTGCCAGTGTGGGGTTTCTCACAAGGTACGACCGGGAGCTCAGGGAGCCTCTCGTGTGGTGTCAGGGAAGTCAAGTCTCCATACGAGTGGCGAGGGGGCGCACGTCATTGCTCTCGAGTCATGGTAGTGGAATCAGGGCTCAACACAATGAAAAAGGACGCTCGAGGTCTTTCTCGGGTTGCAGCAGGAAACCCTGGGTTCCCTCGACTTGTGCCTGTGACCTCAGGTAGCTTCTCAGGGTGCCTCTGAGAAGTCAGGGATACTATGGAGCTGGGAGAGGCCTCTCGGGACTCCACTGGGTTTGCTGCAATGGAAGAGGGCCTAATCTCGAGATAAGGAAGGAACCTCAGGGTTCCTCTCCATTTCTGACTCAGATCGCAGGGTCCCTGCAGAGTTGGGACAGGAGAGTCAGGCCTCGTCTTGTGTGGAGGAATGGAACTCCGCTTGCCTCTCGAGTTGTTCAAGGAGTGACAGGCCACTTGTCGAGCTGTGTATGGAACCTGCGGTTTTTTCCAGACAATGCACGGGGGTGTCAGTGCCCCTTCGTGATGTGCTTTCATCCACAGGGTTGCCTTCGAAGTGGTGTGCGGGCATCGGGTTCTTATCAAGAGCGGACCGGGAAATCGGGGTCTTTTGGAATGCGGCACCACACACGAGGCTACGTCTCGAATTTCCTCGTGAGACGGGCCTCATGCTGAGGTGCCCCTGGAAGGTGGGGAAAGCCTTCCAGAAAAAGCAGGTTAATCGACCCTACTGTCGCGATCAGGAGGGGAGAAGGGGCTAGATGAAGTGGTGCCGGGAACCTCGGTGTTCCCCTCGAGTGAGACCAGTATGTCAGGGAACTTTTGGGGTCACATGAAGCTTGCCAAATACTGTTTCAAACTTCAAGACGAAACGTGGGACTTCTCTTGAGACGCTGTGGCGGGCAAGGGCCTCATCTTGTGATGAAGGGGAAACCACATGGTTTTTTTCGAGTTGCGATGGGATTGTTGACTTACGACGGGGAATTCAGGCTTCCTCTTGTGTTGGCCCAGGGAAGTCCATTCTTCCATTCGAGTTGCCAGGGAGAGCTGGGTGGGAATTGCTCTCGAGTCACGGCAGGTCAAAATAGACCTCATCTAGGCTTGTGTCCAGGACCTAATGTTCCTCTCCAGGGGCGATAGGGATCACGGGGACGCATTCCAGACTCACCCAGTGAGTCAGGCCTCGGCTCGAGGGGAAGCAAAGGATTCTGATATCCTCCTGGGTCGCGATAGGTATCTCTTGGAGCCCACTGAGTGGCCTCCAGGGAGTCAAGCCTCCTGTGGAGTTGGAGAGAGGACTCGGGATTGCTCTCCAGGCCATACAGGAAGAGAAGGCCCTCAGCTCGCAATGACGGGGGCGTCTTGTGAGTTTTCTCGAGTTGGGGCGCAAGTATGAGTTTTCTCACGAGGTACGAAGGGGAGCTCAGGGAGCCTCTCGTGTGGCGCCAGGAAAGTCAGATGTCTATGCGTGTGATGAGGGGGAGCCCATAAATGCTCTCGAGTCATGGTAGGGAAATCGGGACTCAAGACGCGTTGAAGAAGGAGTCTCGAGGTCTTTCTCAGGTTGCGGCAGGAAACCTGGGTTCCCTCGACTTGAACCGGTGACCTCAGGGAGCTTCTCAGGGTGCCTCTGAGAAGTCAGGCATACTGTGGACTTGGGAGGGGCTCTCGGAACTCCACTGGGTTTGGTGCAATGGCAAAGGTTCTCATCTCGAGTTGAGGCAGGAACCTAAGGGTTCCTCTCCATTTCAAACTCCGACCACAGGGTCCCTGAAGAGTTGGGACAGGAGAGTCAGGCCTCGTCTTGTGTGGAGGAATTGAACTCCGCTTGCCTCTCGAGTTGTTCACAGGATAACAGACCATTTGTCGAGCTGTGAGTGGAACCTTCGGTTTTTTCCGTAAGATGCATGAGGGGGTCAGTGCCCCTTCGTGTTGTGCCTTCATCCACAGGGTTGCCTTCAAAGAGGTGTCCGGATATCGGGTTCTTATCAATAGCGGAGCAGGAAATCGGGGTCTTTCAGAACGTGGCACCATCCATGAGGCTACGTCTCGAATTTCTTCGTTAGACTGGTGTCATCCTGAGGTGCGCCATGAAGATAGGGAACCCCTTCCAGACAAAGCAGGGGAATCGACCATCTTGTCGCGACCAGGAGGAGTGAAAGGGCTCAGTTGAAGTCGTGCCGGGAACCTCGGTGTTCCCCTCGAGTGGGACCGGTGTGTCGGGAAACTTTTGGGGTCGCTTCAAGGGTGCCAAGTACCGTTTTGCACTTCAATACGGACTTGGGGCTTCTCTTGACACGCTGTAGAGGGCAAGGGCCTCATCTTGGGATGACGGGGGAATCACGTGGTTTTTCTCAAGGTGCGGAGGGATTCTCGAGTTACGACGGGGAATTCAGGCTTCCTCTTGTGTTGGCCCAGGGAAGGCCAATCTTCCATTCGAGTTTCGAGGGAGAGCTGGGGTTTGCTCTTGAGTCACTGCAGGGCAAAAGAGACCTCATCTAGGCTTGTGTCCAGGACCTAATATTCCTCTCCAGGGCCGACAGCGATCTCGGGGTTGCATTCCAGACGCATCCTGGGAGTCAGAGCTGGACTCGAGGGGAAGCAAAGGACCCCGCTCTCCTCTTGAGTCGCCACAGGTGTCTCTTGGAGCCCACTGAGTGGCCTAAAGGGAGTCAAGCCCCCTGTGGAGTTTGGAGAGAGGACTCAGGATTGCTCTCCAGGCCATGCAGGCAAAGAAGGCCTTCATCTCGTGATGACGGAGGCGTATCGTGGGTTTTCTCGAGCTGGGGAGCCAGTGTGGGATTTCTCACGAGGTATGACGGGGAGTTCAGGTAGCCTCTCGTGTGGCGCCAGGGAAGTCAGGTCTCCATGGGTGGGGCAAGGGTGAGCGCGTCATTGCTCTCCAGTCAGGGTAGGGGAATCGGGCCTCATGACGGGTTGAAAAAGGACTCTCGATGTCTTTCTAGGGTTTCGGCAGGAAACCCTGGGTTCCCTTGACTTGTGCCGGTGACCTCAGGGAGCTTCTCAGGGTGCCTCTGAGAAGTCAGGGATACTGTGGATTTGGGAGAGGCCTCTCGGGACTCCACTGGGTTTGGTGCAATGGAAGAGGGCCTCATCTCGAGTTGAGGCAGGAACCTCAGGGTTCTGCTCCTGACTTCCTGGAGCCGGATCTGACTCAGATAGCAGGTTCCCTGCTGAGTTTGCTCAGGAGTCAGGTCTCGTGTTCTGCGGAGGAATGGAACTCCGCTTACATCTCAAGTTGTTCAAGGATGACACCACTTTTCATGATGTGTGTGGAACCTGCGGGTTTTTCGGAGATGCACGGGGGCGTCAGTGCTCCTTCCTGTTGTGCCTTCATCCACAGGGTTGCCTTCGAAGAGGTGTCCGGGCATCGGGTTCTCCTCAAGTGCGGACCGGGAAATCGGGGTCTTTCAGCATGTTGCACCACCCACGAGGCTACGTCTCGAATTTCCTCGTGAGATTGGCCTCATCCTGAGGTGCGCAGGAAAGTCTGGGAACCCTTTCCAGACAAAGCAGGGGAATCGACCCTCCTTTCGGGATCAGGAGAAGAGAAAGGGCTCAGATGAAGTAGTGCCGGGAACCTCGGTGCTCCCCTTGAGTGAAACTGGTAAGTCGGGTAACTTTGCGGGTTGCATCAAGGGTGCCAAGTACCGTTTCGCACTTCAAGACGGAACCTGGGACTTCTCTTGAGACGCAGTAGTGGGCAAGGGCCTCATCTAGCGCTGACGGGGGACCCACGTGTTTTTTCTCGAGTTGCGGCCGGATTCTTGAGTTACGACGGGGAATACAGGTTTCCTCTTGTGTTGGCCCAGGGAAGTCCAATCTTCCATTCGAGTTGCAAGTGAGAGCTGGAGATTGCTCTTGAGTCACTGCAGGGCAAAATAGAGCTCATCTAGGTTTGTGTCCAGGACCGAGTTTTTCTCTCCAGGGGCGACAGGGATCTCGGGGTTGCATTCCAGACTCACCCGGGGAGTCAGGCCTCGTCTCGAAGGGAATGAATGGACTCCGCTCTCCTCTCGAGTCGCGACGGGTATCCCTTGGAGCCCAAGAGTGGCCTAAATGGAGTTAAGCCTCCTGTGGAGTTTGGAGAGAGGACTCGGGATTGCTCTCTAGGCCATGCAGGAAAAGAAGGCCCTCATCTCGCGATGACGAGGGCGTCTCGTGGGTTTTCTCAAGGTGCAGTGCCTGGTTGGGGTTTCTCACGAGATAGGACGGGGAGCTCAGGGAGACTCCTGTGGTGCCACGGAAGTCAGGTCTCCATGGACGTGGCGAGGAGGAGCGCCTCATTGCTCTCAAGTCATGGTAGGGGAATCAAGCCTCAAGACGCTTCGAAGAAAAACTCTCGAGGTCTTTCTCGGGGTGTGGCAGGAAACCCTGGGTTCCCTCGACTTGTGCCCATAACCTCAGGGAGCTTAGCGGGGTTCCTCTGAGAAGTCAGGGATACTGTGGAATTGAGAGGGGCTTCTCGGGACTTCACAGGGACTGGTGCAATTGAAGAGGACCTAATCTCGGATTGAGGCAGTAACGTCAGGGTTCCTCTCCATTTCTGACTCGGATAGCAGGGTCCCTGCAGAGTTGGGACAGGAGAGTCAGACCTCGTCTTGTGTGGAGTAATGGAACTCCGCTTGCCTCTCGAGTTGTTCACGGGATGACAGGCCACCTGTCGAGTTGTATGTGGAACCTGCGGTTTTGGGGGATGATGCACAGGGGTGTCAGTGCCCCTTCGTGTTGTGCCTTCATCCACAGGGTTACCTTCGAAGAGGTGACCGGGCATCGGGATCTTATCAATAGCGGACCAGGAAATCGGGGTCTTTTGGCATGTGGCACAACCCACGAGGCTACGTCTCGACTTCCCTCGTGAGACTGGCCTCATCCTGAGGTTCGCCGG
Source organism: Bubalus kerabau (assembly GCF_029407905.1). NCBI lineage: Eukaryota > Metazoa > Chordata > Mammalia > Artiodactyla > Bovidae > Bubalus > Bubalus kerabau. The sequence continues at coordinate 876,875 of NW_026577911.1, read as the reverse complement.
GAAGTCTGGGAACCCCTTCCAGACAAAGCAGGGGAATCGACCCTCCTGTCGCCATCAGGAGGGGAGAAGAGGCTCAGCTGAAGCGGTGCTGGGAACCTCCGTGTTCTCCTCGAGTGAGACCGGGGTGTCAGGGAAATTTGGGGGTCGCATCAAGGGTGCCAAGTACCGTTTCACACTTCAAGATGGAACATGGGACTTCCCTGGAGACGCTATAGCTGACAGGGGCCTCATATTTCGATGACGGAGGAACCACGTTGTTTTTCTCCAGTTGCCGCGGGATTCTCGAATTACAATGGGAATACAGGCTTCCTCTTGTGTTGGCCCAGGGAAGTCCAATCATCCATTCGAGTTGCGAGGGAGAGCTGGGGATTGCACTTGAGTCAATGCAGGACAAAAAAGGCCTCATTTAGGCTTGTGTCCAGGACCGAGTTTTCCTCTACAGGGGCAACACGGATCTCGGGATCCCATTCCAGACTCACCCAAGTAGTCAGGCCTCGGCTCGAGGGGAAGCAACGGACTCTGCTCTCCTCTAGAGTAGCGACGTGTATCTCTTGGAGGCTACTGAGTGGCCTAAAGGGAGTCAGGCCTCCAGTGGAGTTTGGAGAGTGGACTCGGGATTGCTCTCTAGGTCATGTAGGAAAAGAAGGCCCTCATCTTACGATGATGGGGGCGTCTCGTGAGTTTTCTCGAGCGGCGGTTCCAGTGTGGGGTTTTCATGAGGTAGGACGGGGAGTGCAGGGAGCCTCTCGTGTGGCGCCAGGGAAGTTAGGTTTCAATGGGCGTGGCGAGGGGAATGCGTCATTGCTCTCCAGTCATGGTAGGGTATCGGGCCTCAAGACGCGGTAAAGAAGGACTCTCAAGGTCTTTCTCAGAATGCAGCAGGAAACCCTGGGTTCACTCGACTTGTGCCAGTGACCGCAGAGAGCTTCTGAGGGTGCCTCTGAGAATCAGGGATACTGTGGAGTTTTAGGGGCCTCTCGGGACTCCACTGGGTATGGCGCAATGGAAGAGGGCCTCATTTCGAGTTGATGCAGGAACGTCAGGTTTCATCTACATTTCTGACTCCTATCGCACGGTCCCTGCAGAGTTGGGAAAGGAGAGTCAGGCCTTCTCTTGTGTGGAGGAACGGAACTCCGCATGCCTCTCTAGTTCTTCAAGGGATGACAGGACACTTGTCGATCTGTGTTTGGAATCTGCGTGTTTTTCCGTACTATGCATGGGGATGTCAGTACCCCTTCGTGTTGTGCATTCATCCACAGGTTTGCTTTCGAAGAGGTGTCCTGGCATCGGGTTCTTATTAAGAGCGGACCGGGAAATCGGGGTCTTTCCGCATGTGGCACCACCCACCAGGCTACATCTCGAATTTCCTAGTGAGACCGGCCTCATCCTGAGGTGCGCCGGGAAGGTCGGAACCCCTTGCAGACAAAGCAGGGGAATCGACCCTCCTGTCTCGATCAGGAGGGGAGAAGGGGCACAGATGAGGTGATGCCGGGAACCTCGGTGTTCCCCTCCAGTGAGACCAGTGTGTTGGGGAACTTTTGGGGTCGCATCAAAGGTGCCAAGTACCGTATCGCACTTCAAGATGGAACGTAAGACTTCTTTTGAGACGCTGTAGCGGCAATGGCCGCATCTTGCGATGAAGAGGGAACGACGTGGTTTTTCTCGAGTTGTGGCGGGATTCTTGAGTTACAACGGGAAATTCAGGCTTCCTCTTCTGTTGGCCCAGGGAAGTCCAGTCTTCCATTCGAGTTGCGAGGGAGAGTTGGGGATTGCTCTCGAGTCACTGCAGGAAAAAAGAGACCTCATCTAGGCTTGTGTCCAGGACCTAATGTTTCTCTCCAGGGGCGACAGGGATCTCCGTTTCGCATATCAGACTCACCCGAGGAGTCAGGCCTCGCCTCGAGGGGAAGGAAAAGACCCCGCTCTCCTCTCGAGTCGCGACGGGTATGTCTTGGAGTCCACTGAGTGACCAAAAGGGAGTCAAGCCTACTGTGGAGTTTGGAGAGAGGACTCGGGATTGCTCTCCAGGCCATGCTAGAAAAGAAGGCCGTCATGTCGCGAAAATGGGGGCGTCTCGTGGGTTTTCTCTATCTGTGGCGCCAGTGTTTGGTTTCTCACGAGGTATGACGGGGAGCTCAGGGAGCCTCTCGTGTGGCGCCAGGGAAGTCAGGGCTTCATGAGTGTAGCAGAGGGAGCGCGTCATTGCCCTCGAGTCATGGTAGGGGAATCAGGCCTCAAAATGCGTTGAAGAAGGACTCTTGAGTTCTTTCTATGGTGGCGGCAGTAAACCCTGGGTTCACTCGAATTGTGCTGGTGACCTCAGGGAGCTTCTCAGGGTGCCTCTGAGAAGTCAGGGATACTGTGGAGCTGGGACGCGTCTCTCGGGACTCCACTGGGTTTCGTGCAATGGAAGAGGTCCTAATCTCGAGTGGAGGCAGGAACCTCAGCGTTCCTCTCGTGACTTCACTGGCGCTGGTCTGATTCGGATCGCAAAGTCCCTGCAGAGTTGGGACAGGAGAGTCAGGCCTCGTCTTGTGTAGAGGAATGAAACCCCACTTGCCTCTCGAGTTCTTCAGGGGTGACAAGCCACTTGTTGAGCTGTATGTGGAACCTGCGGGTTTTTCCGGACGATGCACGAGGGTGTCAGTGCCCCTTTGTGTTGTGCCTTCATCCACAGGGTTGCCTTCGAAGAGGTGTCCAGGCATCGGGTTCTTATCAAGAGCGTACCGGGAAATCATAGTCTTTTGGCATGTGGTACCACCCGCGAGCTACGTCTCGAATTTCCTCGTGAGACTGGCCTCATCCTGAAGTGCCCCGTGAAGGTCGGGAACCCCTTACAAACAAAGCAGGGGAAGTGACCCTCCTATCACGAACAGGAGGGGAGAAGGGGCTCAGATAAACTGGTGCCGGGAACCTCGGTGTTCACCTCGAGTGAGACCGATATTTCGGGGAACTTTTGGGGTCACATCAAGGGTGTCAAGTATCGTTTTGCACTTCAAGACGGAACGTGGGACTTTTCTTGAGAAGCTGTAGCGGGCAAGGGCCTCATCTTGTGATGACGAGGGAACCAAGTGCTTTTTCTCGAGTTGCGGCGGGATTCTCGAGTTACGAAGGGGAATTCAGGCTTCCTCTTGTGTTGGCCCAGGGAAGTCCAATCTTCCATTCGAGTTGTCAGGGAGAGCGGGGGATTGCTCTCGAGTTACAGAAGGGCAAAAGAGACCTCATCTAGGCTTGTTTCCAGGACCTAATGTTCCTCTCCAGGGGAGACAGGGATCTCGGGGTTGCATTCCAGACCCACCTGGTGAGTCAGGCCTTGTCTCGAGGGGAAGCAAAGGACTCAATTCTCCTCTCGAGTCGCGACGGGTATCTCTTGGAGCCCACTAAGTGGCCTAAAGGGAGTCAAGCCTCCTGTGGAGTTTGGAAAGAGGATTCGGGATTCCTCTCCAGGCCATGCAGGAAAAGAAGGCCCTCATCTCGCGATGACAGGGGCGTATGGTGAGTTTTCTCAAGCTGCGGCTCAGTGTGGGGTTTCTCACGAGGTACGACAGGGAGCTCAGGGAGCCTCTCTTATGGCGCCAGGGAAGTCAGGTCTCCATGTGCGTGGCGAGGGGGTGCGTGTCATTTCTATAGAGCCATGGAAGCAGAGTCGGGCTTCAAGACACGTTGAAGTAGGACTCTCGAGGTCTTTTTCCCATTGTGGCAGGAAACCCTGGGTTCCCTCGACATGTGCCGGTGACCTCATGGAGCTTCTCCGGGTGCCTCTGAGAAGTCAGGGGTACTGTGGAGTTGGGAGGGGCCTCTCTGGACTCCACTGGGTTTGGTGCAATGGATGAGAGCCTCATCTCGAGTGGAGGCAGGAACCTCATGTTTCCTCTCCTGGGTTTCCTGTCGCTGGTACTGACTCGGATCGCAGTTTCCCTGCAGAGTTGGTACAGAAAATCAGGTCTCGTCTTGTCTGGAGTAATGGAACTCCACTTGCCTGTCGAGTTGTTCACGGGGTGACAGACCACTTGTTGAACTGTGTTTGTAACCTGCGGGTTTTTCTGGACGATGCACGGGGGTGTCAGTGCCCCTTCGTGTTGTGCTTTCATCCACAGGTTTTCCTTCGTAAAGGTGTCAGGGCATCACGTTCTTATCAAGAGCAGACCAGGAAATCGGGGTCTTTCGGCTTGTGGCACCACCCACGAGGCTATGTCTCGAATTTCCTCGTGAGACCTGCCTCATCCTTAGGCGCGCTGGAAAGGTCGGGAACCCCTTCCAGACATAGCAGGGGAATCGACACTCCTGTCGCGATCACGAGGGGAGAAGGAGCTCAAATGAAGTGGTTCCGGGAACCTCGGTGTTCCTTTCGAGTGAGACCGGTATGTCGGGGAATTTTGAGATTGCATCAAGGGTGCCAAGTACCGTTTCGCATTTCAAGACAGAAAGTGGGACTTCTCTTGAGTCGCTGTAGCGGGCAAGGGCCTCATCTAGCGCTGATGGGGGAACCACGTGGATTTTCTCGAGTTTCGGCGGGATTCTCGAGTTACGATGTCGAATTCAGGCTTCCAATTGTATTGGCCCAGGGAAGTCCAATCTTCAATTCGATTTGCGAGGGAGAGCTGGCGATTGCTCTCTAGTAACTGCAGTGCAAAATAGACCTCATCTAGGCTTGTGTCCAGGACCGAGTTTTCCTCTCCAGGTGTGACAGGAACTCGGGGTTGCATTCCAGACTCACACGGGGTGTCAGGCCTCGTCTCGAGGGGAAGAAAAAGACTCTGCTCTCCCTTCAGGTCCTTACAGGTATCTCTTGGAGCCAACTGAGAGGCCTAAAGAGAGTCAAGCCTCCTGTGGAGTCTGGAGAGAGGACTCGGTTTTGCTCTCCATGCCAGGCAGGAAACAAGTCCCTCATCTCGTGATGACGGGGGCGTATCGTGGGTTTTCTCGAGCTGCGGTGCCTGAAAGGGGTTTTCGAAGAGTTACGACGGGGAGCTCAGGGAGACTCTCTTCAGGCGTCAGGGAAGTCAGGTCTCATGCGCATGGCGATGGGGAGCGGGTCTTTGCTCTCGAGTCATGGTAGGGGAATCGGGCCTCAAGACGCGCCGAAGGACTCTCAAGGTCTTTCTCGGGTCGCAGCAGGAACCCCTGGGTTCCCTGGACTTGAGCCGGTGACCTCAGGTAGATTCTCAAGGTGCCTCTGAGAATTCAGGGATACTGTGGAGTTGGGAGGGGCCTCTCACGACTCATCTGGGTTTGGTGCAATGGAAGAGGGCCTCACCTCGAGGGGAGACAGGAACCTCAGGATTCCTCTCCGTTTCGGACTCCGACCGCAGGGTCCCTGCAGAGTTGGGACAGGAGAGTGAGGCCTCGTCTTGTCTGAGGAAGGGAAGCCCGCTGGCCTCTCGAGCTGCTCAGGGGGTCTCAGGCCCCTCGTCGAGCTGTGTGTGGAACCAGCGGGTCGTTGCAGACGATGCACGGGGGTGGCAGTGCCCCTTCGTGTTGTGCCTTCACCCGCAGGGTTGCCTTCGAAGAGGGGTCTGGGCCTCGGGTCCTTCTCAAGAGCGGACCGGGGAATCGGGGGCATTCGGCATGTGGCACCACCCCCGTGGCTCGTCTCGAATTTCTTCGTGAGACCGGCCTCATGCTGAGGTGCGCCGGGAAGGCCGGGAACCCCTTCCAGACCACGCAGGGGAATCGCCTCTCCTGTCGCGATCAGGAGGGGAGAAGGGGCTCAGAGGAAGCGGTGCCAGGACCCTCGGTGTTCCCCTCGGGGGAACCCGGCGTGTCGGGAGACTTTTGGGGGTCGCAGGAAGGCTGTCAGGGACAGTTTCGCCCTTCAGTGCGGAACAGGGGACTTTCATTGAGACGCCATCGCGGGCAAGGGCCTCATCTTGCCAAGAGGTGGGAACCACGTGGTTTTTCTCGAGTTGCGGCGGCATTCTCGAGTTACGACGGGGATCTCAGCCTTCCCCTTGGGTTGGCCCTGGGAAGACCAATCTTCCCCTCGGGTTGCGAGGGAAAGCTGGGGGTTGCGCTCGAGTCACTGCAGGGCCGAAGAGACCTCACCTAGGCGTGTGTCCGGGGCCTAATATTCCTCTCCAGGGAAGGCAGGGATCTCGGGGTTGCATTCCAGGCTCCCCCGGGGAGTCAGGCCTCGTCTCGAAGGGAAGCCAAGGACTCCGCTCTCCTCTCGAGTTGCGACGCGGGTCTCTTGGAGCCCCCTGAGCGGCCTCAAGGGAGTCCAGCCTCCTCTTCCGTTTGGAGAGAGGACCCGGGATTGCTCTCCAGGCCATGCAGGAAAAGAAGGCCCTCAGCTCGCGAGGACGGGGGCGTCTCAGGGGTTTCCTCGAGCTGCGGCGCCCGTGGGGGTTTTCTCCCGAGGCACGACGAGGATCTCAGGGAGCCTCTTGTGCGTGCCAGGGAAGTCAGGTCTCCATGTGCGTGGCGAGGGGGAGCGCGTCATGGCTCTCGAGTCACGGGACGGGATAGGGCCTCGAGACGCGTTGAAGAAGGACTCTCGAGGTCTTTCTCGGGGGGCGGCGGGAAACCCTCGTTTCCCTCGCCTTCTGCCGGGGACCTTAGGGAACTTCCCAGGGTGCCTCTGAGAGGCGAGGGATCCTGTGGAGGTGGCGGGGCCCCTCGGGAGTCCTCTTGGTCTGGCGCAACGGAAGAGGGCCTCATCTCGAGGGGAGGCAGGAACCTCAGGCTTCCTCTCCATTTCGGACTCCAACCACAGGGTCCCTGCAGAGTTGGGACAGGAGGGTCAGGACTCCTCTTGTCTGAGGAAGGGAACCCCGCTTGCCTCTCGAGTTGCTCAGGGGGTCTCAGGCCCCTCATCGAGCTGTGTGTGGAACCCACGGGTCTTTGCGGACGATGCACGGGGGTGGCAGTGCCCCTTCGTGTTGTGCCTTCACCCGCAAGGTTGCCTTCGAAGAGGGGTCCGGGCCTCGGGTCCTTCTCAAGGGCGGACCGGGGAATCGGGGGCGTTCGGCATGTGGCCCCACCCACGTGGCTCGTCTCGAATTTCCTCGTGAGACCGGCCTCATCCTGAGGTGCGCCGGGAAGGCCGGGAACCCCTTCCAGACCACGCAGGGGAATCGACTCTCCTGTCGCGTTCCGGAGGGGAGAAGGGTCTCAGATGAAGCAGTGCGGGGACACTCGGTGTTACCCTCGATGGAACATGGCGTATCGAGGAACTTTTGGGTGTCGCAGGTAGGCTCTCAAGGACCGTTTCACCCTTCAGGGTGGAACAGGGGACTTCCCTTGAGACGCCGTCCCGGGCAAGGGCCTCATCTTGCCAAGAGGTGGGAACCACGTGGTTTTTCTCGAGTTGCGGCGGGATTCTCGAGTTACGATGGGGATCTCAGCCTTCCTCTTGGGTTGGCCCTGGGAAGCCCAATCTTCCCCTCGAGTTGCGAAGGAAAGCTGGGGGTTGCGCTCGAGTCATTGCAGGGGCCAAGAGACCTCACCTAGGCGTGTGTCCGGGACCTAATATTCCTCTCCAGGGAAGGCGGGGATCTCAGGTTTGCATTCCAGGCTTCCCCGGGGAGTCAGGCCTCGTCTCGAGGGGAAGCCAAGGACTCCGCTCTCCTCTCGAGTCGCGACGCGGATCTCTTGGAGCCCCCTGAGCGGCTTCAAGGGTCTCCAGCCTCCTCTTCAGTTTGGAGAGAGGACTCGTGATTGGTCTCCAGGCCATGCAGGAAAATAAGGCCCTCATCTCGCGATGACCGGGGTGTCTCATGTGTTTCCTCGAGCTGCCGCGCCAGTGTGGGTTTCCTCACGAGGTACGATGAGGAACTCATGGAACCTCTCGTGCAGTGCCAGGTTAGTCAGGTCTCCATGCACGTGGCGAGGGGGAGCGTGTCATGGCTCTCGAGTCATGGTAGGGGAATCGCGACTCAACACATTTTGAAGCACTCTCGAGGTCTTTCTCGAGTCACGGCAGAAAACCCAGGGGTCCCTCGACTTGTGCCTGTGACCTCAGGGAGCTTCTTTTTGTGCCGCTGAGAACTCAGGGATACTGTGGAGTTGGTAGGGGCCTCTCGGGACTCCACTGGTTGTGGTGCAATGGAAGAGGGCTTCATCTCGAGTGGACGCAGGAACCTCAGGCTTCCTCTCCGTTTCTGACTCGGATCCCATGGTCCCTGCAGAATAGGGACAAGAGAGTCACACCTAGTCTTCTGTTGAGGAATGGACCTTCGTTTGCCTTTCGAGTTGTTTACAGGGTGACAGGACACTTGTCGAAATGTCTGTGGGACCTGCGGGTTTTTCTGGACGATGCACGCGGGTGTCAGTGCCCCTTCGTGTTGTGCCTTCATCCACAGGTTTTCCTTCAAAGAGGTGTGCTGGCATCGGGTTCTTTTCAAGAGTGGACCGTGAAATTGTGGTCTTTCGACATGTGGCACCACCCACGAGGCTATGTCTCGAACTTCCTCATGAGACCAGCCTCATCCTGAGGTGCGCCCGGAAGGTCGGGAACCCCTTGCAGACAGAGAAGGGGAGTCGACCCTCCTGTCGCAATCAGGAGAGGAGAAGGGGCTCAGATGAAGTGGTGCCAGGAACCTCGGTGTTCCCCTTGAGTGAGTCTGGTATGTCGCGGAACTTTTGGGGTCGCATCAAGGGTGCCAAGTACCGTTTCGCACTTCAGGATGGAACGTGGGACTTCTCTTGAGATGCTGTAGCGGACAAAGGGCCTCATCTTGCGATGACGAGGGAAGCACGTGGTTTTTCTCGAGTTGCGGTGGGATTCTCGAGTTACGACGGGGAATTCAGGCTTCCTCTTGTGTTGTCCCAGGAAGTCTAATCTTCCATTCGAGTTGCCAGGGAGAGCTGGGGATTGGGCTCCATTCACTGAAGGGCAAACTAGACCTCATCTAGATTTGTATCCAGGACTTAATGTTCCTCTCCATAGGCGACAGGGATTTGGGGTTGCATTCCATACTCACCCGGGGAGTCAGGCCTCATCTCGAGGGGAAGCAAAGGACTCCACTCTCTTCTCGAGTCGCGACAGGTATCTCTTGGAGCCCACTGAGTGGTCTTTGCTCTGTAGGAGAGCTCTAGTGTTCATAAGCCTGTACATAAGTGAACACAGACATTCTGTGTGCATGTTGCTGCATACCCAAAATAGGGCCACAAGGAGCCTCATGCTCTCCATGCGGCGCGGAAGCTGTGCAGCCACGCAGCAGCTGAAGAATCCAACCAATTGCTCTTTTCTTACCTCTGACAGAGCTCGCATTGCCGTAGCCCTTGGCAGTTTGGAAACACTGGACCCTAACCCCTCTCAAAGTAGGCCTGGGTTCTAGTTCGAATAGAAAGTCAATAGCGGAGCTGAGGACAGGAACGCGGCAGTCATTTATCACACGCTCCTGCAGCCTGCTACTACAGGGACACTAACGCTAGAAGCTAGGAATGTCTTTGCAAGGTGCGCAAAGGACAAGGGAGAACCTCGACCCTGACTCTAGTATTTCAGTCCCCTGAGCAGATCTGAGGTTCTCCCGCTGTAGAAGCTAACCCATTCCTTTCAAATACAGGCTTCCTAACACAGGGCCAGTTGGCTGCTTGCTCTTCCACGAAGCAGGCTTCCTTAACTTGCAAACTGCGAATTCCGCTTAACAGCCTGGAGGAAAATCGCTTCTTGGAAGATTTTTTTCAGAGGCTGTATCCCCGGAGCTGGGGCCAAGCTAGGGGACCCATACTGACAAGGGAAGGCAAAACCACATCCAATGTCTTTGCTCTGGAGGACAGCTTTGGTGAGCCTAAGTCTTTCAGGAATATTTCTGGCTCCAACAGAGTCAAATTCTGTGTGTGAAGCTGCACAGCCAAAATAGGGGAACAGAGAGCCTGATTCTCTCTGTGTAGCTTTGAAGCTGTCTTTCAAACAACAGCTTGAGAATCCATACAATGCTCTCCCTTACTGCTAAGAGAATTCTCATTGCTGTCGTCCTTGACAGTTTGTAGAAATCCGCACCCTAACCCTTCTCCAAGTAGGCCTGGGTCCTAGCTCGGAACAACAGGCAACGGCGGAGCTGAGGCCAGTAAGGCACAAGTGAGGTCTCACACACTCTTGCAGCCTGATCGTCCAGGAGCAGTAAGGCCTCTTTTTCCCTGCAGGAGGCTCGCTTGCCTTGCCTCCTGTGAACTGCATTTCCCAGCCTGGGCGCAAAGCTGTTCCTGGAGATTTTTTCTCAGGGGCTGTTTCCCTGGAGCTGGGTCGGACCTCAGGGGCCCAACTCACAGGGGAAGACAAAACCACATGGACAGGTCTATGCTCTGTAGGAGAGCTCTAGTGAACCTCATCTCTCAGGAACATTCTTGGCTTCTACAGAGACACCTCTGTGCATGGAGCTACACACCCAACATAGTGGCAAAGGGAGTCTGATTCTCTCCGTGGGTGCTGATGCTTTGTGGCAAAGCACCTGCTAAGAATCCATCCGCATAGGCTTCCCTCACCTTGACAGAGGTCTCATTGCTGTAGTCCTTGGCAGTTTGGAAAGAAGCAGACCCTTACCCTTCACCAAGTAGGCCCTTGTCCTTGTTTGAATGGAAAGGCAGTAGCTGAGCTGAGGCCAGTAAGGCGCCAGTCAAGTCTGACATATTCCCGATGCCTGCTCCTTCATGGAAAATAACGTTAGAATCTGGGAATGTCTTTACAAGGCTGGTAAAGGGCAGTCAGGAACCTCGACCCTGCCTCTGGAATTTCTATCTTCTCAGCACATCTGGCGGTCTCGGTCAGGAGAAACTAACCCATTCCTTGCAAATATAGGCTTCCAAACACAGGCCGGTTGGCTGTCTCTTCTTGCCGAAGGAAGCTTGCTTATCCCACCTCCTGTGAACTCCACTTCCCAGCCTGGGTGATAAGAGGTTCTTGGAGATCTTTTCTCAGAGGCTGTTTCCAAGGAGCAGGGGCTGATCCCAGAGACCCACACGCACAGGGGAAGGGAAAACCGCATGGATAAGTCTTTGCTCTCTAGGAGTGCTCTAGTGAACCTCAGTCTGTGGGGAATGTTCTTGGCTCCAACGGGGACATCTCTGTGTGGGAAGCTGCATTGCCAACATAGAGACACAGAGACCTGATTCTCTCTGTGCAGCTTTGACGCTGTCGTTCAAACAACAAATTGAGAATCCACACAATGCTCTCCCTTACCACTGAGAGAGTTATCATTGCTGTAGCCCTTCGCAGTTTCTGGAAATCGGCACACAAACACTTCTCCAAGTAGGCCTGGGTTCAAGTTCAGATGAACATGCAATAGCGGGGCTGAGGCCAGTAAGGCACCAGTCAGGTGTCACACACTCTGGCAGCCTGCTCCTCCAGGGACAGTAAGGCCTCTATTTTCCTTCAGGAGGCTCGCTTGCCTTACTTCCTGTGAACAGCGTTTCCCAGCCTGGGCGGAAAGCAGTTCCTGGAGATCTTTTCTCAGGGGCTGTTTCCCCGGAGTTGGGGCGGACCTCGGGGACCCAACTCACAGGGGAAGGCAAAACCAAATGGACAGGTCTATGCTCTGTAGGAGATCTCTAGTGAACTGCCGGGGTCCAGCCCCAGCTGATCCAGGGTATTCGAAGCAGAGACGGCGTAGGCGAGGGTCAGGGAACAACTGCTTAATTAAACGTTAATTAAGGATATAAAGAGTAATAAAATGAGGATAGCTCAGTAGGAAAATTCAGTGGAGAAAAGAGGCTGAGTAGCTTGGTTTACGAGGGGGACCAATAAAACTTCAAGACAAGAAGCTTGCACCACTTACGTAGGCCGCAGGCGTCCTTCCGTTCTCCCGAAGGAGAGGAGACACTGAGGCCTCCCCGGTCGGATCTTAGAAGCCCAGGCAAAATTTGTAAGCTTGGTGGGTTCCGCGCTCCAGATGGAGACTCAACCAGAGTGAGAGAGAGAGAGAGAGAGACATGGGGAGACCAGTATTTCGAGAAACTGATCCCAATTCTTTATTTTCCATGGTCTACTTTTATACACTGAGATGTTATGCAAAAGTCACGTGGGGTCAGCAGTCCTGACTTTTATCAAAGTCAGGTGCTTCATACAAAAGTATACAGAGGTCTTAGGGGTGTTACATCATCTTCTGGCCGGGGGGCCTGCTGACAATTTACGACCCTCTCCTTGTGACAGCGGTCAGTCAACCAGGACACTTATTTCCCCAGGGGTGATTATTCTTAAAACAGACGCCACCCAAATAAAGTTACATTCCTATAGGGTGAGGGTGTAGTGGGTTTTAGTTAAGGAAAGAATTTACTTAGCCTAAGGTCTAACGTGATTTATATCAAAGGTTAATACTTATTTCTTCTATATATTCATTAATGTGTATAAGGGCAGGGGATGTGGAGACTTAGCAGTAAACATCAGCTCAACAAATGAAAAACCCTTCACCAATATGATTTCTAATCAGCCCATTATACTTATACTAATAATTTTCTAACTTTTCTAAGGAACCTGTTTTTAGAAGGTTTAAAGCATCTCGTGCCTCTCATGGTTGGGAGGCTGTGAGCAATCACATGTGGCCGGACAAGCCTGTCAGGCAGGCTAGAGAACCTTCAGAGGAATTTGTAGGTTAAAACACTCTTGTCACACCCAGGGGTTTTTATCAACTGGAGCTCTAGGTTAACTCCTTCTCCGAAAGAGGTGGTGGGGGACAGCCCCCCGTAAAGTCAGAGGTGTAGGTGAGAGCACAAAGTAGTAAGGTAGGCAGGCTCTGGTGATGGGGGTAGATGCTCGAGGATTTCCAGGGGGACTCCTGAGGCTCGATCCCGCCTTTGCGTATGTCGAGCCTCCTTCCTTATGACCTTTGCCATGGGCGGAGTGCCTCACTCTGGCCCCCAACAGTGAACCTCCTCTCTCAGGAACATTCTTGGCTCCTATCGAGACACCTCTGTGCGTGTAGCTACACACGCAACGTAGGGGCAAAGGGAGCCAGATTCTTTCCGTGGGGTGCTGATGCTTTGTGGCAAAGCACCTGCTTGAGAATCCATCAGCTTACGCTTCCCTCGCCTTGACAGAGGTCTCATTGCTGTAGCCCTTGGCAGTTTGGAAAGAAGAGGACCCTTACCTTTCATAAAGTGGGCCCTTGTCCTAGTTTGAAAGGAAAGGCAAGAGCTGAGCTGAGGCCAATAAGGCGCCAGTCAAGTCTGACATATTCCCGAAGCCTGCTCCTTCATGGAAAATAACGCTGTAATCTAGGAATGTCTCTGCAAGGCTGGCAAAGGGCAGTCAGGAGCCTGCACCCTGCCTCTGGAATTACCGACTTCTGAACAGATCTGGAGGTCTCCCTTAGGGGAAGCTAACCCATTCTTCCAAATAGAGGCTTCCAAACGCAGGCCGCTTGGCTGCCTCTTGCTCTCTGAAGGAGGCCTGCTTTTCCCGCCTCCTATGAACCCCACATCCCAGCCTCTGGGAAAAGCGGATCTTGAAGATCTTTTCTCAGGGGTTGTTTCCACGGAGCTGGGGCCGAGCCTGGAGCCCCAAACGCACAGGGGAAGAAAAACCACATGGACAAGTCTTTGCTCTCTAGGAGAGCTCTAGTGAACCTCACTCTGTCAGGAACGTTCTTGTTTCCTATGGAGACACCCCTGTCTGTGAAGCTGTGTACCGAACATGGAGACACAGAGTCTGATTCTCTCTGTGCAGCTTTGAAGCTGTCGTTCAAACAAGAGCTTGAAAATCCATACAATGCTCTTCCTTACCCGTGACACAGTTCTCATTGCTATACCCCTTGGCAGTATTTAGAAATCCATACCCAAACCCTTCTCCTAGTAGGCCTGGGTCCTAGTTCGGAGAAACACGCAATGGCGGAGCTGAGGCCAGTAAGGCACCAGTCAGGTCTCACACACTCTGGCAGCCTGATCGTCCAGGGAGACTAAGGCCTGTTGTGCCTTGCAGGAGGCTCGCTTGTGTTACCTCCTGTGAACTGCGTTTGCCAGCCTGGGGGAATAGCGGTCCCTGGAGATCTTTTCTCAGGGGCTCCTTCCCCTGAGCTGGGGCGGACCTCGGGGACCCAACTCACAGGGCAAGGCAAAACCATATGGACAGGTCTATGCTCTGTAGCAGACTTCTAGTGAACCTCATCTCTCAGGAACATTCTTGGCTCCTATAGAGACACTTCTGTGTGTGAAGCTGCGTACCTAACATAGGGGCACAGAGAGCCTGATTCTCTCAGTTCATTTTGACCCTGTCGTTCAGAAAACAGCTTGAGAATCCATAAAATGCTCTCCCTTACCGCTGAGAGAATTCTCACTGCTGTAGCCCTTGGCACTTTGTAGAAATCTGCAGCCAAACGCTTCTCCAAATAGGCCTGGGTCCTAGTTTGGAGGAACAGGCAATGGTGGAACTGAGGCCAGTAAGGCAACAGTCAGGTTTCACACACTCTGGCAGCCTGCTCCTCCAGGGACAGTAAGGCCTCTTTTTCTCTGCAGGAGATTCGCTTGCCTTACTTCCTGTGAACAGCGTTTCCCAGCCTCAGCGAAGCGGTTCCTGGAGATCTTTTCTCAGGGACAGTTTCCCCGGAGGTGTGGCGGACCTCGGGGACCCAACTCACAGGGGAAGGCAAAACCACATGGACAGGTCTATGCTCTGTAGGAGAGGTTTAGTGAACCTAATCTCTCAGGAACATTCTTGGCTCCTATAGAGACAACTCTGTGTGTGAAGCTACACTCCCAACATTGGGGAACAGGGATCTTGGTTCTCTCCGTGGGGTGCTGATGCTTTGTAGTAAAGCACCTGCTTGAGAATCCATCCTCTTAGGCTTCCCTCGCCTTGACAGAGGTCTCATTGCTGTAGCCCTTGGCAGTTTCAAAGAAGAAGACCCTTACCCTTCATAAAGTAGGCCCTTGTCCTAGTTTGAATGGAAAGGCAATAGCTGAGCTGAGGTCAATAAGGAGCCAGTCCCCTCTGACACATTCCCGAAGCCTGCTCCTTCATGGAATATAACTCTAGAATGTTGGAATGTCTTTGCAAGGCTGGCAAAGGGCAGTCAGGAACCAGCACCCTGCCTCTGGAATTACCGACTTCTGAGCAGATCTGGAGGTCTCCTTTAGGAGAAGCTAACCCATTCCTTCCAAATAGAGGCTTCAAAACACAGGCAGGTTGGCTGCCTTTCGTGCCCGAAGGAGGCTTGCTTTTCTCTCCTCCTATGAACCCCAGTTCCCAGCCTCTGGGAAAAGCGTATCTTGAAGATATTTTCTCAGGGGTTGTTTCCACGGAGCTGGGGCCGAGCCCGGGGCCCAAAGGCACAGGGGAAGGCAAGACCACATGGACAGGTCTATGCTCTGTAGCAGACCTCTAGTGAACCTCATCTCTCAGGAGCATTCTTGGCTCCTACAGAGACACCTCTGTGTGTGAAGCTGCGTACCTAACATAGGGGCAGAGAGAGCCTGATTCTCTCTGTTCATTTTGACGCTGTCATTCAGAAAACAGCTTGAGAATCCATAAAATGCTCTCCCTTACCACCGAGAGAATTCTCACTGCTGTAGCCCTTGGCACTTTGTAGAAATCTGCACCCAAACGCTTTTCCAAGTAGGCCTGGGTGCTAGCTCGGATGAACAGGCAATGGTGGAGCTGAGGCCAGTAAGGCAACAGTCAGGTTTCACACATTCTGGCAGCCTGCTCCTCCAGGGACTGTAAGGCCTCTTTTACTCTGCAGGAGATTCGCTTGCGTTACTTCATGTGAACAGCATTTCCCAGCCTCGGCGAAGCGGTTCCTGGAGATCTTTTCTCAGGGACAGTTTCCCCGGAGGTGTGGTGGACCTCGGGGACCCAACTCACAGGGGAAGGCAAAACCACATGGACAGGTCTATGCTCTGTAGGAGAGGTTTAGTGAACCTAATCTCTCAGGAACATTCTTGGCTCCTATAGAGACAACTCTGTGTGTGAAGCCACACTCCCAACATTGGTGCACAGGGAGCTTGATTCTCTCCGTGGGGTGCTGATGCTTTGTGGCAAAGCACCTGCTTGAGAATCCATCCTCTTAGGCTTCCCTCGCCTTGACAGAAGTCTCATTGCTGTAGCCCTTGGCAGTTTGCAAAGAAGAAGACCCTTGCCCTTCATAAAGTAGGGCCTTGTCCTAGTTTGAATGGAAAGGCAATAGCTGAGCTGAGGTCAATAAGGAGCCAGTCCTGTCTGACACATTCCCGAAGCCTGCTCCTTCATGGAAAATAACTCTAGAATCTAGGAATATCTTTGCAAGGCTAGCAAAGGGCAGTCAGGAACCAGTACCCTGCCTCTGGAATTACCGACTTCTGAGCAGATCTGGAGGTCTCCTTTAGGAGAAGCTAACCCATTCCTTCCAAATAGAGGCTTCAAAATACAGGCAGGTGGGCTGCCTTTTCGTTCCCTATGGAGGCGTGCTTTTCTCTCCTCCTATGAACCCCGGTTCCCAGACACTGGGAAAAGTGGATCTTGAAGATATTTTCTCAGGGGTTGTTTCCACGGAGCTGGGGCCGAGCCTGGAGACCCAAAGGCACAGGGGAAGGCAAGACCACATGGACAAGCCTTTGCTTTTTAGTATAGCTCTAATGAACCTCACTCTGTCAGGATCTTTCTTGATTCCTACGGAGACACACCTGTGTGTGAAGCTGCGGGCACAGAGAGCCTGATTACCCCTGTGCAGCGCTGAGTCTGGGCGGCTAAACAACAGCTTGGGAATGCAGCCTGGGGCGCTTCCCTTCCCTCGGACAGAGCTCTCCTTGCGGTAGGCCTTGGTAGTTTGCATACAATGGGGCCCTAAGCCCTCTGCAAGTTGGCCTGGCTCCTAGGTCCAAAGGGCAGGCCAGAGCGGAGCTGAGGCTGTCAGGCTCCAGACACATCTCCCATACTCCTACATGCTGCTCCTACCCGGGCGTGAACGCTAGAAGCTGGGAAGGTACCTGGACCGTGCAGGGGCGGGGCGAACGCGGGCGGCGTGGGGCGGGGGTCGGCTTCTGGCGGGGGTGGGGGCGGGCTTCCCAGTTGTGCTCTCAGAGGTGGACACTGAGGCTGCAAACGCGCCGGGAGTGCACCCGGGACTGGGTAAACCCGGGCTGCGCGGGTCGAGATTCCGATGGCTTTGGGTGGGGGTCGGTCCCAGTTGTGCTCCCGGGGGTCGCCACTGCGGCTGGGAACGCGCCAGGAGCGCGGCAGGGGCGGGGCTAACCCTGGGGGCCGGGGCGGGGGTCGGCTCATGGGGGGGATGGGGAGGGGTTCCCAGTTGCGCTCTCGGGGGTTGCAACTGCGGCTGGGAACGCCCATTTCGTCCGCTCCTGGGTCCCCAAGGATTGCCATCCCGTGGGTGCAGTGGAGGGCTGCGGACCACAGGTAAGGGAACTGGGACTGCGTGGAGCAGGGAACCAAGTATTCCGCCGTCTGTTGGCACATTCTCGGAGCTCCCCAACCTGGCGGTCGCAGAAAGGCCTTGCCTTTGGGGTCAAGGCCTTTACCGCTCCACCCCTCTGCTGAAAAATCTCCGAGTCTGCGCGGTTCTTCCAAGCAGCCTAGTGTCCGCTGGAAGTCCAAGGGACAGAACACTGAACTCTGGCCGGCTGGCCCAGCCCTGCTTCTGGCACTTTGTAAGCCAGCGGGCCCTTGAGCACCTGCTGGGATGGGAAAGGGAAGGGTCCACGGATTGCACCCTAGAAACTTAGTAGGGTGCATGGATTTCAAACCCTGGTGGCCGCCCAGGCAGCAAAGAAGGGGGGAGGGCACCTTGCTGCCCTTTCATGGCAGAATCTGTGGTTGTCCAGCTGCGTGGGCCTTTTCATGAGGACCCTGTGCAATAAAAGTTTGGTGTTTTGGAACTGAATAATTAGAACGTGTAAAAGCTTTAAATTATGTGGTGGTGTAATGAAAAAACAAAACAAAACAAAACCAAGCTCCAAGTGTTTTGCAAATGGAGGTTTACATATTGAAGGACTGTATTCCTTGCACTGTGGCATTCTATCAAGAAGTGTGCAGGATTTTTTTTTTTTTTAAGAAAAGTGTTCGAAGTGAGGGAAACAGGAAACCCAGAGGTGCCCCTGTATTTTGGGGAAGGCCTTAGGAGGTCACTTGGAAATGCTGCTGGCTGTGCGGGAGGGCGGCAGATGGGCTGTGCAGGCTTGTCCTTTGCATGGATGTTCTTGTGTGTGGAAACCCAGCTCGGAGCCATCTCCTGATGTGTAAGAATTTCGCAGACAAACCTTGAGCTAAGCAATGCATTTTTTCCTAAGAAAATGTTTGTCTTAAGCGATGTAAATATCCTATGTATTTCCGCTAGACTCTGGCTTCAGGTCGGTTCCCCCAAAAGGCTCAGAAGCGATTTGAACAAAACAGCATATTTTCCTCCTAGCTTGTTCTCCTTATCTATGTTAAGGAAATGGTATATTTGCCTGCAATACTGCCTTTCTTCAAGATTCATGTCAATCAAGTTTTGGCCCGGGATGACTCACCTGCTGCCAATATTATCTCAATGCATGTCGTGGGGGAAGGGCCTGGTGCCATTCCCTGAAACAGTTCCTTTCTTTCCTTAGCTGACTGCTAGTGCCTGTAGAATATCTGGCTAAAGACCAGCAGGGGGTACTCTTACTGCCCCCCCACCCCGCCTCAAGTCTAAGTCAGCAGCTTTCTCTATCTGTTTAATACTTTAATAACACTTGATGACACAAAAGCTCTGAGCGATCAAATCATATCAAATCTTCATTTCAGATTGAAGATGCATTCCATGGTATTGCCATCTTAAGTCTTTCCATCGTTATGGAATATCTGTCCATGTATTCAGGATAGTTTTCAGCCAGGGTGTATAATTTCCAGTGTGCCAGAGTTGTCATCCTCGTTACATCCATGGCAAAGTGTTTTATTCATGTTGATATTATTGAAAGGGAATTTTTTAAAATTCCTTTTCAGATTATTATCTGCTAATGTATACAGATAAAACTGTGTAATCATTCATTTTTATCAGTTTGGACAGCTTGATAGTTGTCTTTAATTTCTTTACTTTCTGACACTTTAAGATTATCCTGGGACACATATGTAATGCCTCACCCCTAAATTCAGACACGTGTTCAAAGAACTTCTGTCCTTTTATTTATTTATTTATTTATTCTTTAACATTGAAATCGTTTTGACTATGCTGGGTGTTTGTTGCTAAATGGAAGTAGCTAGGACCTCTGGACTGCAGTCTCTCATCTCTTGCTGACCTCTTGTTGACCTCTGCAGATTCCTGGTAGGTGGGAGCTTGTTAGTTCCTTGTTCCTTATCAGAACCTCCTGTGGTAAGTGTTTTTCTCTTCTCTGTTGCCTGGTAAGGGTGGGTGGTCATGGGCATCCCAAAGTTGGCTAGAAGTCAATTATTTAGGCAGGCTTGTGCATAGATATGGGAGAAGGCAATGGCACCCCACTCCTGGAAAATCCCAAGGACGGAGGAGCCTGGTAGGCTGCAGTCCATGGGGTGGCTAAGAGTCGGACACCACTGAGCGACTTCATTTTCACTTTTCACTTTCATGCATAGGAGGAGGAAATGGCAACCCACTCCAGTGTTCTTGCCTAGAGAACCCCAGGGACTGCGGGGCCTGGTGGGCTGCCATCTATGGCGTGGCACAGGGTCGGCCTCAACTGAACCACTTAGCAGCTGCAGCAGCAGCAGCAGCAGTGCATAGATATCAAAGGGGATGAGAACAGTCAGGTAGGATCACATATGTCACCGTGAAACAATACTTCTCCTCTTAGCCAAAGCTAACAAAAGATTTCTGTTCTAGGTCAACCTAGAAGAGATCACTTAAGAGGTAAAGAAACTTAAACTCCATTAGCAAAGGCAGTTCAACATCTCAAGAAAACTTGTGCTAGGCACAAAACTCTTTTCTGGGGGCCTACTTTCCCTACAACCTCCTTATCCCATTCTGTACCCATTCCTTTGCTTCTCCCGTCCTGAAAATGCCACCTGTAAGACAGAACTACTTCGTTTTCCTTCTTAAAGTGTGATTGCATTCCATACATTCTTGTAATAACAAGTCATACATTTCCCTTCAGCAACCAAGAACTCACTCTTATATTGGCATTTGATAGATTGGTGAGCATACCTATCAGTGATAATAGCGCCCACCCCGCTTCCTGCAAGAACAGAACAAAACAAAACAAAACAAAAAAATTGCTTTCTTACATTTAATATGTTCGGATGGTGCCAGTCACTATTCATGCAGAGTCAAAAATCTCTTTTGTTTCTGTGTAAAAGGGAGGTCCTTTCAAGTCGTGAATGTTTAAGAAGTTTCATTTATTTGGAAGTGACCTAGCTATTCAATACACTGTCGTCACTTAGTTTAGCACCAGGATAGAAACTCAGGTAACCAAAACACCTGGAGGAACGATTGTAAGTTCAGTTCAGTTCAGTTGCTCAGTCGAGTCTGACTCTTTGTGACCCCGTGGCCTGAAGGACGCCAGGCTTCCGTGTCCATCACCAACTCCAGGGGCTTGCTCAAACTCATGTCCATCGAGTCAGTGATGCCATCCAACCATCTTATCCTCTGTCATCCCCTTCTCCTCTGCCTTCAATCAAGACTATGAGAGGCGGATATTTTAGAGTATAATTATTGTTAAGAGTTTATCTAAAAGCTCATATCACATTTACATTTTTTACATTGGTTGTTGCTGTTTCCAGGTACTTTCTTGCTGACAAGCTTGTGACAGATATAACAATAGAGCAATTTTTACCTCAAAAGAAACCTAGGCACTATGAACATGTTGTGCTTAATGTTGTTGACTCTTAGACATGTCTATAGTGGAGGAGCAAAACCAAAAATACTAGATATTTCATATTGACTAGTTCCCAGTTCACGGGACTCTGACATTCATTTAGGTCAATGTTTTCTTGTATTTCCGGCAGTTTGATTTGGAAGGGCTGCCTTGTCTTGAGACCATTGAAATCAGAACTCAGAACTTGAGCAATATTATCAAAAAACACAAGGCTCACACTGACACATACCTTAATCCAGACAGACAGACAAGACATCTTCCAGGTTTCCGCCTGAGATTTAAAATATTTCTTTGAGCCGTTTTCCTGGGGAGTGGGGGGGGGGAGTGGGGGTGGCAGCGAGGCAGGCTTGGGTAACAAGCTAATTGTTGGTCATTGCATATGCAAAGAACCAGCTTTCCGGGTTCCAAGGAAAAAAGTTTCCTTGGTACCCAATTTTGTTTGGATCTATAGACTCTCATGGCCCTCCTAGGTCAGGACATCTTTCCTTTCTGTAGTCCTCGTTTTATCCCTAAATCATAGACAGCTTGGATTGTCTCTGTGGGGTGGATGTATTGTCCTCGTGTTTGACCTGGAGGCAGTAGCGAGGTCCGAGAGCCTCTCCTGGAACCGGGCGTGGGGACGGGGCTCACCAGGAGCCCCTGGTGGAAGTGGGCAACGCCCCAGGAGCGCGCCAGGGGCGGGGCGATCCCGGGCGGCGCGGGTCGGGGTTCTGGTCGGGAGGGGGTGGGGGGCGGTAACAGTTGTGCTCTCGGGGGTCCCCACTGCAGCTGGAAACGCGCTGGGAGTGCGGCAGGGGCGGGGTGAAACCGGGTGGTGCGGGGCGGGGTTCGGCTCCTGGCGGGGGTGGGGGAGGGCTTCCCAGTTGTGCTCTCGGTGGTGGCCACTGCGGCTGGAAACGCGCCGGGAGCGCCCCCGGGGCGGGGTAAACCTGGGCTGCGCGGGTCGAGATTTAGATGGCTGTGGGTGGGGGTTCGGTCCCAGTTGTGCTCTCGGGGGTCGCCACTGCGGCAAGGAACGCCCATTTCCTACGCTCCTGTGTCCCCAATGATCCACATCTAGTGGGTGCAGCGGAGGGCTGCGGGCCACAGGTCAGGGAACTGGGACTGCTTGGAGCAGGGAACCAAGTATTCCGCCCTCTGTTGGCACATTCTCGGAGCTCCCCAACCTGGCGGTTGCAGAAAGGCCTCGCCCTTGGTGTCAAGGCCTTTACCGCTCCACCCCTTTGCTGAAAAATCTCAGTCTGCACGGTTTTCCCAAGCAGCCTAGTGTCCCCTGGAAGTCCAAGGGACAGAACACTGAACTCTGGCCGGCTGGCCCAGCCCTGCTTCTGGCACTTTGTAAGCCAGCGGGCCCTTGAGCACCTGCTGGGATGGGAAAGGGAAGGGTCCACGGATTGCACCCTAGAAACTTAGTAGGGTGCATGGATTTCAAACCCTGGTGGCCGCCCAGGCAGCAAAGAAGGGGGGAGGGCACCTTGCTGCCCTTTCATGGCAGAATCTGTGGCTGTCCTGATGCGTGGGCCTTTTCATGGGGACCTTGTGCAATAAAAGTTTGGTGTTTTGGTACTGAATAATTAGAAATTGTAAAAAGTTTAAATTATGTGGTGGTGTAATTAAAAAACAAAACAAAACAAAACCAAGCCCCAAGTGTTTGGCACAGGGAGGTTTAAGTATTGAAGGCCTGTTTTCCTTGCACTGTGGCATTCTATCAAGAAGTGTGCAGGATTTTTTTTTTTTTAAGAAAAGTGTTCGTAGTGAGGGAAACAGGAAACCCAGAGGTGCCCCTGTATTTTGGGGAAGGCCTTAGGAGGTCACTTGGAAATGCTGCTGGCTGTGGGGGAGGGGGCAGATGGGCTGTGCAGGCTTGTCCTTTGCATTCATGTTCTTGTGTGTAGAAACCCAGCTCGGAGCCATCTCCTGATGTGTAAGAATTTCGCAGACAAACCTTGAGCTAAGCAATGCATTTGTTCCTGAGGAAATGTTTGTCTTAAGCGATGTAAATATCCTATGTATATATGCTGGACTCTGGCTTCAGGTCGGTTCCCCCAATAGGCTCAGAAGCGACTTGAACAAAACAGTATGTTTTCCTCGTACCTTGTTCTCCTAATCTATGTTAAGGAAATGATATATTTGCCTGGAATACTGCCTTTCTTCAAGATTCATGTCAATCAGTTTTTGGCCCAGGATGACTCACCTGCTGCCAATGTGACCTCAAGGCATGTCGTGGGGGAGGGGCCTGGTGCCATTCCCTGAGACAGTGCCTTTCTTTCCTTAGCTGACTGCTAGTGCCTGTAGAATATCTGGCTAGAGACCAGCAGGGCGTACACCCCGCCTCAAGTCTAAGTCAGCAGCTTTCTCTATCTCATTTATACTTTAATAACAATTGATGACACAAAAGCTCTGAGCGATCAAATCATATGAAATCTTCATTTCAGATTGAAGATGCATTCCATGGTATTGCCATCTTAAGTCTTTCCATTGTTATGGAATACCTGTCCATGTATTCAGGATAGTTTTCAGCCAGGGTGTATAAGTTCCAGTGTGCCAGTCTTGTCATCCTCGTTACATCCATGGCAAAGTGTTGTATTCATGTTGACATTATTGAAAGGGAATTTTTTTAATTCCTTTTCAGATTATTATCTGGTAATATATACAGAAAAAACTGTGTAATCTTTCATTTTTATCAGTTTGGACAGCTTGATAGTTGTCTTTAATTTCTTTCCTTTCTCATACTTTAAGATTTTCTGGGCACCGTACATGTACTGCCTCACCCCTAATCTCAGTCATGTGTTCAAAGAACTTCTGTCCTTTATTTGTTTACTTATTTTTTGCAACATTGAATTCGTTTTGACTATGCAGGGTCTCTGCTGCAAGATGGAAGTTGCTAGGACCTCTGGACTGCAGTCTTCCATCTCTTACTGACCTCTTGTTGACCTCTGCAGAATCCTGGTTGGCGGGAGCTTGTTAGTTCCTCGTTCCTTACCAGGACCTCCTGTGGTAAGTGTTTTTCTCTTCTCTGTTGCCTTGTAAGGGTGGATGGTCATTGGCATCCCAAAGCTAGCTAGAAGTCAATTATTTAGGCAGGCTTGTGCATAGATATGGGAGAAGGCAATGGCACCCCACTCCAGTACTCTTGCGTGGAAAATCCCATGGATGGAGGAGCCTGGTAGGCTGCAGTCCATGGGGTCGCTAAGAGTCGGACACCACTGAGCGACTTCACGTTCACTTTTCACTTTCATGCATGGGAGGAGGAAATGGCAACCCACTCCAGTGTTCTTGCCTAGAGAACCCCAGGGACTGCGGGGCCTGGTGGGCTGCCGTCTATGGGGTCGCACAGAGTCGGACACGACTGAAACGACTTAGCAGCAGCAGCGGCGGCAGCAGCAGCAGAAGCAGTGCATCGATATCAAAAGGGCTGCAAACAGTCAGGAAGGATCACATATGTCACCGTGAAACACTACTTCTCCACTTAGCCAAAGCTAACAAAAGATTTCTGTTCTAGGTCAACCTAGAAGAGATCACTTAAGAGGTAAAGAAACTTAAACTCCATTAGCAAAGGCATTTCGACATCTCAAGAAAACTTGTGCTAGGCACAGAACTCTTTTCTGGGGGTCCACTTTCCCTACAACCTCCTTATCCCATTCTGTACCCATTCCTTTGCTTCTCCCATCCTGAAACGGCCACCTGTAAGACAGAACTACTTTGTTTTCCTTCCTCAAGTGCCATTGCATTCCACATACTTTCTTGTAATAACAAGTCATACATTTCCCTTCAGCAACCAAGAACTGACTTTTATATTGGCATTCGCTATAGCCCGCCCCCCTCCCCCCACCCCCAAGAACAGAACAAAACAAAACAAAACAATTGCTTTCTTACATTTAACATGTCAGGATGGTGCCAGACACTATTCATGGAGAGTCAAAAATCTCTTTTGTTTCTGTGTAAAAGGGAGGTCCTTTCAAGTCGTGAATGTTTCAGAACTTTCATTTATTTGGAAATGACCTAGCTATTCAATACACTGTCGTCACAAGGATAGAAACTCGGGTAACCAAAACTCCTGGAGAAACGTTTGTTAGTTCAGTTCAGTTCAGTTGCTCAGTCGTGTCTGACTCTTTGGGACCCCGTGGCCTGAAGGACGCCAGGCTTCCGTGTCCGTCACCAGCTCCAGGGGCTTGCTCAAACTCATGTCCATCGAGTCAGTGATGCCATCCAACCATCTTATCCTCTGTCATCCCCTTCTCCTCTGCCTTCAATCAAGACTATGAGAGGCAGATATTTTAGAGTATAATTATTGTAAAGAGTTTATCTAAAAGCTCATATCACATTTACATTTTTTACTTTTGTTGTTGTCGTTTCCAGGTAGTTTCTTGCTGACAAGCTTGTGACAGATATAACAATAGAGCAATTTTTACCTCAAAAGAAACCTAGGCACTATGAACATGTTGTGCTTAATGTTGTTGACTCTTAGACATGTCTATAATGGAGGAGCAAAACCAAAAATACTAGATATTTAATATTGACCAGTTCCCAGTTCACGGGACTCTGACATTCATTTAGGTCAATGTTTTCTTGTATTTCCAGCAGTTTGATTTGGAAGGGCTGCCTTGTCTTGAGACCATTGAAATCAGAACACAGAACTTGAGCAATATTATCAAAAAACACAGGGCTCACACTGACACATACCTTAATCCAAACAGACAGACAAGACATCTTCCAGGTTTCCGCCTGAGATTTAAAATATTTCTTTGAGCCAGTCTTCTGGGGAGTGGGGGGATGGGGGTGGCAGTAAGGCAGGCTTGGGTAACAAGCTAATTGTTGGTCATTGCATATGCAAAGAACCAGCTTTCCGGGTTCCAAGGAAAAAAGTTTCCTTGGTAACCAACTTTGTCTGGTTCTATAGAATATCATGGCCCTCCTAGGTCAGGTCATCTTGCCTTTCTGTAGTCCTCGTTTTATCCCTAAATCATAGACAGCTTGGATTGTCTCTGTGGGGTGTATGTATTGTCCTCATGTTTGACCTGGCGGCAGCAGCGAGGTCCGAGAGCCTCTCCTGGAACCGGGCGTGGGGACGGGGCTCACCGAGAGCCACTGGTGAAGGTGGGCAGCGCCCCTGGAGCGCGGCACGGGCGGGGCGAACCCGGGCGGCGCAGGGCGGGTGTCGGCTCCTGGCGGGGGTAGGGGAGGGCTTCCCAGTTGTGCTCTCGGAGATGGCCACTGCAGATGGAAACGCGCCGGGAGCGCAGCCAGGGTGGGGTAAACCTGGGCTGCACAGGTCGAGATTCCGCTCGCTGTGGGTGGGGGGTCGGTCCCTGTTGTGCTCCCGGGGGTCGCCAGTATGGCTGGGAACCCGCCGGGAGCCCGGCAGGGCCGGGGCGAAACCTGGCGGCGCGGGGCGGGGTGGGGTTCCGTTTGCAGTGGGGGTCGGCTCCTGGCGGGGGTGGGGGAGGGCTTTCCAGATGTGCTGTTGGGGGTCGCCATTGGGGCTGGGAATGCCCATTTCGTGAACTCCTGGATCCCCAAGGATCGGCATCCATTGGCCACAGCGGAGGGGTGCGGAACACAGGTAAGGGAACGGGGACTGCCTGGAGCAGGGAACCATGTATTCCGCCCTGTGTTGGCACAGGCTCAGAGCTCCCCAACCTGGCGGTCGCAGAAAGGCCTCATCTTTGGGGTCAAGGCCTTTACTGCTCCACCCCTCTGCTGAAAAACCTCAGAGTCTGCGCGGTTTTCCCAAGCAGCCTAGGGTCCGCTGGAAGTCCAAGGGACATAACCCTGAATTCTGGCCGGCTGGCCCAGCCCTGCTTCTGGCACTTTGTAGGCCAGCGGGCCCTGGAGCACCTGCTAGGATGGGAAAGGGAAGGGTACGCGAATTGCACCCTGGTGGCCGCCGAGGCAGCAAAGAAGGGGGGAGGGCACCTTACTGCCCTTTAATGGCAGACAGAATCTGTGGCTGTCCTGCTGCGTGGGCCTTTTCATGGGGACCTTGTGCAATAAAAGTTTACCGGTGACCTTAGGGAACTTCCCAGTGTGCTTCTGACAGATGAGGGATGCTGTGGAGTTGGCGGGGCCTCTCAGGACTCCGCTGGGTTTGGCGCAATGGAAGAGGGCCTCATCTCCAGGGAAGGCAGGAACCTCAGGCCTCCTCTCCGTTTCGGACTCCGACCGCAGGGTCCCTGCAGAGTTGGGACAGGAGAGTCAGGAATCGTCTTGTCTGAGGAAGGGAACTCCGCTTGCCTCTCGAGGTGCTCAGGGGGTCTCAAGCCCCTTGTTGAGCTGTGTGTGGAACCTGCGGGTGTTTCCGGAAATGCACGACGGTGACAGTGCCCCTTCGTGTGTGCCTTCACCCACTGGGTTGCCTTCGAAGAGGTGTCCGGGCCTCGGGTTCTTTTCAAGAGCGGACAGGGAAATTGGGGTCTTTCGGCATGTGGGACCACCCACGGGGCTAGTCTCAAATTTCCTAGTGTGGCCGGCTTCATCCTGAGGTGTGCTGGGAAGGCCGGGGACCGTTCCAGACAACGCAGGGGGATCGACTCTCTTGTCGCCATCAGGAGGGGAGAAGGGGCTCAGATGAAGTGGGGATGGAACCCTCGGTGTTACCCTCGAGGGAAACCGGCGTGTGGGGGACTTTTGGGGGTTGCATGAAAGGAGTCAGGTACCGTTTCGCACTTCAGGACAGAACCTGGGACTTCCCTTGAGACGCCGTAGCGGGCAAGGGCCTCATCTTGCGAAGACGTTGGGACCATGTGGATTTTCTTGAGTTGCGGCGGGATTCTAGAGTTACGACGGGGATTTCAGGCTTCCTCCTGTGTTGGCCCCGGGAAGCCTAATCTTCCATTCGAGTTGCGAGGGAAAGCTGAGGGTTGCACTCGAGTCACTGCAGGGCCAAAGAGACCTCATCTAGGCCTGTGTCCGGGACTTAACGTTCCTCTCAAGGGAAGACAGGGATCTCAGGGTGGCGTTCCAGACTCCCCCGGGGAGTCAGGCCTCGCCTCGAGGGCAACCCAAGGATGCCGCTCTCCTCTCAAGTCGCGACGCAGATCTCTTGGAGCCCACTGAGTGGCCTCAAGGGAGTCAGGCCTTCTCTTCAGTTTGGAGAGAGGACTCGGGATTGCGCTCTGGGTCAGGCAGGAAAAGAAGGCCCTCACCTCGCGAGGATGGGGGCTTCTCAGGGGTTTCCTCGAGCTGCGGCGCCCGTGGGGGTTTTCTCACGAGGCAAGACGAGGATCTCAGGGAGCCTCTCCTGCGGTGCCAGGGAAGTCAGGTCTCTGTGCGCATGGCGAGGGGGAGCGCGTCATGGCTCTCCAGTCATGGGAGAGGACTAGGGCCTCCAGACGCATTGAAGAAGGACACGCGAGGTCTTTCTGGGGTTGCGGCGGGAAAGCCTCGTTTCCCTCGACTTCTGCCGGGGACCTGAGGGAACTTCCCATGGTGCCTCTGATAGGTGAGGGATGCTGTGGAGTTGGCGGGGCCTCTTGGGACTCTGCTGGGCTTGGCGCAATGGAAGAGGGCCTCATCTCGAGGGGAGACAGGAAACTTAGGCTTCCTCTCCTTTTCGGACTCCAACCACAGGGTCCCTGCAGAGTTGGGACAGGAGAGTCAGGCCTCGTCTTGTCTGAGGAAGGGAACTCCGCTTGCCTCTCGAATTGCTCAGGGTGTCTCACGCACCTCGTCGAGCTGTGTGTGGAAACCGCGGGTTTTTCCGGACGACGCACGGGGGTGTCAGTGCCCCTTCGAATGGTAACTTCACCCACAGGGTTGCCTTCGAAGAGGTGTCCGGGCATCGGGTTCTTATCCAGAGCGGACTGGGAAATCGGGGTCGTTTGGCATGTGGCACAACCCACGGGGCTCGTCTCGAATTTCCTCGGGAGGCCGGCCTCATCCTGAGGTGTGCCGGGAAAGCCGGGAACCCCTTCCAGAATACGCAGGGGAATCGACTCTCCTGTCGTGATGAGGAGGGGAGAAGGGGCTCAGATGAAGGGGTGCCAGGACCCTCGGTGTTCCCCTCGAGGGAACCCGGCGTGTCTGGGAAATTTTGGAGGTCGCATGAAGGGTGTCAGGTACCGTTTCGCAATTCAGGACGGAACGTGAGACTTCCCTTGAGACGCCGTAGCGGGCAAGGGCCCCATCTTGTGAAGACGTTGGGACCACATGGTTTTTCTCGAGTTGCGGCGGGATTCTCGAGTTACGACGGGGATTTCAGACTTCCTCTTGGGTTGGCCCTGGGAAGCCCCATCTTCCATTCGAGTTGCGAGGGAAAGCTGGGGGTTGCGCTCGAGTCACTGCAGGGCCCAAGAGACCTCATCTAGGCGTGTGTCCAGGACCTAGTAGTACTCTCAAGGGAAGACCGGGATCCCGGGGTTGCACTCCAGAGTCCCCCGTGGAGTCAGGCCTCGCCTCGAGGGGAAGCAAAGGACTCCGCTCTTCTCTTGAGCCAGGACGCGGATCTCTTGGAGTCCTCTGAGTGGCCTCAAGGGAGTCAAGCCTAATCTTCAGTTTGGAGAGAGGACTCGGGATTGCTCTCCAGGAAAGGCAGGAAAAGAAGGCCCTCACCTCGCGAGGACGGGGGCTTCTCAGGGGTTTCCTCGAGCTGCGGCGCCCGTGGGGGTTTTCTCCCGAGGCACGACGAGGATCTCAGGGAGCCTCTCGTGCGGCGCCAGGGAAGTCAGGTCTCCATGAGCGTGGCGAGGGGGAGCACGTCATTGTTCTCGAGTCCTGGGAGGGGACTAGGGCATCAAGGCGTGTAGAAGAAGGAGTCTTGAGGTCTTTCTCGGCTTGCGGCTGGAAACCCTCGTTTCCCTCGACTTCTCCCGGTGACCTGAGGGAACTTCCCAGGGCTCCTCTTAGAGGTGAGGGATGCTGTGGAGTTGGTGGGCCATCTCGGGACTCCTCTGGGTTTGGCGCAATCGAAGAGGGCCTCATCTCGAGGGGAGACAGGACCTCAGGCTTCCTCTCCGTTTCTTACTCCAACAGCAGTGTCCCTGCAGCGTTGGGGCAGGAGAGTCAGGCCTCGTCTTGTCTGAGGAAGGGAACTCCGCTTGCCTCTCGAGTTGCTCAGGGAGTCTCAGTCCCCTCGTGGAGCTGTGTGTGGAAACCGCGGGTGTTTCCAGACGATGCACGGGAGTGTCAGTGCCCCTTCGTGTTGTTCCTTCACTCACAGGGTGGCCTTCGAAGAGGTGTCCGGGCATCGGGTTCTCCTCAACTGCGGACCGGGAAATCAGGGTCGTTCAACATGGGGCACCAGCCACGGGGCTTGTCTCGAATTTCCTCGCGAGGCCGGCCTCATCCTGAGGGGCACCGTGCAGGCCGGGAACCCCTTCCAGACCACGCAGGGGAATCAACTCTCCTGTCGCGAACAGGAGAGGAGTAGGAGCTCAGAGGAAGTGGTGCCGGGACTCTCGGTGTTCCCCTCAAGGGAACCCGGCATGTCGGGGAACTTTTGGATGTCGCATGAAGGGTGTCAGGTACCGTGTCTCACTTCACGACGGAACATGGGACTTCCCTTGAGACGCCATACCGGGCAAGGGCCTCATCTTGCGAAGACATTGAAACCACGTGGTTTTTCTCGAGTTGCGGCAGGATTCTCGAGTTTCGACGAGGATTTCAGGCTTCCTCTTGGGTTGGCCTTGGGAAGCCCCATCTCCCATTCAAGTAGCGAGGGAAATCTGGGGGTAGCGCTCGAGTCACTGCAGGGCCAAAGAGACCTCATCAAGGCGTGTGTCCGGGAACTAATATTCCTCTCCAGGGAAGTCAGGGATCTCGGGGTTGCATTTCAGGCTAGCTCGGGGAGTCAGGCCTCGTCTCGAGGGGAAGCCAAGGACTCCGCTCTCCTCTCGAGTGGCGACGCGGATCTCTTGGAGCCCACTGAGTGGCCTCAAGGGAGTCCAGCCTCCTCTTCAGTTTGGAGAGAGGACCCGGGATTGCTCTCCAGGCCATGCAGGAATAGAAGGCCCTCAGCTCGCGAGGACGGGGGCGTCTCAGGGGTTTCCTCGAGCTCCGGCGCCCGTGGGGGTTTTCTCCCGAGGCACGACGAGGATCTCAGGGAGCCTCTCGTGCGGCGCCAGGGAAGTCAGGTCTCCATGCGCGTGGCGAGGGGGAGCGCGTCATGACACTCGAGTCACTGGAGGGGACTAGGGCCTCGAGACGCATTGAAGAAGGACTCTCGAGGTCTTTCTCGGGTGGCGGCGGGAAACCCTCGTTTCCCTCACCTTCTGCCGGGGATCTTAGGGAACTTCCCAGGGTGCCTCTGAGAGGCGAGGGATCCTGTGGAGTAGGCGGGGCCTCTCAAGACTCCTCTGGTCCTGACGCAACGGAAGAGGGCCTCACCTCGAGGGGAGGCAGGAACCTCAGGCTTCCTCTCCGTTTCCGCTCCGACCACAGGGTCCCTGCAGAGTTGGGACAGGAGAGTCATGCCTCGTCTTGTCTGAGGAAGGGAACCCCGCTTGCCTCTCGAGTTGTCAGGGGTTTTCAGTCCCCTGGTCGAGCTCTGTGTGGAACCCGCGGGTCTTTCCGGATGATGCACGTGGTTGTCAGTGCCCCTTCGTGTTGTGCCTTCACCCACAGGGTTGCCTTCAAAGAGGGGTCCGGGCCTCGGGTCCTTCTCAAAAGCGGACTGGGGAATCGGGGGCATTTGTCATGTGGCACCACCCACGTGGCTCGTCTTGAATTTCCCTGTGAGACCGGCCTCATCCTGAGGTGCACCGGGAAGGCCGGGAACCCCTTCTGAACCACGCAGGGGAATCGACTCTCCTGTCGTGATCAGGAGGTGAGATCGGGCTCAGATGTAGCTGTGCCGGGACTCTCGGTGTTCCCTCGAGGGTACCCGGCGTTTCGGGGAGCTTTTGGATGTCGCATGAAGGGTGTCAGGTACCGTGTCTCACTTCACGACGGAACATGGGACTTCCCTTGAGACGCCGTACAGGGCAAGGGCCTCATCTTGCAAAGACGTGAAACCACGTGGTTTTTCTCGAGTTGCGGCAGGATTCTCGAGTGACGATGGGGATTACAGGCTTCCTCCTCTGTTGGCCCTGGGAAGCCCAGTCTTCCATTCTATTGGCGAGGGAAAGCTGGGGGTTGCGCTCGAGTCACTGCAGGGCCAAAGAGACCTCATCTAGGCTTGTGTCCAGGACCTAATGTTCCTCTCCAGGGAAGGCAGGGATCTCGGGGTTGCATTCCAGGATCCCCCTGGGTGTCAGGCCTCGTCTCGAGGGGAAGCAAAGGACTCCGCTGTCCTCCCGAGTCGCGACGCGGATCTCTTGGAGCCCCCTAGTGGCGTCAATGGAGTCAAGCCTCCTCTTCATTTTGGAGAGAGGGCTAGGGATTGTTCTCCAGGCCATGCAGGAAAAGAAGGCCCTTCACCTCGCGAGGACGGGGGCGTCTCAGGGGTTTCCTCGAGCTGCGGCGCCCGTGGGGGTTTTCTCGTGAGGCACGGCGAGGATCATGGAGCCTCTCGTGCGGCGCCAGGGAAGTCAGGTCTCCCTGCGCGTAGCGAGGAGGAGCGCGTTGTGGCTCTCGAGTAATGGGAGGGGACTAGGGCCTCAAGACGCGTTGAAGAGGGACTCTCGAGGTCTTTCTCGGGTTGTGGCGGGAAACCGTCGTTTCCCTCGACTTCTACCGGGGACCTTAGGGAACTTCCCAGGGTGTCTCTGAGAGGTGAGGGACGCTGTGGAGTTGGCGGTGCCTCTCGGGACTCCGCTGGGTTTGTCGCAATGGAAGAGGGGCTCATCTCGAGGGGAGGCAGGAACCTCAGACTTGCTCTCTGTTTCGGACTCCGACATCAGGGTCCCTGCAGAGTTGGGACAGGAGAGTCAGGCTACGTCTTTTCTGAGGAATGGAACTCCGCTTGCCTCTCGAGTTGTTCATGGGGTTTCAGGCCCCTTGTCAAACTGTGTGTGGAATCTGCAGGTTTTTCCAGATGATGCACGGGGGTGTCAGTGACCCTTCGTTTTGTGTCTTCATCCACAGGGTTGCCTTCGAAGAGGTGTCCGGGCATCGGGTTCTTATGAAGAGCGGACTGGGATATCGGGGTCGTTCAGCATTTGGCACCACCCACGTGGGTTGTCTCGAATTTCCTCATGAAACCGGCCTCATCCTGAAGTGTGCCGCGAAGGTCATGAAACTCTTCCAGACAAAGCAGAGGAATCGACCCTCCTGTGGCGATCAGGAGGGGAGAAGTGGCTCAGATGAAGTGCTGCTGGGAAACTCGGTGTTTCCCTCAAGTGAGACAGGTATGTCGGGTAACTTTTGGGGTCGCATAAAGCGTTCCAAGTACCGTTTCGCTCTTCAAAATGGAACGTTGGACTTCTCTTGGGGTGCTCCAGCGGGCATGGGCCTCATCTTGGAATGACTGCGGAACCACTTGGTTTTTCTCGAGTTGTGGTGGGATATTTGAGTTACCACAGGGAATTCATGCTTCCTCTTGTGTTGGCCCACAAAAGTCTTATCTTCCATTCGAGATTCGAGGAAGAGCTGGAGGTGCGCTCTAGTCACTGAAGGCAAAAGAGACCCCACCAAGGCTTGTGTGCAGGACCTAATGTTCATGTCAAGGCTCGACATAAATCTCGGGGTTGCATTCCAGACTCACCTTGGAGGCAGGCCTCGTCTCGAGGGGAAGCAAAGGACTCTGCTCTCCTCTCGAGTCGGACGGGTATGTCTTGGAGCCCACTGAGTGGCTTAAAGGGAGTCAAACCTCCTCTGGTGTTTGGAGGGAGGACACGGGATTGCTCTCCAGGGAATGCATGAAATGAAGGCCCTCATCTCCCAATGACTGGGGCGTCTCGTAGGTTTTCTCAAGCTGTGGTGCTAGTGTGGGGTTTCTCACGAAGTAAGACTGGGAGCTCAGTGAGCCTCTCACGTGGTGCCAGGGCAGTCAGGTCTCTATGCACGTGGTGAGAGGGAGCCTGTCATTGTTCTCGAGTCATGGTAGGGGAATTGGGCCTGAAGACGTGTTAAAGAAGGACTCTCGAGGTCTTTCCTGGGTTGCAGCAGGAAACCCTGGGTTCCATCGACTTGTGCCAGTGACCTCAGGAAGCTTCTCAGCG
This sequence comes from Bubalus kerabau, assembly GCF_029407905.1. Lineage (NCBI taxonomy): Eukaryota > Metazoa > Chordata > Mammalia > Artiodactyla > Bovidae > Bubalus > Bubalus kerabau. The sequence goes on along the minus strand of NW_026577911.1, from coordinate 843,171 downwards.
TGCCTCTGAGAAGTCAGGGTCACTGTGGAGTTGGGAGGGGCCTCTCGGACCTCCACTGGGTTTGGTGCAATGAAAGAGGGCCTCATGACAAGTTGAGGCAGGAACCACAGGGTTCCTCTCCTGGCTTCGAATGCGCCGGATCTGACTCGGATCGCAGAGTCCCTGCAGAGTTGTGACAGGAGAGTCAGGCCTCGTCTTGTGTGGAGGAATGGAACTCCGCTTGACTCTCGCGTTGTTCATGGGGTGACAGGCCACTTGTCGATTTGTATGTGGAACTTGCGGGTTTTTCTGGACGATGCACTGGGGTGTCACTGCCCCTTCGTGTTGTGCCTTGATCCACAGGATTGCCTTCGAGTTGGGTTCTGCCATCGGGTTCTTATCAAGAGCGGACCAGGGAATTGGGGTCTTTTGGCATGCCGCACCACACACGAGGCTATGTCTCAAATTTCCTCGTGAGACTGGCCTCATCTTGATGTGCGCCATGAAGGTCGGGAATGCCTTCCAGACAAAGCAGGGGAATCGAGCCTCCTGTCGCGATCAAGAGGGGAGAAGAGTCTCAGATGAAGTGGTGCCGGGAACCTCGGTGTTCTCCTCAAGTGAGAATGGTAAGTCGGGGAACTTTTGGGGTCACATCAAGGGTTCCAAGTAATTTTTCGCTCTTCAATACGGAACGTGGGACTTCTCTTGAGACGCTGTAGCGGGCAAGGGCCTCATCTTTCGATGACGGGGGAACCACGTGGTTTTTCTTGAGTTGCGGCGGGATTCTCGAGTTACGACGGGGAATTCAGGCTTCCTGTTCAACTGGCCCAGGGAAGTCCAGTTTTCATTCGAATTGCGAGTTAGAACTGGGGATTGCTCTCGAGACACTGCAGGGCCAAATAGACCTCATCTAGGCTTGTGTCCAGGACCTAATGTTCCTCTGCTGGGGCGACAGCGATCTCGGCATTGCATTCTCGACTCACCCGGGGAATCAGGCCTCGTCTCGAGGGGAAGCCAAGGACACCGCTCTCCTGTCAAGTCGCGACGGGTATATCTTGGAGCTCACTGTGTGGCCTAAAATGAGGCAAGCCTCCTGTGGAGTTTGGAGAGAGGACTCAGGATTGCTCTCCAGGCCATACAGCAAAAGAAGGCCCTCATCTCGTGAGGACTGGGGCGTCTCGTGGGTATTCTCGAGCTGCGGCTCCAGTGTGGTGTTGCTCACGAGGTATAATGGGGAGCTCAGGGAGCCTCTCCTGTGGCGCCAGAGAAGTCAGGTTTCTATGCGCGTGGCTAGGGGGAGCGCGTCATTGCTCTCGAGTCATGGTAGGGGAATCGCACCTCAAGACGCGTTGAAGAAGGACTCTCGAGGTCTTTTACGGGTTGGGGCAGGAAACCCTTGGTTCCCTCGACTTGTGCCGGTGATCTCAGGAAGGTCTAAGGGTGCCTCTGAGAAGTCAGGGATACTGTGCAGTTGGGAGGGGCCTCTCGGGACTCCACTGGGTTCGGTGCAATGGAAGAGGGCCTCATCTCGAGTGGAGACAGGAAACTCATGTTTCCTCTCCTGACTTCCCCTGGGCCAGATCTGACTCGGATCGCAGTTTTGCTGCAGAGTTCGAACAGGAGAGTCAGGCCTCGTCTTGTGTGGAGGAATGGAACTCTGCTTGCCTCTCCAGTTGTTCACGGGGTGACAGGTCACTTCTCGAGCTGTGTGTGGTACCTGCGGGTTTCTCCGGACGATACCCGGGGGTATCAGTACCCCTTCGTGTTGTGCCTTCATCAAAAGGGTTATCTTCAAAGAGGTGTCTGAGCATTGGGATCTTATCAAGAGCGAACTGGGAAATCGGGGTCTTTCGGCATGTGTCACCATCCACGAGGCTATGTCTCGAATATCCTCGTGAGACCGGCCTCATCCTGAGATGCACCGGGAAAGGCGGGAACCCCTTCAAGACAAAACAGGGGAATCGACCCTCCTGTCGCGATCAGGAGGGGAGAAGGGGCCCAGATGTAGTGGTGCCGGGAACCTCGGTGTTCTCCTCGAGTCAGACCAGTGTGTCGAGGAACTTTTGAGGTCGCATCAAGGGTGCCAATACCGTTTCGCACTTCAAGACGGAACGTGGGACTTCTCTTGAGACGCTGTAGGGGGCAAGGGCCTCATCTTGCGATGACGGGGGAACCACGTGGCGTTTCTCGAGTTGTGGCGGGATTCTCGAGTTTCGACGGGGAATACAGTCTTCCTCATGTGTTGGCGCAGGGAAGTCCTATCTTCCATTCGAGTTTCAAGGGAGAGCTGGGGATTGCCCTCGAGTCACTGCAGTGCAAAATAGACCTCATCTAGGCTTGTGTCCAGGACTTAATGTTCATCCCTAGGGGCGACAGGGATCTCGGGCTTGCATACCAGACTCACCCGGGGAATCAGGCCTCGTCTCGAGGGGAAGCAAAGAACTCCGCTGTCCTTTTGAGTCGCAATGGGTATCTCTTGGAGCCCACTGTGTGCCCTAAAGGGAGTCAAGCCTCCTGTGCTGTTTGGATAGAGGACTCGGGATTCCTCTCCAGGCCATGCAGGAAAAGAAGGCCCTCATCTCGCGATGACGGCGGCTTCTTGTGGGTTTTCTAGACTGTCGCGCTAGTGCCGGGTTTCTGACGAGGTACGAGAGGGAGCTCAGGGAGCCTCTCGTGTGGTGCCAGGGAAGTCAGGTCCCCATGAGATGGCTAGGGGGAGCTCGTCATTGCTCTCAAGTCATGGTAGGGTAATCGGGCCTCAAGACGGGTTGAAGAAGGACTCTCGAGGTCTTTCTCGGGTCACTGCATAAAACCCAGGGTTCCCTTGACTTGTGCCTGCGACCTCAGGGGGCTTCTCAGAGTGCCTCTGAGAAGTCAGGGATACTGTGCAGTTTGGAGGGGCCTCTCGAGACTCCTCTGCATTTGGTGGAATGTAAGAGGGACTCATCTCGAGTTGAAGCAGGAACCTCAGGGTTCCTCTCCATTTCTGACTCCAATTGCAGGGTCCCTGAAGAGTTGGGCCAGGAGGGTAAGGCCTCGTCTTGTGTGAAGGAATGCAACTTCACTTGCCTCTCGAGTTGTTCATGGGGTGACAGTCCACATTTGGAGCTGTGAGTGGAATCAGCGGGTTTTTCCAGACGATGCATGGGGATGTCAGTGTCCCTTCGTGTTGTGCCTTCATCCACAGGGTTGCCTTCGAAGAGATGTCCGGGCGTCAGGTTCTTATCTAGAGTGGACCGGGAATTCGGGATCTTTCAACATGTGGCACCAACCATGAGGCTACTTTTTGAATTTCCTCATGAGACCGGCCTCATCCGGAGGTTCGCGGGGAACGTCGGGAACCCCTTGCAGACAAAGCATGGGAGTCGACCCTCCTGTCGCGATCAGGAGGGGTGAAGGGGCTCACAGGAAGTGGTGCCATTAACTTTGGTGTTTCCCTCGAGTGAGACCGGTATGTCAGGGAACTTTGGGGATCGCATCAAGGGTGCCAAGTACCGTTCTGTACTTCAGGATGGAACGTGGGACTTCTCTTGATACGCTGTAGCGGCCAAGGGCCTCATCTTGCGATGACGGGGGAGCCACGTGGTTTTTCTCGAGTTGCGGCGGGATTCTCGAGTTACGACGGGGATTTCAGGCTTCCTCTTGTGTTGGGCCAGGGAAGTCCAATCATCCATTCGAGTTGCGAGGGAGAGCTGGGGGTTGCGCTCGAGTCACTGCAGGGCAAAGGAGACCTCATCTAGGCTTGTGTCCAGGACCTAATGTTCCTCTCCAAGGGCCACAGGGATCTCAGGTTTGCATTCCAGACTCACCCAGGGAGTCAGGCCTCATGTCGAAGGGAAGCAAAGGACTCCGCTCTCCTTTCGAGTCGCGACGGGCACCTCTTGGAGCCCACTTTATGGCCTAAAGGGAGTCAAGCCTCCTGTGAAGTTTGGAGAGAGGACTTGGGACTGCTCTCCAGGCCATGCAGGAAAAGATGGCCCTCATCTCGCGATGACGGAGGGATCTTGTGGGTTTTCTCGAGCTGCGGCGCCAGTGTGGGGTTTCACACGAGGTACGACGGGGAGCTCAGGGAGCCTCTCGTGTGGCGCCAGGGAAGTCAGGTCTCCATGTGCGTGGCGAGGGGGAGCGCGTTATTGCTCTCGAGCTGTGGTAGGGGAATCTGACCTCAAGACACATTGAAGAAGGACTCTCGAGGTCTTTCTTCGGTTGTGGCAGGAAACCCTTATTTCCCTCGACTTTTGCCAGTGGCCTCAAGGAGCTTCTCAGAATGTCTATGAGAAGTCAGGGATACTGTGGAGATGGGAGGGGCCTCTCGGGACTCCACTGGGTTTGTTTTAATGGAAGAGGGCCTCATCTCGGGTTCAGGCAGGAACCTCAGGTTTCCTCTCCATTTCTGACTCAGATCGAAGCGTGCCTGCAGAGTTGGGATTGGATACTCAGGCCTCGTCTTGTCTGAGGAAGGGAACTCCGCTTGCCTCTCTCGTTGTTTAAGGGGTGACAGGCCAGTTGTGGAGCTGTATGTGGATCCTGTGGGATTTTCCGGACGATGAACAGGGTTGCCAGTGCCCCCTCGTGTAGTGCCTTCATCCACAGGGTTGCCTTAGAAGAGGTGTCCGGGCATCGGGTTCTTATCAAGAGCAAGACCGAGAAATCGGGGTCTTTCGGCACGTGGCGCCAACACGAGGCTATGTCTCGAATTTCTTCGTGAGACTGGCCTCATCCTGAGGTGCGCCATGAAGGTCGGGAACCCCTTCTAGACAAAGCAGAGGAATCGACCTTCCTGCCGTGATCAGGAGGGGAGAAGGGGCTCAAATGATGTGGTGCCAGGAACTTCGGTGTTCCCTTGGAGTGAGACCGGTATATTGGGGAACTTTTGGGGTCGCATCAAGCGTGCCAAGTAGCATTTCGAACTTTATGACGATACATGGGACTTCTCTTGAGACTCTGTAGCGGGCAAAGGCCTCATATTGTGATGAATGGGGAACCACATGGTTTTTAAGAGTTGCGGCGGGATTCTCGAGTTACAACGGGAAATTCAGACTTCCTCTTGTGTTGGCCCAGTGAAGACCAATCTTCCATTCGAATTGCGAGGGAGAGATGGGTGTTGCTCTCAAGTCACTGTAGGGCAAAATAGACCTCATCTAGGCTTTTGTCCAGGACATAATGTTCCTCTCCAGGGGCAACAGGGATCTCGGGGTTGCATTCCAGACTCACCCGACGTAAGGCCTCATCTCGAGGGGAAACAAAGTACTCTGCTCTCCTCTCAAGTCGCGACAGGTATCTCTTGGAGCCCATTGAGTGGCCTAAAGGGAGTAAAGCCTCCTGTGAAGTTTGGAGAAAGGACCAGGGATTGCTCTCCAGGTCAGGCAGGAAAAGAAGTCCCCAATCTCGCGATGACCGTGGCGTCTCGTGGGTTTTCCCGAGCTGTGGCGCCAGTGTGGGGTTTCTCACGAGGTATGACGGGGAGCTCAGGGAGCCTCTCATGTGGCGCCAGGGAAGTCAGGTGTCCATGCGCATGGCGAGGGGGAGCGTGTCATTGCTCTCGAGTCATGGTAGGGGAATCCGGCCTCAAGACGCGTTGAAGACGGACTCTTGAGGTCTTTCTCGGGTTGCGGCAGGATACCCTGTGTTCCCTCGACTTGTGCCGGTGACCTCAGGGAGTTGCTCAGGGTGCCTCTGAGAAGACACTGATACTGTGGTGTTGGGAGGGGCCTCTCGGGACTCCACTGCGTTTGGTGCAATGGAAGATTGCTGGGAGCCAGCGAGAGACATTCCACTCGTGACAAATGTCATGAGGAAAGAGTCTCGGCATACGCAAAGGCGGGATCGAGCCTCCGGGAGTTCCCCCGTATATTCTTCAGCATCTACCCCCAAAAACCAAAGTCTGCCTTCTTTATTGCTTTGTTCTCTCACCTCTGACATTACTGGGGATGTCCCCCACCACCATCTCACTCTCTCTGTCAAAGAGCTAACTTACAGCTCCAACTAATAATGTTCCTGTGCAATTAGTAGTGTTTAAATCCAAACCCCTCAGATGGTTTTCTAACTCGCCTGACAAGTTTACCCGGTCTCCTACAGCTATGCATACGATTGTGTACAGTCTCCCAGCCTCGAGACGCACGGGAAGCTTAAGATATTCAAATAGCTTAGAGCCTCTCAGAGAGTTAGAAACTGTCAGAATAAAACTAGTAAAAGATTTCATTGATGAACCAATGCTTTTTGCCAAGTTTCCACATCCCCTGAATTGTATCCTTGAATGTGTGCTAATTAATATAGTTGGTATGTAGAAAAAATAAGTAGTGGCCTTGATGTTGGTAACTTTAGACCCTTAAGGTAATAAATTCTTTTCTTTGTTGTAAACCCATTACACATCCTCCCTATAGGAATGCAATTTTATCTTCGAAAGATGGCGCCAAACCTTAAACAATTACTCTTAGAGAAAATAACTCTTATGGTTGATAAGTCTTTGTCAAGAGTCATAAAATGTTAATAGGTCTTCTGGCCGGAAGATGATGTAAATCATCTAAACCATTTTTATACGATAAATCTGCAGAAAAGAAACCCTGGTTTTTGATAAGGATTAAAGACTGCTGACTTTGCATCCCCTATTATCCTCTATGTGTAACATAGGGTATTAAAACCTGTGTTGAAAATAAAGCTACGGGCCTTGCTCACCAACGCTTGGTCTCCCCATGTCATTATTCCCCTCAATTTTCAGATGAGTGTCCATCTGGAGCGCGGATATCCTCTGCGACCATTTATTTGCCTGGGCTTCGAAGACCCACTCGATAAGGTGTCTAAGGTGGGGCACCTTCCTCTATTCTAGAGGGCACTTGCAGCCTCCGTGGTCAGAGCTAACCTGGTGTCACGGGTTATATTGATTTTCCGCGTAAACCAAGCTACTCAGCTGCTTTTCTCCACTGAATTTTCCTACTGAGCTATCCTCATTCTATTACTCTTTATATCTTTGATGAATAAATAAATATATAAATAGGTCGCCTACTCCATCTTCCCTTCGAATACCCTGGATCAGCTGGGGCTGGACCTCTGCAGGTGGCGCCCGAGACAGGCATTTCGAAGGTAAATCCCCAACCCCATTCCCCCAGTGTTCAGTTTTGGGGACAGATAGGATCCCACTTAGGGGGCTGCAGATCCCCCTGTAGAATAGACAGGGCGAGAGGAGTGGGAAGTGTTGAAGAGTTAGAGAGAAAAAACGGTTTCTAAAAAGGCTGACAAAAAAGGCCTAATCGTTAGATAGCTAAAAGCAAAATCTTTTACTATCCTTAAGTTTCTGACATGGGCAACACTGAATCAAATGAAAGACAGCTCTTTATAGGAGTAATTTTACAGTTATTAAGTAAAAGAAGAATCAAGGTTAAAAAATCTTCCATTCAATCATTTTTTACATTTGTACAAGCCCACTGCCCTTGGTTTCTACAACAAGGCACTGTTAACTTAGATATCTTGAAAAAACTAGGAAAACAGCTAAGAGCTTATTGTGCTCAGCAACGTTTGGAAAAAATCCCTACTTACACCTTTCCTCTGTGGAATATGACTAGAGATGTTTTAGATCCAGCTCATGAATTTGAAAAGGTACCTGTTAAAGAGGAAAGTAAAGTTGGAAAAGTACCTGTTAAACAAAAAAGCAAATCTGAAAAGGTACCTGTTATAAAGAAAAGTGAAAATGAAGAGGCTATACCTAGCTATCGACAGCTAAATGAATGGCTAGCCGCTATGACTGCCAATGAGCATGTAAAAGATAGGGATGAAAAGAAAGATAAGCTCTCCCCTCAATTTGAAAAAGGTTTAGAGGAAACAGCAGCTCGATGCCATTCTGATGAGGATTTTTTTTTTTAAGCTAAAGATGCTCCTAAAAGTTTAAGAAAACATCCCTAATCAGACCATCCGCTCCTAGGAGGTTGAGGGAAACATCCCCGATCAGACAGTTCATAAGATTTAGTTACCAAACAGTTAAAGGATCTCCGGAACAGAAGAGGAAAACTTCGGGACGCTCCCATCCCCCTATGCCTCCTCCTCCATGTCGGGGTAAAGGGCCACCGCTAGGAGTTTCCCGGAGAAGGATTTTCTCTAGTCCCAAGGATGAACTTGATCCTCACCTTGAGGCTTCTTTTCTAGTCCCCTCTGCAGTTTAGCCAGGGTAAAGAGGTTACAAAATAAATAAAAATATTCTCTAAAATTAAAAAAAAATTAAAAATGGATTTCTCTGCATCTAAGAATAGACAAATATTTATTGACTGTGGAATATGATTAGAAATGTCCTGGACCTCCGTCACGAGGCTGTTAAATAGACTATGGGGGAGGCTATAGAGGTGGATGGTGGTGAGTCTCCATTTACTGCACAGATCATATTTTCTGCCATTGAAAAAAAAAAAAAAGGAGGGAGAAAGTGGTCTACCTCCTGAGGAAGGAGAGGGCTTACAGGACGCTGCGGCCGAGAGCCCTGGCGAGCTCCCTCCCCCTCTGCGCAAACCTTTAAAAAACTTATCCACCACTTTCTGATTTAAGGCAACTGCCACCGCCTTCGATTGTGCCTCCCAGGACCCAGGAGTTCCCCACTTTGCCCCCAAAGCCTCCCAAAGTGTTGCCTAAGACTGAGGAAGATAAAAAGTTTTTTAAACAAAGGAGCTTTTAGTACACAATATGCAGAGCGTGCTCCTTGGAGAAAACTCCCTCAGGGGGGTCTCACCCAGGCTAGGAGAAAAGCGAAAAGGCAAGGAGATTTAATAACAATATTAACCCCTGATGTGCCGCTTACTCCAATTCCAACCGGAGTGGCTGGCCCCCTATCTGAGGACATTGTAAGATTTGTCCTGGGGCGTAGCTTGCTTTCTTTTTAAAAAAAATTAAATAAAAAAAAAGAAAGAAAAGAAATTTCGCTGGTGCATGGTGTAGTAGATTCTGATGATATTGAGAAATTAAAGTCTTGATCTCACTGCCTATCAAAACTGTACAAATTAATAAAGGTCAAAGAGTAACACAGCTTTTACTTTTACCTTACTATCAGACAAGGAAAAACTTGACTTCTCAATCTAAGAGCCACAAAACATTTGGATCTAGTGATCTAGCCTTTTGGGTGCAGGAAATTACAGTTCCAAGGCCTTTAAAAGATCTTTTAATTCAAGAGAATAAAACGCCAGGGCTATTAGACACAGGAACAGACGTCTCTTAACATTGCTGGGAAAGACTGGCCCAGCTCCTGGCCAACACATAATACTGAAAATGAGTTGGTGGGATTAGGGAAAGTGGTATGTGGGGTGGAGATGCTGTACAGGTGGTACATTTAACAATACTTTATATATTGTTATAAATACATAATATAAATGTATTTGCCTAATTACAGTTTGCCTAATTAGGTATGGGTATAAATAAAATATAATAAAGGTATACCTAATTCTATTTATAGATCTATACTTAATTAATTTGTATATAAATTAATATGTATACTATATACACACACACATATATATACTGTATAATTAAATATATATGGCAGTAATATAATGTGTGTGTGGCTGATATTAATTGGTATGGATTGATGTGCTGTGATGATATATGTTCTATATACTGTATAATTATAAATGTGTGACATGTATTATTACAGTATATTGGTTTGTCTTGGTTGGTATTAGCTGTGTATGTGTTGTATTGTTGTAATATATATTAATTAATATATTAATTACAAAGATTAATTCAAGTATATTGATTTATATATATTATATGTCAATAACTTTATACTTGTTGCCATATATAAATACATATATAAATGCATTTTGCATTTAGGTCTATCTGTATACCTGTATACCAAAATGAGATAAGGAGGTTATACATTTATTACTTAAATTTATACAGAGACCTAAACTAAACATTAGACCTAAATTAACATATCCATAGGGAAACAGCTAGACAAATAGTGAAGTTATGTTCCAATTGTAATTAATCACTTAAACGTAAACACACAGGGGCAGACTACAATGATGAGACACTAGATGCCTGAATTACAGGCTACGACTCGGCCCCTGGTCAAGTAAAAAGGCCTCCTTACGGGAGAGTGAAAAAGGCCAGATGTGTTGCAAACTTGTGGGAGAGGGTATGCTTGTATATTTCTACAGAATGCAGATTCTCCGGTTTGGATCTCAGACAAATTCGTCATGTCACATTCCCCAAAGACCAGGTTCGCGGAGCGCGCACTCGCTCGCTCCCCCTCCCCCAGCCAGCTCTCGCCTCCGTGCCACCAGCAGCGCCTCGCACCCACCTCTCTGCACCCCGTGACCTAGAGCAAAGAAGTCTGTGCAGCGAGTGAGGGCCAGAGAGGAAAGCGCGCCCGCGGAGTGCCGTCCAGACCAGCGTGGCCCCACCGGCGAGAGGGGACCGCCCTGAGCCCAAGCGGTGGCGGCTAGCCCTAAACCACGAACCCTGCCCCTCCGCCCACCATAGGCGCCTTGGCCCACAGCCTGCCGCTCGCGTTCTGCCTCCTGATGCTGGGGACACTGCTCCCCCGGGCTGACGCCTACAGCTGCTCCCTGGTTCATCTTGTTTAAACCCTCAATATAATGTTTGCTCCTTTGTAATGCTACAACATCCACCTTATCTTATGATGTAACCACTTATTGAATTATGGTCTTGCTGTATTACAACAACTACAGGATTTAATGCAAACACGACGGTTTGTGGGCTTACTTATCTTGGGAACAGCAGCTTTGATAAGTGCAATCACTTCTGTTACTGTGGCAGCAATATCATTGACTCAACAAGTACATACTGCTCAATATGTTGATTCTATGTCCAAAAATGTTTCTTTAACATTGGCAACACAGGAAGCTATAGAGAGAAAATTAGAAATGAGGGTAGACGCCCTAGAGGAAGCAGTAATACATATTGGGACTGAATTGCAGGCTTTAAAGGTGAAAATGGCATTGTCTTGTCATGCTGACTATCGGTGGATATGTGGAACACCCCTGAAAGTAAATGAGACAGATTTTGAATGGGAAAAGATTAAAAACCATATTTCAGGTATCTGGAACAGCTCTGACATTGGTTGAGACGTAGGGAAACTTCACTATCAAATAGCAACCATGGAGCACTCCCGATTAGATTTTACTGCTGCTGGAACAGCAAATGATTTCTTCCATACTTTCCCTAACTACATCTCAGGAAAGAATATTCTGTCTAATGTCTTTAGCTATGCTGCGGTGGCTGCTTTAATTCTGCTTCTCATAATCATTCTTCCTTGTATTGTCAGGATTCTTTGGCAGAGTATTCAGAGGCTCGCGACTGAGCTACATCTGGCTGTTTTAAGAAATAAAAAACGGGGAGATGCCGGGAGCCGGCGAGAGACATTCCACTCGTGACAAAGGTCATGAGGAAGGAGGCTGGGCATACACAAAGGCGGGATCGAGCCTCGGGAGTCCTCCCGGATATTCTTGAGCATCTACCCCCCAAAACCAGAGTCTGCCTACTTTATTGCTTTGTGCTCTCACCTCTGACTTTCCTGGGGGCTGTCCCCCACCACCATCTCACTCTCTCTGTCAAAGAGCTAACTTACAGCTCCAATTAATAAAGTTCCTGGGCAATTAGGAGTGTTTAAATCCAAACACGTCAGATGGCTCTCTAACTCGCCTGACAAGTTTACCCGGTCTCCTACAGCAATGCATACAATTGTTTACAGTCTCCGAGCCTCGAGAGGCACGGGAAGCTTAAGATATTCAAATAGCTTAGAGCCTCTCAGAGAGTTAGAAACTGTCAGAATAAAACTAGTAAAAGATTTCATTGATGAACCAATGCTTGTTGCCAAGTTTCCACATCCCCTGAATTGTATCCTTGAATGTGTATTAATTAATATAGTTGGTATGTAGAAGAAATAAGTAGTGGCCTTGGTGTTACTAACTTTAGACCCTTAAGGTAATAAATTATTTCCTTTGTTGTAATCCCATTACACATCTGCCCTATAGGAATGCAATTTTATCTTCGAAAGATGGGGCCAAACCTTAAAATAATTACTCTTAGAGAAAATAAGTCTTACGGTTGATAAGTCTTTGTCAAGAGTCATGAAATGTTAATAGGTCTTCTGGCTAGAAGATGATGTAAATCACCTAAACCATTTGTATACGATACATTTGCAGGACAGAAACTCTGGTTTTTGATAAGGATCAAAGGCTGCTGTCTTTGCATCCCCATTATCCTCTATGTGTAACTTAGGGTATAAAAACCCCTGTTGAAAATAAAGCTACTGGCCTTGATTGCCAACGCTTAGTCTCCTAATGTCATTCTTCCCCTCAATTTTCAGATGAGTGTCCATCTGGAGCGCGGATATCCTCTGCGACCATTTATTTGCCTGGGCTTCGAAGACCACTTGAGAAGGTGTCTAAGGTGGGGCACTTTTCGCTATTCGAGAGGGAGCCTGCGGCCTCCGTGGTCAGAGCTAACCTGGTGTCACGGGTTATACTGATTTTCCGCATAAACCAAGCTACTCAGCTTCTATTCTCCACTAAATTTTCCTACTGAGCTATCCTCATTCTATTACTCTTTATATCTTTGATAAATAAATCAATAGGTCGCCTACTCTGTCTCCCCTTCGAAAACCCTGGACCAGCCGAGGCTGGACCTTGTCAGAAGAAGGCCTCATCTCGATTTGAAGCAGGAACCTCAGGGTTGCTCTCCATTTCTGACTCTGAACACAGAGTCCCTACAGAGTTAGGACAGGAGAGTCAGGCCTCGTCTTGTGTGGAGGAATGGAACTCCACTGGACTCTCGAGTTGTTCACCGGATAACAGGCCACTTGTCGAGCTGTGTGTGGAACCTGCGGTTTTATCCGGACGATGCATGGGGGTGTCAGTTCCCCTTCGTTTTTTGCCTTCATACACAGGGTTGCCTTCGAAGAGGTATCCAGCCTTCAGATTCTTATCAAGAGCAGACCAGGAAATCAGTGTCTTTCGGCATGTGGCACCACCCACAAGCCTACGTCTCGAATTTCTTCTTGAGATGGACCTCAACCTGAGGTGCACCAGGAAGGTCGGTAACCCTTTCAGACAAAGCAAGTGAATCGACCCTCTTGTCCCGATCAGGAGGGGAGAAGGGGCTCAGATGAAGTGGTGCCGGGAACCTCGATGTTCCCCTCGAGTAAAACTGGGATGTCGGGGAACTTTTGGGGTCACATCAAAGGTGCTAAGTACCGTTTCAAACTTCAAGACGGAACGTGAGACTTCTCTTGAGACGCTGTAGCTGGCAAGGGCCTCATCTTGTGGTGACGGGTTAACCACGTCGTTTTTCTCGAGTTGTGGCGGGATTCTCGAGTTAGGTCAGGAAATTCAGGCTTCCTCTTGTGTTGGCCCAGGGAAGTCCAGTCTTCCATTCGAGTTGCGAGGGAGAGCTAGGGATTGCGCTTGAGTTACTGCAGGGCAAAAGAGACCTTATCTAGGCTTGTGTCCAGGACATAATGTTCGTCTCCAGGGGGGACAGGGATCTCAGGGTTGCTTTCCTGATGCACCCGGGGAGTCAGTCCTTGTCTCGAGGGGAAGCGAAGGACTCCACTCTCCTCTCGAGTTGCGACGGGTATCTCTTGGAGCCCACTGAGTGGCCTAAAGGGAGTCAAGCCTCCTGTGGAGTTTGGAGAGAGGACTCGTGATTGCTCTCCAGGCCATGCAGGAAAAGAAGGCCATCATCTCGCGATGAAGGGGGCGTCTCGTGGGTTTTCTCGAGCTGCAGCACCAGTGTGGGGTTTCTCATGAGGTACTACGGGGAGCTCAGGGAGCCTCTCATGTGGCGCCAGGGAAGTCAGGTCTCCATGCGCATTGCGAGGGGGAGCGCGTCATTACTCTAGAGTCATGGAAGGTGTATCGGGCCTCAAGAACCGTTAAAGAAGGCCTTTCAAGGTGTTTCTTGGGTCACGGCAGTAAACCCTGGGTTCCCTCGACTAGTGCCGGTGGCCTCAGGGAGCTTCTCAGTGTGCCTCTGAGAAGTCAAGGATACCCTGGAGTTGGGAGGGCCCTCTTGGGACTCCACTGGGTTTGGTGCAATAGAAGAGGGCCTCATCTCGAGTGGAGGCAGGAACCTCAGGGTTCGTCTCCATTTCTGACTCTGATCGCAGGGTCCCTGCAGAGTTGGGACAGGAGAGTCAGGCCTCGTCTTGTAAGGAGGAATGGAACTCCGCTTGCCTCTCGAGTTATTCACAGGGTGACAGGCAACTTGTCGAACTGTGTTTGGAATCTGCGGGTTTTTCCGGACGATGCATGAGGGTGTCAGTGCCCCTTCGTGTTGTGCCTTCTTCCACAGGGTTGCCTTTCAAGAGGTGTCCGGGCATCGGGTTCTTATCAAGAGTGGACCGGGGAATCGGGGTCTTTCAGCATGTGTTACCACCCATGAAGCTACGTCTCAAATATTCTCGTTAGACCGGCCTCATCCTGAGGTGCGCCGGGAAGGTTGGGAACCCCTTCCAGACAAAGCACGGGAGTCGACCCTCCAGTCGCAATCAGGAGGGGAGAAGTGGCTCAGATGAAGTCGTACCGGGAACCTCGGTGTTCCCCTCGAGAGAGACCAGGGTGTCGGGGAACTTTTGGAATCGCATCAAGGGTGCCAAGTTTTCACACTTGAAGTGTGAAAACACTTCAAGAAGAAACCTGGGACTTCTCTTTAGACGCTGTAGCGGGCAAGGGCCTCATCTTGCGATGACAGGGTAACCATGTGGTTTTTCTCGAGTTTCGGCGGGATTCTCGAGTTACGATGGGGAATTCAGGCTTCCTCTTGTGTTGGCCCAGGGAAGTCCAATCTTCCATTGGAGTTGCGAGAGAGAGCTAGGGATTGCTCTCGAGTCACTTCAGGGCAAAAGAGACCTCATCTAAGCTTGTGTCCAGGACCTAATGTTCCTCTCCAGGGGCGACAGAGATCTCGGGGTTGCATTTTAGACGCACCCGAGGAGTCAGACCTCATCTCGAGAGGAAGGAAAGGACTCTGCTCTGCTCTTGAGTCCCGACGGGTATTTCTTGGAGACCACTGAGTGGCCTAAAGGGAGTCAAGCCTCCTGTGGATTTATTTTTAATTTTATTTTATTTTTAAACTTTACATAATTGTATTAGTTTTTCCAAATATCAAAATGAATCCGCCTCAGGTATACATGTGCTCCCCATCCTGAACCCTCCTCCCTCCTCCCCCCCATAGCATCCCTCTGGGTCGTCCCAGTGCACTAGCCCCAAGCATCCAGTGTCATGCATCAAACCTGGACTGGCAAGTCTTTTCATACATGATATTTTACATGTTTCAATGCCATTCTCCCAAATCTTCCCACCTTCTCCCTCTCCCACAGAGTCCATAAGACTCTTCTATACATCAGTGTCTCTTTTGCTGTCTCGTACTCAGGGTTATTGTTGCCGTCTTTCAAAGTTCCATATATATGCGTTAGTATACTGTATTGGTGTTTTTCTTTCTGGCTTACTTCACTCTGTATAATAGGCTCCAGTTTCATCCACCTCATTAGAACTGATTCATTCTATTCTTTTTAATGGCGGAGTAATACTCCATTGTGTATATGTACCACAGCTTTCTTATCCATTCATCTGCTGATGGACATCTAGGTTGCTTCCATGTCCTGGCTATTAGAAACAGTGCTGCGATGAACATTGGGGTACACGTGTCTCTTTCCCTTCTGGTTTCCTCAGTGTGTATGCCCAGCAGTGGGATTGCTGGATCATAAGGCAGGTCTATTTCCAGTTTTTTAAGGAATCTCCACACTGTTCTCCATAGTGGCTGTACTAGTTTGCATTCCCACCAACAGTGTAAGAGGGTTCCCTTTTCTCCACACCCTCTCCAGCATTTATTGCTTGTAGACTTTTGGATTGCAGCCATTCTGACTGGCGTGAAATGGTACCTCATAGTGGTTTTGATTTGCATTTCTATGATAATGAGTGATTTTGAGCATCTTTTCATGTGTTTGTTAGCCATCTGTATGTCTTCTTTGGAGAAATGTCTATTTAGTTCTTTGGCCCATTTTTTGATTGGGTCATCTATTTTTCTGGAGTTGAGCTGTAGGAGTTGCTTGTATATTTTTGAGATTAGTTGTTTGTCAGTTGCTTCATTTCCTATTATTTTCTCCCATTCCGAAGGCTGTCTTTTCACCTTGCTAATAGTTTGCTTTGATGTGCAGAAGCTTTTAAGGTTAATTAGGTCCCATTTGTTTATTTTTGTTTTTATTTCCAATATTCTGGGAGGTGGGTCATAGAGGATCCTGCTGTGATGTATTTCAGAGAGTGTTTTGCCTATGTTCTCCTCTAGGAGTTTTATAGTTTCTGGTCTTACGTTTAGATCTTGAATCCATTTTGAGTTTATTTTTGTGTATTGTGTTAGAAAGTGTTCTAGTTTCATTCTTTTACAAGTGGTTGACCAGATTTCCCAGCACCACTTGTTAAAGAGATTGTCTTTAATCCATTGTATATTTTTGCCTCCTTTGTCAAAGATAAGGTGTCCATATGTGTGTGGATTTATCTCTGGGCTTTCTATTTCGTTCCACTAATCTATATTTCTGTCTTTGTGCCAGTACCATACTGCCTTGATAACTGTGGCTTTGTAGCGGAGCCTGAAATCAGGTAGGTTGATTCCTCCAGTTCCATTCTTCTTTCTCAAGATCGCTTTGGCTATTCGAGGTTTTTTTGTATTTCCATACAAATTGTGAAATTATTTGTTCTAGCTCTGTGAAGAATACTGTTGGTAGCTTGATAGGGATTGCATTGAATCTATAAATTGCCTTGGGTAGTATACTCATTTTCACTATATTGATTCTTCCAATCCATGAACATGGTATATTTCTCCACCTATTAGTGTCCTCTTTGATTTCTTTCACCAGTGTTTTATAGTTTTCTATATATAGGTCTTTAGTTTCTTTAGGTAGGTATATTCCTAAGTATTTTATTCTTTCCGTTGCAATGGTGAATGAAATTGTTTCCTTAATTTCTCTTTCTGTTTTCTCATTATTAGTGTATAGGAATTCAAGGGATTTCTGTGTGTTGATTTTATATCCTGCAACTTTACTATAGTCATTGACTAGTTCTAGTAATTTTCTGGTGGAGTCTTTAGGGTTTTCTATGTAGAGGATCATGTCATCTGCCAACAGTGAGAGTTTTACTTCTTCTTTTCCAATTTGGATTCCTTTTGTTTCTTTTTCTGCTCTGATTGCTGTGGCCAAAACTTCCAAAGCTATGTTGAATAGTAATGGTGAAAGTGGGCACCCTTGTCTAGTTCCTGACTTTAGAGGAAATGCTTTCAATTTTTCACCATTGAGGATAATGTTTGCTGTGGGTTTGTCATATATAGCTTTTATTATGTTGAGGTATGTTCCTTCTATTCCTGCTTTCTGGAGAGTTTTTATCATAAATGGATGTTGAATTTTGTCAAAGGCTTTCTCTGCATCTATTGAGAAAATCATATGGTTTTTATTTTTCAATTTGTTAAGGTGGTGTATTACATTGATTGATTTGCGGATATTGAAGAATCCTTGCATCCCTGGGATAAAGCCCACTTGGTCATGGTGTATGATCTTTTTAATGTGTTGTTGGATTCTGATTGCTAGAATTTTGTTAAGGACTTTTGCATCTATGTCATCAGTGATATTGGCCTGTAGTTTTCTTTTTTTGTGGGATCTTTGTCAGGTTTTGGTATTAGGCTGATGGTGGCCTCATAGAATGAGTTTGGAAGTTTACCTTCCTCTGCAATTTTCTGGAAGAGTTTGAGCAGGATAGGTGTTAGCTCTTCTCTAAATTTTTCGTAGAATTCAGCTGTGAAGCCGTCTGGACCTGGGCTTTTGTTGGCTGGAAGATTTTTGGTTACAGTTTCCATTTCCGTGCTTGTGATGGGTCTGTTAAGATTTTCTAGTTCTTCCCTGGTCCAGTTTTGGAAAGTTGTACTTTTCTAAGAATTTGTCCATTTCTTCCACGTTGTCCATTTTATTGGCATATAATTGTTGATAGTAGTCTCTTATGATCCTTTGTATTTCTGTGTTTTCTGTTGTGATCTCTCCATTTTCATTTCTAATTTTATTGATTTGATTTTTCTCCCTTTGTTTCTTGATGAGTCTGGCTAATGGTTTGTCAATTTTATTTATCGTTTCAAAGAACCAGCTTTTGGTTTTGTTGATTTTTGCTATGGTCTCTTTTGTTTCTTTTGCATTTATTTCTGCTCTAATTTTTAAGATTTCTTTCCTTCTACTAACCCTGGGGTTCTTCATTTCTTCCTTTTCTAGTTGCTTTAGGTGTAGAGTTAGTTTATTTATTTGACTTTTTTCTTGTTTCTTGAGGTGTGCCTGTATTGCTATGAACTTTCCCCTTAGGACTGCTTTTACCGTGTCCCACAAGTTTTGGGTTGTTGTGTTTTCATTTTCATCCGTTTCTATGCAAATTTTGATTTCTTTTTTGATTTCTTCTGTGATTTGTTGGTTATTCAGCAGCGTGTTGTTCAGCCTCCATATGTTGGAATTTTTAATAGTTTTTCTCCTGTAATTGAGATCTAATCTTACTGCATTGTGGTCAGAAAAGATGCTTGGAATGATTTCTATTTTTCTGAATTTACCAATGCTAGCTTTATGGCCCAGGATGCGATCTATCCTGGAGAAGGTTCCATGTGCACTTTAGAAAAAGTTGAAATTCATTGTTTTGGGATGAAATGTCCTATAGATATCAATTAGGTCTAACTGGTCTATTGTATCATTTAAAGTTTGTGTTTCCTTGTTAAATTTCTGTTTAGTTGATCTATCCATAGGTGTGAGTGGGGTATTAAACTCTCCAACTATTATTGTGTTAGTGTTAATTTCTCCTTTCATACTTGTTAGCATTTGTCTTACATACTGTGGTGCTCCCACGTTGGGTGCATATATATTTATAATTGTTATATCTTCTTCTTGGATTGATCCTTTGATCATTATGTAGTGACCTTCTTTGTCTCTTTTCACAGCCTTTGTTTTAAAGTCTATTTTATCTGATATGAGTATCGCTACTCCTGCTTTCTTTTGGTCCCTATTTGCATGGACAATCTTTTTCCAGCCCTTCACTTTCAGTCTGTATGTATCCCCTGTTTTGAGGTGGGTCTCTTGTAGACAACATATGTAGGGGTCTTGTTTTTGTATCCATTCAGCCAGTCTTTGTCTTTTGGTTGGAGCATTCAACCCATTTACGTTTAAGGTAATTACTGATAAGTATGATCCCATTGCCATTTACTTTATTGTTTGGGGTTCAAATTTATACACCGTTTTTGTGTTTCCTGTTTAGTATTTGTTGGAGAGCTGGTTTGGTGGTGCAGAATTCTCTCAGTTTTTGCTTGTCTGAAAAGCTTTTGATTTCTCCTTCATACTTGAATGAGATCCTTGCTGGGTACAATAATCTGGGCTGTAGGTTATTTTCTTTCATCATTTTAAGTATGTCTTGCCATTCCCTCCTTGCTTGAAGAGTTTCTATTGAAAGATCAGCTGTTATCCTTATGGCAATTCCCTTGTGTGTTATTTGTTGTTTTTCCCTTGCTTCTTTTCATATTTGTTCTTTGTGTTTGATTTTTGTTAATGTGATTAATATGTGTCTTGGGGGGTTTCGCCTTGGCTTTATCCTGTTTGGGACTCTCTGGGTTTCTTGGACTTGAGTGAGTATTTCCTTCCCCATTTTAGGGAAGTTTTCAACTATTATCTCCTCAAGTATTTTCTCACGGTCTTTCTTTTTGTCTTCTTCTTCTGGGACCCCTATGATTCGAATGTTGTAGCGTTTAATATTGTCCTGGAGGTCTCTGAGATTGTGCTCATTTCTTTTAATTCGTTTTTCATGTATCCTCTCTGATTCATTTATTTCTACCATTCTATCTTCGAATTCACTAATCCTATCTTCTGCCTCTGTTATTCTACTATTTGTTGCCTCCAGAGTGTTTTTAATTTCATTTATTGCATTATTCATTATATATTGACTCTTTTTTTATTTCTTCTAGGTCCTTGTTAAACCTTTCTTGCATCTTCTCAATCCTTGTCTCCAGGCTATTTATCTGTGATTCCATTTTAATTTCAAGATTTTAGATCCATTTCACTCTCCTTACTCGGAATTCTTTATCAGGTAGATTCCCTATCTCTTCCTCTTTTGTTTGGTTTGGTGGGCATTTATCCTGTTCCTTTATCTGCTGGGTATTCCTCTGTCTCATCTTGTTTAAATTGCTGAGTTTGGGGTGTCCTTTCTGTATTCTGGCAGTTTGTGGAGTTCTTTACTGTGGCATTTCCTCGCTGTGTGTGGGTTTGTACAGGTGTCTTGTCAAGGTTTCCTGGTTAGGGAAGCTTGTGTCCGTGTTCTGGTGGGTGGAGCTGTATTTCTTCTCTCTGGAGTGCAATGAAGTGTCCAGTAATGAGTTATGAGATGTTTGTGGTTTTGGGGTGACTTTGGGCAGCCTGTATCTTGAAGCTCAGGGCTGCGTTCCTTTGTTGCTGGAGAATTTGCTTGGTATGTCTTGCCCTGGAACTTGTTGGCCCTTGTGTGGTGCTTGATTTCAGTGTCGGTATGGAGGCATTTGATGAGCTCCTGTCAATTAATGTTCCTTGGAGTCAGGAGTTCCCTGGAGTCAGGGTTTGGACTTAAGCCTCCTGCTTCCAGTTATCTGTCTTACTTTTACAGTAGTTTCAAAACTTCTCCTTCTATACAGCACCATTGATAAAACATCTACGTTAAAGAAGAAAAGTTTCTCTACTGTGAGGGCCACTCAGAAAGGTTCACAGCGTTACATGGAGAAGAGAAGAGGGAGGAGGGAGTTAGAGGTGACCCAAATGAGATCAGGTGGAATCAATAGTGGAGAGAGTGGGCTGGCCAGTAGTCACTTCCTTATGTGCACTCCACAACTGGACCGCTCAGAGATGTTCACAGAGTTATACAGAGATGAGAAGAAGGAGGAAGGAGACAGAGGTGGCCAGAAGGATAAAAGGGGGGAATGAAAAGGAGGGAGACAGATCCAGCCAGTAATCAGTTCCCTAAGTGTTCTCCACCGTCTGGAATACACAGAAATTCACAGAGTTGGGTAGAGTAGAGAGGGGTTAGGGAGGAGACACAGGCGACCTGGTGGAGAAAAAGGAGAGTCCAAAGGGAGAGAGAGCAGTCAAGCCAGTAATCTCGCTCCCTAGTGAAAAATGGGTACTGAAGATTGGGTTCTTAAAGGTACAAAATTGGTAACAAATACATAAAAGCAAAAATTAAAAATCTAGAGTAGAGTTTGGAATTTCAAAAATACGATGTTAAAGAAAAGAAGAAGGAAAAGAAAGAGAGAAAAAACGAACAAAGAAAAACAAACAAGGTCGCAAAAATTATCAAGAAAATACAGGTACAAAATTGATAACTAATACCAAAAAGCAAAAATTAAAAATCTAGAGTAGAGTTTGGAATTTCAAAAATACAATGTTAAAAAAACGGAAGAAGAAAACTAAAGAGAAAACAAACAAACAAAAACAAGCAGTGTCGCAAAAATTATAAAGAAACTACAGGTACAAAATTGATATCAAATACCAAAAAGCATAAATTAAAAATCTAGAGTAGATTTTGGAATTTCAAAAATACAATGATAAACAAAAGAAGAAAAAAAAAAACAAAACAAAAAAACAAGGTCAAAAAATTATTTTATATATATATATATATATATATATATATATATATATATATGAAGTTTGCTGAAGAAGAAAAAAATAGGGTCTTTTTTTTGCAAAGTAATAGGTTATAAAAGTGAAAATTAAAGGAACAATAGAGGACTTAAAATTAAAAAAAAGAATGAATGATCATAAAAATATATCTAGGACTTTCTCTGGTTTTGTTGTGAGTATCGTGGGTTCAGTTCATTTTTGGCTAGTTCCTTGGTCCGACTTATATTTCTCAAGATCTATAGGCGCCTTCCTATGTAGTCCTAGTAACCACAGGGTTTTAATCTATTGCCTGTAGCTTCCAAGGCGATTCCCTCTGTTATAGCTTCTTTTGTTTGCTGATCTCTTCAGTGTCTGGTTTACGCCCTGACACAAAGGGGACAGTGGAGGACACTTTTTTTTTTTAGGCTCACTTGTTCAATTGCGCTGTGGGGAGGGAGGGAGGGATGCTGCAAACAAATAACACTGGCGTGCGCTCGCAGTGCCTCAGCCACACTGGGTCTGCCCCCGCTCACGGCACGTGTAGCCTCCCTGCCCACACTGCTTGGGCTCTAGGTTGTTCCACCGGGAACAATCCGAGGCTGGCCCTGGGCTGCATGCACCTCCCAGGTCCAAGCCGCTCAGGTTCAGGCACTCGGGTAGTCCTCAGAGGCACAGACTCCGTTGGGCCTGCGTTTTGTGCTCTTCCCAGGTCCGAGCAGCTCAGGTGATGAAGTGTTTGGCGAGCGCCAATGTTGTGACTTATCGCCTCCCCGCCACTCGGTTATCTGGGTGTAAAACAGGCGCACCTTCTCAGGCAGATGTTGACCGTCCAGATCCCCAAGAAGTTTTAGTTAGCAAAGAAGCCTGCTTACAGTTTTATAGATAATGTCTCTCTGGGGCTGCGATTGCCCCCTTCTGGCTCTGGCTGCCTGTCACCAGAGGGGGAAGGTCTGCAGCCGGCTATCTCTGTTCAGTCCTTTGTTCCGTGCGCGGGCCTGGCGGTGTCTTAGGTTAGGGCTGGCTTTTTGCGTGGTAGATATCCCAGAGTCTGGTTTGCTAGCCCAAGTTATTTCATTCAGATAGCGCTCAGGGTATTCAGGCCAGATTCTTACTCTAAGCGTTGCAGCCCGCGCCGCGCCTCCCTGCCCAGCCCCTGCTTGCTAATGGTGTGAGCAGGCGTCTGCACTGCTTCGCGGCTGGGGGAGTTACCATAGGGCTTGCAATCTGCGAGTTTTAATTGTTTATTTATTTTTATCCCCCTTATGTTGCCCTTTGTGCTTCCAAAGCTTGGCAAAGATTTGGCAGTGAAAAGCTTTCCTGATGTTTGGAAACTTTTCTCTTTTTAAGACTATCTTCCCGGGACAGAAATCCCTCCCTCCCTCTTTTGCCTCTTTTTTTGTCTTTTATACTTTTTCCTACCTACTTTCCAAGAGTTGGGTTCTTTTCTGGGTGCCTGATGTCCTCTGGCAGCATTCATAAGTTGTATTGTGGAATTTACTCGACGTTTAAATGCTCTTTTGATGAAATTGTTTGGGGGGGAAAGAGTTCTCCCCGTCCTACTCCTCAGCAATCTTGGCTCCTCTCTTGTGGAGTTTGGAGAGAGCACGCGGGATTGCTCTCCAGGCCATGCAGGAAAAGAAGGCCCTCATCTCGCGATGTCGGGGGAGTCTCGTGGTTTTTCTGGAGCTGCGGTGCCAGTGTGGGGTTTCTCACAAGGTACGACCGGGAGCTCAGGGAGCCTCTCGTGTGGTGTCAGGGAAGTCAAGTCTCCATACGAGTGGCGAGGGGGCGCACGTCATTGCTCTCGAGTCATGGTAGTGGAATCAGGGCTCAACACAATGAAAAAGGACGCTCGAGGTCTTTCTCGGGTTGCAGCAGGAAACCCTGGGTTCCCTCGACTTGTGCCTGTGACCTCAGGTAGCTTCTCAGGGTGCCTCTGAGAAGTCAGGGATACTATGGAGCTGGGAGAGGCCTCTCGGGACTCCACTGGGTTTGCTGCAATGGAAGAGGGCCTAATCTCGAGATAAGGAAGGAACCTCAGGGTTCCTCTCCATTTCTGACTCAGATCGCAGGGTCCCTGCAGAGTTGGGACAGGAGAGTCAGGCCTCGTCTTGTGTGGAGGAATGGAACTCCGCTTGCCTCTCGAGTTGTTCAAGGAGTGACAGGCCACTTGTCGAGCTGTGTATGGAACCTGCGGTTTTTTCCAGACAATGCACGGGGGTGTCAGTGCCCCTTCGTGATGTGCTTTCATCCACAGGGTTGCCTTCGAAGTGGTGTGCGGGCATCGGGTTCTTATCAAGAGCGGACCAGGAAATCGGGGTCTTTTGGAATGCGGCACCACACACGAGGCTACGTCTCGAATTTCCTCGTGAGACGGGCCTCATGCTGAGGTGCCCCTGGAAGGTGGGGAAAGCCTTCCAGAAAAAGCAGGTTAATCGACCCTACTGTCGCGATCAGGAGGGGAGAAGGGGCTAGATGAAGTGGTGCCGGGAACCTCGGTGTTCCCCTCGAGTGAGACCAGTATGTCAGGGAACTTTTGGGGTCACATGAAGCTTGCCAAATACTGTTTCAAACTTCAAGACGAAACGTGGGACTTCTCTTGAGACGCTGTGGCGGGCAAGGGCCTCATCTTGTGATGAAGGGGAAACCACATGGTTTTTTTCGAGTTGCGATGGGATTGTTGACTTACGACGGGGAATTCAGGCTTCCTCTTGTGTTGGCCCAGGGAAGTCCATTCTTCCATTCGAGTTGCCAGGGAGAGCTGGGTGGGAATTGCTCTCGAGTCACGGCAGGTCAAAATAGACCTCATCTAGGCTTGTGTCCAGGACCTAATGTTCCTCTCCAGGGGCGATAGGGATCACGGGGACGCATTCCAGACTCACCCAGTGAGTCAGGCCTCGGCTCGAGGGGAAGCAAAGGATTCTGATATCCTCCTGGGTCGCGATAGGTATCTCTTGGAGCCCACTGAGTGGCCTCCA
This sequence comes from Bubalus kerabau, assembly GCF_029407905.1. Classification (NCBI taxonomy): domain Eukaryota; kingdom Metazoa; phylum Chordata; class Mammalia; order Artiodactyla; family Bovidae; genus Bubalus; species Bubalus kerabau. The sequence continues at coordinate 818,592 of NW_026577911.1, read as the reverse complement.
GGGAGTCAAGCCTCCTGTGGAGTTGGAGAGAGGACTCGGGATTGCTCTCCAGGCCATACAGGAAGAGAAGGCCCTCAGCTCGCAATGACGGGGGCGTCTTGTGAGTTTTCTCGAGTTGGGGCGCAAGTATGAGTTTTCTCACGAGGTACGAAGGGGAGCTCAGGGAGCCTCTCGTGTGGCGCCAGGAAAGTCAGATGTCTATGCGTGTGATGAGGGGGAGCCCATAAATGCTCTCGAGTCATGGTAGGGAAATCGGGACTCAAGACGCGTTGAAGAAGGAGTCTCGAGGTCTTTCTCAGGTTGCGGCAGGAAACCTGGGTTCCCTCGACTTGAACCGGTGACCTCAGGGAGCTTCTCAGGGTGCCTCTGAGAAGTCAGGCATACTGTGGACTTGGGAGGGGCTCTCGGAACTCCACTGGGTTTGGTGCAATGGCAAAGGTTCTCATCTCGAGTTGAGGCAGGAACCTAAGGGTTCCTCTCCATTTCAAACTCCGACCACAGGGTCCCTGAAGAGTTGGGACAGGAGAGTCAGGCCTCGTCTTGTGTGGAGGAATTGAACTCCGCTTGCCTCTCGAGTTGTTCACAGGATAACAGACCATTTGTCGAGCTGTGAGTGGAACCTTCGGTTTTTTCCGTAAGATGCATGAGGGGGTCAGTGCCCCTTCGTGTTGTGCCTTCATCCACAGGGTTGCCTTCAAAGAGGTGTCCGGATATCGGGTTCTTATCAATAGCGGAGCAGGAAATCGGGGTCTTTCAGAACGTGGCACCATCCATGAGGCTACGTCTCGAATTTCTTCGTTAGACTGGTGTCATCCTGAGGTGCGCCATGAAGATAGGGAACCCCTTCCAGACAAAGCAGGGGAATCGACCATCTTGTCGCGACCAGGAGGAGTGAAAGGGCTCAGTTGAAGTCGTGCCGGGAACCTCGGTGTTCCCCTCGAGTGGGACCGGTGTGTCGGGAAACTTTTGGGGTCGCTTCAAGGGTGCCAAGTACCGTTTTGCACTTCAATACGGACTTGGGGCTTCTCTTGACACGCTGTAGAGGGCAAGGGCCTCATCTTGGGATGACGGGGGAATCACGTGGTTTTTCTCAAGGTGCGGAGGGATTCTCGAGTTACGACGGGGAATTCAGGCTTCCTCTTGTGTTGGCCCAGGGAAGGCCAATCTTCCATTCGAGTTTCGAGGGAGAGCTGGGGTTTGCTCTTGAGTCACTGCAGGGCAAAAGAGACCTCATCTAGGCTTGTGTCCAGGACCTAATATTCCTCTCCAGGGCCGACAGCGATCTCGGGGTTGCATTCCAGACGCATCCTGGGAGTCAGAGCTGGACTCGAGGGGAAGCAAAGGACCCCGCTCTCCTCTTGAGTCGCCACAGGTGTCTCTTGGAGCCCACTGAGTGGCCTAAAGGGAGTCAAGCCCCCTGTGGAGTTTGGAGAGAGGACTCAGGATTGCTCTCCAGGCCATGCAGGCAAAGAAGGCCTTCATCTCGTGATGACGGAGGCGTATCGTGGGTTTTCTCGAGCTGGGGAGCCAGTGTGGGATTTCTCACGAGGTATGACGGGGAGTTCAGGTAGCCTCTCGTGTGGCGCCAGGGAAGTCAGGTCTCCATGGGTGGGGCAAGGGTGAGCGCGTCATTGCTCTCCAGTCAGGGTAGGGGAATCGGGCCTCATGACGGGTTGAAAAAGGACTCTCGATGTCTTTCTAGGGTTTCGGCAGGAAACCCTGGGTTCCCTTGACTTGTGCCGGTGACCTCAGGGAGCTTCTCAGGGTGCCTCTGAGAAGTCAGGGATACTGTGGATTTGGGAGAGGCCTCTCGGGACTCCACTGGGTTTGGTGCAATGGAAGAGGGCCTCATCTCGAGTTGAGGCAGGAACCTCAGGGTTCTGCTCCTGACTTCCTGGAGCCGGATCTGACTCAGATAGCAGGTTCCCTGCTGAGTTTGCTCAGGAGTCAGGTCTCGTGTTCTGCGGAGGAATGGAACTCCGCTTACATCTCAAGTTGTTCAAGGATGACACCACTTTTCATGATGTGTGTGGAACCTGCGGGTTTTTCGGAGATGCACGGGGGCGTCAGTGCTCCTTCCTGTTGTGCCTTCATCCACAGGGTTGCCTTCGAAGAGGTGTCCGGGCATCGGGTTCTCCTCAAGTGCGGACCGGGAAATCGGGGTCTTTCAGCATGTTGCACCACCCACGAGGCTACGTCTCGAATTTCCTCGTGAGATTGGCCTCATCCTGAGGTGCGCAGGAAAGTCTGGGAACCCTTTCCAGACAAAGCAGGGGAATCGACCCTCCTTTCGGGATCAGGAGAAGAGAAAGGGCTCAGATGAAGTAGTGCCGGGAACCTCGGTGCTCCCCTTGAGTGAAACTGGTAAGTCGGGTAACTTTGCGGGTTGCATCAAGGGTGCCAAGTACCGTTTCGCACTTCAAGACGGAACCTGGGACTTCTCTTGAGACGCAGTAGTGGGCAAGGGCCTCATCTAGCGCTGACGGGGGACCCACGTGTTTTTTCTCGAGTTGCGGCCGGATTCTTGAGTTACGACGGGGAATACAGGTTTCCTCTTGTGTTGGCCCAGGGAAGTCCAATCTTCCATTCGAGTTGCAAGTGAGAGCTGGAGATTGCTCTTGAGTCACTGCAGGGCAAAATAGAGCTCATCTAGGTTTGTGTCCAGGACCGAGTTTTTCTCTCCAGGGGCGACAGGGATCTCGGGGTTGCATTCCAGACTCACCCGGGGAGTCAGGCCTCGTCTCGAAGGGAATGAATGGACTCCGCTCTCCTCTCGAGTCGCGACGGGTATCCCTTGGAGCCCAAGAGTGGCCTAAATGGAGTTAAGCCTCCTGTGGAGTTTGGAGAGAGGACTCGGGATTGCTCTCTAGGCCATGCAGGAAAAGAAGGCCCTCATCTCGCGATGACGAGGGCGTCTCGTGGGTTTTCTCAAGGTGCAGTGCCTGGTTGGGGTTTCTCACGAGATAGGACGGGGAGCTCAGGGAGACTCCTGTGGTGCCACGGAAGTCAGGTCTCCATGGACGTGGCGAGGAGGAGCGCCTCATTGCTCTCAAGTCATGGTAGGGGAATCAAGCCTCAAGACGCTTCGAAGAAAAACTCTCGAGGTCTTTCTCGGGGTGTGGCAGGAAACCCTGGGTTCCCTCGACTTGTGCCCATAACCTCAGGGAGCTTAGCGGGGTTCCTCTGAGAAGTCAGGGATACTGTGGAATTGAGAGGGGCTTCTCGGGACTTCACAGGGACTGGTGCAATTGAAGAGGACCTAATCTCGGATTGAGGCAGTAACGTCAGGGTTCCTCTCCATTTCTGACTCGGATAGCAGGGTCCCTGCAGAGTTGGGACAGGAGAGTCAGACCTCGTCTTGTGTGGAGTAATGGAACTCCGCTTGCCTCTCGAGTTGTTCACGGGATGACAGGCCACCTGTCGAGTTGTATGTGGAACCTGCGGTTTTGGGGGACGACGCACAGGGGTGTCAGTGCCCCTTCGTGTTGTGCCTTCATCCACAGGGTTACCTTCGAAGAGGTGACCGGGCATCGGGATCTTATCAATAGCGGACCAGGAAATCGGGGTCTTTCGGCATGTGGCACGACCCACGAGGCTACGTCTCGACTTCCCTCGTGAGACTGGCCTCATCCTGAGGTTCGCCGGGAAGTCTGGGAACCCCTTCCAGACAAAGCAGGGGAATCGACCCTCCTGTCGCCATCAGGAGGGGAGAAGAGGCTCAGCTGAAGCGGTGCTGGGAACCTCCATGTTCTCCTCGAGTGAGACCGGGGTGTCAGGGAAATTTGGGGGTCGCATCAAGGGTGCCAAGTACCGTTTCACACTTCAAGACGGAACATGGGACTTCCCTGGAGACGCTATAGCTGACAGGGGCCTCATATTTCGATGACGGAGGAGCCACGTTGTTTTTCTCCAGTTGCCGCGGGATTCTCGAATTACAATGGGGAATACAGGCTTCCTCTTGTGTTGGCCCAGGGAAGTCCAATCATCCATTCGAGTTGCGAGGGAGAGCTGGGGATTGCACTTGAGTCAATGCAGGACAAAAAAGACCTCATTTAGGCTTGTGTCCAGGACCGAGTTTTCCTCTACAGGGGCAACACGGATCTCGGGATCCCATTCCAGACTCACCCAAGTAGTCAGGCCTCGGCTCGAGGGGAAGCAACGGACTCTGCTCTCCTCTAGAGTAGCGACGTGTATCTCTTGGAGGCTACTGAGTGGCCTAAAGGGAGTCAGGCCTCCAGTGGAGTTTGGAGAGTGGACTCGGGATTGCTCTCTAGGTCATGTAGGAAAAGAAGGCCCTCATCTTACGATGATGGGGGCGTCTCGTGAGTTTTCTCGAGCGGCGGTTCCAGTGTGGGGTTTTCATGAGGTAGGACGGGGAGTGCAGGGAGCCTCTCGTGTGGCGCCAGGGAAGTTAGGTTTCAATGGGCGTGGCGAGGGGAATGCGTCATTGCTCTCCAGTCATGGTAGGGTATCGGGCCTCAAGACGCGGTAAAGAAGGACTCTCAAGGTCTTTCTCAGAATGCAGCAGGAAACCCTGGGTTCACTCGACTTGTGCCAGTGACCGCAGAGAGCTTCTGAGGGTGCCTCTGAGAATCAGGGATACTGTGGAGTTTTAGGGGCCTCTCGGGACTCCACTGGGTATGGCGCAATGGAAGAGGGCCTCATTTCGAGTTGATGCAGGAACGTCAGGTTTCATCTACATTTCTGACTCCTATCGCACGGTCCCTGCAGAGTTGGGAAAGGAGAGTCAGGCCTTCTCTTGTGTGGAGGAACGGAACTCCGCATGCCTCTCTAGTTCTTCAAGGGATGACAGGACACTTGTCGATCTGTGTTTGGAATCTGCGTGTTTTTCCGTACTATGCATGGGGATGTCAGTACCCCTTCGTGTTGTGCATTCATCCACAGGTTTGCTTTCGAAGAGGTGTCCTGGCATCGGGTTCTTATTAAGAGCGGACCGGGAAATCGGGGTCTTTCCGCATGTGGCACCACCCACCAGGCTACATCTCGAATTTCCTAGTGAGACCGGCCTCATCCTGAGGTGCGCCGGGAAGGTCGGAACCCCTTGCAGACAAAGCAGGGGAATCGACCCTCCTGTCTCGATCAGGAGGGGAGAAGGGGCACAGATGAGGTGATGCCGGGAACCTCGGTGTTCCCCTCCAGTGAGACCAGTGTGTTGGGGAACTTTTGGGGTCGCATCAAAGGTGCCAAGTACCGTATCGCACTTCAAGATGGAACGTAAGACTTCTTTTGAGACGCTGTAGCGGCAATGGCCGCATCTTGCGATGAAGAGGGAACGACGTGGTTTTTCTCGAGTTGTGGCGGGATTCTTGAGTTACAACGGGAAATTCAGGCTTCCTCTTCTGTTGGCCCAGGGAAGTCCAGTCTTCCATTCGAGTTGCGAGGGAGAGTTGGGGATTGCTCTCGAGTCACTGCAGGAAAAAAGAGACCTCATCTAGGCTTGTGTCCAGGACCTAATGTTTCTCTCCAGGGGCGACAGGGATCTCCGTTTCGCATATCAGACTCACCCGAGGAGTCAGGCCTCGCCTCGAGGGGAAGGAAAAGACCCCGCTCTCCTCTCGAGTCGCGACGGGTATGTCTTGGAGTCCACTGAGTGACCAAAAGGGAGTCAAGCCTACTGTGGAGTTTGGAGAGAGGACTCGGGATTGCTCTCCAGGCCATGCTAGAAAAGAAGGCCGTCATGTCGCGAAAATGGGGGCGTCTCGTGGGTTTTCTCTATCTGTGGCGCCAGTGTTTGGTTTCTCACGAGGTATGACGGGGAGCTCAGGGAGCCTCTCGTGTGGCGCCAGGGAAGTCAGGGCTTCATGAGTGTAGCAGAGGGAGCGCGTCATTGCCCTCGAGTCATGGTAGGGGAATCAGGCCTCAAAATGCGTTGAAGAAGGACTCTTGAGTTCTTTCTATGGTGGCGGCAGTAAACCCTGGGTTCACTCGAATTGTGCTGGTGACCTCAGGGAGCTTCTCAGGGTGCCTCTGAGAAGTCAGGGATACTGTGGAGCTGGGACGCGTCTCTCGGGACTCCACTGGGTTTCGTGCAATGGAAGAGGTCCTAATCTCGAGTGGAGGCAGGAACCTCAGCGTTCCTCTCGTGACTTCACTGGCGCTGGTCTGATTCGGATCGCAAAGTCCCTGCAGAGTTGGGACAGGAGAGTCAGGCCTCGTCTTGTGTAGAGGAATGAAACCCCACTTGCCTCTCGAGTTCTTCAGGGGTGACAAGCCACTTGTTGAGCTGTATGTGGAACCTGCGGGTTTTTCCGGACGATGCACGAGGGTGTCAGTGCCCCTTTGTGTTGTGCCTTCATCCACAGGGTTGCCTTCGAAGAGGTGTCCAGGCATCGGGTTCTTATCAAGAGCGTACCGGGAAATCATAGTCTTTTGGCATGTGGTACCACCCGCGAGCTACGTCTCGAATTTCCTCGTGAGACTGGCCTCATCCTGAAGTGCCCCGTGAAGGTCGGGAACCCCTTACAAACAAAGCAGGGGAAGTGACCCTCCTATCACGAACAGGAGGGGAGAAGGGGCTCAGATAAACTGGTGCCGGGAACCTCGGTGTTCACCTCGAGTGAGACCGATATTTCGGGGAACTTTTGGGGTCACATCAAGGGTGTCAAGTATCGTTTTGCACTTCAAGACGGAACGTGGGACTTTTCTTGAGAAGCTGTAGCGGGCAAGGGCCTCATCTTGTGATGACGAGGGAACCAAGTGCTTTTTCTCGAGTTGCGGCGGGATTCTCGAGTTACGAAGGGGAATTCAGGCTTCCTCTTGTGTTGGCCCAGGGAAGTCCAATCTTCCATTCGAGTTGTCAGGGAGAGCGGGGGATTGCTCTCGAGTTACAGAAGGGCAAAAGAGACCTCATCTAGGCTTGTTTCCAGGACCTAATGTTCCTCTCCAGGGGAGACAGGGATCTCGGGGTTGCATTCCAGACCCACCTGGTGAGTCAGGCCTTGTCTCGAGGGGAAGCAAAGGACTCAATTCTCCTCTCGAGTCGCGACGGGTATCTCTTGGAGCCCACTAAGTGGCCTAAAGGGAGTCAAGCCTCCTGTGGAGTTTGGAAAGAGGATTCGGGATTCCTCTCCAGGCCATGCAGGAAAAGAAGGCCCTCATCTCGCGATGACAGGGGCGTATGGTGAGTTTTCTCAAGCTGCGGCTCAGTGTGGGGTTTCTCACGAGGTACGACAGGGAGCTCAGGGAGCCTCTCTTATGGCGCCAGGGAAGTCAGGTCTCCATGTGCGTGGCGAGGGGGTGCGTGTCATTTCTATAGAGCCATGGAAGCAGAGTCGGGCTTCAAGACACGTTGAAGTAGGACTCTCGAGGTCTTTTTCCCATTGTGGCAGGAAACCCTGGGTTCCCTCGACATGTGCCGGTGACCTCATGGAGCTTCTCCGGGTGCCTCTGAGAAGTCAGGGGTACTGTGGAGTTGGGAGGGGCCTCTCTGGACTCCACTGGGTTTGGTGCAATGGATGAGAGCCTCATCTCGAGTGGAGGCAGGAACCTCATGTTTCCTCTCCTGGGTTTCCTGTCGCTGGTACTGACTCGGATCGCAGTTTCCCTGCAGAGTTGGTACAGAAAATCAGGTCTCGTCTTGTCTGGAGTAATGGAACTCCACTTGCCTGTCGAGTTGTTCACGGGGTGACAGACCACTTGTTGAACTGTGTTTGTAACCTGCGGGTTTTTCTGGACGATGCACGGGGGTGTCAGTGCCCCTTCGTGTTGTGCTTTCATCCACAGGTTTTCCTTCGTAAAGGTGTCAGGGCATCACGTTCTTATCAAGAGCAGACCGGGAAATCGGGGTCTTTCGGCTTGTGGCACCACCCACGAGGCTATGTCTCGAATTTCCTCGTGAGACCTGCCTCATCCTTAGGCGCGCTGGAAAGGTCGGGAACCCCTTCCAGACATAGCAGGGGAATCGACACTCCTGTCGCGATCACGAGGGGAGAAGGAGCTCAAATGAAGTGGTTCCGGGAACCTCGGTGTTCCTTTCGAGTGAGACCGGTATGTCGGGGAATTTTGAGATTGCATCAAGGGTGCCAAGTACCGTTTCGCATTTCAAGACAGAAAGTGGGACTTCTCTTGAGTCGCTGTAGCGGGCAAGGGCCTCATCTAGCGCTGATGGGGGAACCACGTGGATTTTCTCGAGTTTCGGCGGGATTCTCGAGTTACGATGTCGAATTCAGGCTTCCAATTGTATTGGCCCAGGGAAGTCCAATCTTCAATTCGATTTGCGAGGGAGAGCTGGCGATTGCTCTCTAGTAACTGCAGTGCAAAATAGACCTCATCTAGGCTTGTGTCCAGGACCGAGTTTTCCTCTCCAGGTGTGACAGGAACTCGGGGTTGCATTCCAGACTCACACGGGGTGTCAGGCCTCGTCTCGAGGGGAAGAAAAAGACTCTGCTCTCCCTTCAGGTCCTTACAGGTATCTCTTGGAGCCAACTGAGAGGCCTAAAGAGAGTCAAGCCTCCTGTGGAGTCTGGAGAGAGGACTCGGTTTTGCTCTCCATGCCAGGCAGGAAACAAGTCCCTCATCTCGTGATGACGGGGGCGTATCGTGGGTTTTCTCGAGCTGCGGTGCCTGAAAGGGGTTTTCGAAGAGTTACGACGGGGAGCTCAGGGAGACTCTCTTCAGGCGTCAGGGAAGTCAGGTCTCCATGCGCATGGCGATGGGGAGCGGGTCTTTGCTCTCGAGTCATGGTAGGGGAATCGGGCCTCAAGACGCGCCGAAGGACTCTCAAGGTCTTTCTCGGGTCGCAGCAGGAACCCCTGGGTTCCCTGGACTTGAGCCGGTGACCTCAGGTAGATTCTCAAGGTGCCTCTGAGAATTCAGGGATACTGTGGAGTTGGGAGGGGCCTCTCACGACTCATCTGGGTTTGGTGCAATGGAAGAGGGCCTCACCTCGAGGGGAGACAGGAACCTCAGGATTCCTCTCCGTTTCGGACTCCGACCGCAGGGTCCCTGCAGAGTTGGGACAGGACAGTGAGGCCTCGTCTTGTCTGAGGAAGGGAAGCCCGCTGGCCTCTCGAGCTGCTCAGGGGGTCTCAGGCCCCTCGTCGAGCTGTGTGTGGAACCAGCGGGTCGTTGCAGACGATGCACGGGGGTGGCAGTGCCCCTTCGTGTTGTGCCTTCACCCGCAGGGTTGCCTTCGAAGAGGGGTCTGGGCCTCGGGTCCTTCTCAAGAGCGGACCGGGGAATCGGGGGCATTCGGCATGTGGCACCACCCCCGTGGCTCGTCTCGAATTTCTTCGTGAGACCGGCCTCATGCTGAGGTGCGCCGGGAAGGCCGGGAACCCCTTCCAGACCACGCAGGGGAATCGCCTCTCCTGTCGCGATCAGGAGGGGAGAAGGGGCTCAGAGGAAGCGGTGCCAGGACCCTCGGTGTTCCCCTCGGGGGAACCCGGCGTGTCGGGAGACTTTTGGGGGTCGCAGGAAGGCTGTCAGGGACAGTTTCGCCCTTCAGTGCGGAACAGGGGACTTTCATTGAGACGCCATCGCGGGCAAGGGCCTCATCTTGCCAAGAGGTGGGAACCACGTGGTTTTTCTCGAGTTGCGGCGGCATTCTCGAGTTACGACGGGGATCTCAGCCTTCCCCTTGGGTTGGCCCTGGGAAGACCAATCTTCCCCTCGGGTTGCGAGGGAAAGCTGGGGGTTGCGCTCGAGTCACTGCAGGGCCGAAGAGACCTCACCTAGGCGTGTGTCCGGGGCCTAATATTCCTCTCCAGGGAAGGCAGGGATCTCGGGGTTGCATTCCAGGCTCCCCCGGGGAGTCAGGCCTCGTCTCGAAGGGAAGCCAAGGACTCCGCTCTCCTCTCGAGTTGCGACGCGGGTCTCTTGGAGCCCCCTGAGCGGCCTCAAGGGAGTCCAGCCTCCTCTTCCGTTTGGAGAGAGGACCCGGGATTGCTCTCCAGGCCATGCAGGAAAAGAAGGCCCTCAGCTCGCGAGGACGGGGGCGTCTCAGGGGTTTCCTCGAGCTGCGGCGCCCGTGGGGGTTTTCTCCCGAGGCACGACGAGGATCTCAGGGAGCCTCTTGTGCGTGCCAGGGAAGTCAGGTCTCCATGTGCGTGGCGAGGGGGAGCGCGTCATGGCTCTCGAGTCACGGGACGGGATAGGGCCTCGAGACGCGTTGAAGAAGGACTCTCGAGGTCTTTCTCGGGGGGCGGCGGGAAACCCTCGTTTCCCTCGCCTTCTGCCGGGGACCTTAGGGAACTTCCCAGGGTGCCTCTGAGAGGCGAGGGATCCTGTGGAGGTGGCGGGGCCCCTCGGGAGTCCTCTTGGTCTGGCGCAACGGAAGAGGGCCTCATCTCGAGGGGAGGCAGGAACCTCAGGCTTCCTCTCCATTTCGGACTCCAACCACAGGGTCCCTGCAGAGTTGGGACAGGAGGGTCAGGACTCCTCTTGTCTGAGGAAGGGAACCCCGCTTGCCTCTCGAGTTGCTCAGGGGGTCTCAGGCCCCTCATCGAGCTGTGTGTGGAACCCACGGGTCTTTGCGGACGATGCACGGGGGTGGCAGTGCCCCTTCGTGTTGTGCCTTCACCCGCAAGGTTGCCTTCGAAGAGGGGTCCGGGCCTCGGGTCCTTCTCAAGGGCGGACCGGGGAATCGGGGGCGTTCGGCATGTGGCCCCACCCACGTGGCTCGTCTCGAATTTCCTCGTGAGACCGGCCTCATCCTGAGGTGCGCCGGGAAGGCTGGGAACCCCTTCCAGACCACGCAGGGGAATCGACTCTCCTGTCGCGTTCCGGAGGGGAGAAGGGTCTCAGATGAAGCAGTGCGGGGACACTCGGTGTTACCCTCGATGGAACATGGCGTATCGAGGAACTTTTGGGTGTCGCAGGTAGGCTCTCAAGGACCGTTTCACCCTTCAGGGTGGAACAGGGGACTTCCCTTGAGACGCCGTCCCGGGCAAGGGCCTCATCTTGCCAAGAGGTGGGAACCACGTGGTTTTTCTCGAGTTGCGGCGGGATTCTCGAGTTACGATGGGGATCTCAGCCTTCCTCTTGGGTTGGCCCTGGGAAGCCCAATCTTCCCCTCGAGTTGCGAAGGAAAGCTGGGGGTTGCGCTCGAGTCATTGCAGGGGCCAAGAGACCTCACCTAGGCGTGTGTCCGGGACCTAATATTCCTCTCCAGGGAAGGCGGGGATCTCGGGTTTGCATTCCAGGCTTCCCCGGGGAGTCAGGCCTCGTCTCGAGGGGAAGCCAAGGACTCCGCTCTCCTCTCGAGTCGCGACGCGGATCTCTTGGAGCCCCCTGAGCGGCTTCAAGGGTCTCCAGCCTCCTCTTCAGTTTGGAGAGAGGACTCGTGATTGGTCTCCAGGCCATGCAGGAAAATAAGGCCCTCATCTCGCGATGACCGGGGTGTCTCATGTGTTTCCTCGAGCTGCCGCGCCAGTGTGGGTTTCCTCACGAGGTACGATGAGGAACTCATGGAACCTCTCGTGCAGTGCCAGGTTAGTCAGGTCTCCATGCACGTGGCGAGGGGGAGCGTGTCATGGCTCTCGAGTCATGGTAGGGGAATCGCGACTCAACACATTTTGAAGCACTCTCGAGGTCTTTCTCGAGTCACGGCAGAAAACCCAGGGGTCCCTCGACTTGTGCCTGTGACCTCAGGGAGCTTCTTTTTGTGCCGCTGAGAACTCAGGGATACTGTGGAGTTGGTAGGGGCCTCTCGGGACTCCACTGGTTGTGGTGCAATGGAAGAGGGCTTCATCTCGAGTGGACGCAGGAACCTCAGGCTTCCTCTCCGTTTCTGACTCGGATCCCATGGTCCCTGCAGAATAGGGACAAGAGAGTCACACCTAGTCTTCTGTTGAGGAATGGACCTTCGTTTGCCTTTCGAGTTGTTTACAGGGTGACAGGACACTTGTCGAAATGTCTGTGGGACCTGCGGGTTTTTCTGGACGATGCACGCGGGTGTCAGTGCCCCTTCGTGTTGTGCCTTCATCCACAGGTTTTCCTTCAAAGAGGTGTGCTGGCATCGGGTTCTTTTCAAGAGTGGACCGTGAAATTGTGGTCTTTCGACATGTGGCACCACCCACGAGGCTATGTCTCGAACTTCCTCATGAGACCAGCCTCATCCTGAGGTGCGCCCGGAAGGTCGGGAACCCCTTGCAGACAGAGAAGGGGAGTCGACCCTCCTGTCGCAATCAGGAGAGGAGAAGGGGCTCAGATGAAGTGGTGCCAGGAACCTCGGTGTTCCCCTTGAGTGAGTCTGGTATGTCGCGGAACTTTTGGGGTCGCATCAAGGGTGCCAAGTACCGTTTCGCACTTCAGGATGGAACGTGGGACTTCTCTTGAGATGCTGTAGCGGACAAAGGGCCTCATCTTGCGATGACGAGGGAAGCACGTGGTTTTTCTCGAGTTGCGGTGGGATTCTCGAGTTACGACGGGGAATTCAGGCTTCCTCTTGTGTTGTCCCAGGAAGTCTAATCTTCCATTCGAGTTGCCAGGGAGAGCTGGGGATTGGGCTCCATTCACTGAAGGGCAAACTAGACCTCATCTAGATTTGTATCCAGGACTTAATGTTCCTCTCCATAGGCGACAGGGATTTGGGGTTGCATTCCATACTCACCCGGGGAGTCAGGCCTCATCTCGAGGGGAAGCAAAGGACTCCACTCTCTTCTCGAGTCGCGACAGGTATCTCTTGGAGCCCACTGAGTGGTCTTTGCTCTGTAGGAGAGCTCTAGTGTTCATAAGCCTGTACATAAGTGAACACAGACATTCTGTGTGCATGTTGCTGCATACCCAAAATAGGGCCACAAGGAGCCTCATGCTCTCCATGCGGCGCGGAAGCTGTGCAGCCACGCAGCAGCTGAAGAATCCAACCAATTGCTCTTTTCTTACCTCTGACAGAGCTCGCATTGCCGTAGCCCTTGGCAGTTTGGAAACACTGGACCCTAACCCCTCTCAAAGTAGGCCTGGGTTCTAGTTCGAATAGAAAGTCAATAGCGGAGCTGAGGACAGGAACGCGGCAGTCATTTATCACACGCTCCTGCAGCCTGCTACTACAGGGACACTAACGCTAGAAGCTAGGAATGTCTTTGCAAGGTGCGCAAAGGACAAGGGAGAACCTCGACCCTGACTCTAGTATTTCAGTCCCCTGAGCAGATCTGAGGTTCTCCCGCTGTAGAAGCTAACCCATTCCTTTCAAATACAGGCTTCCTAACACAGGGCCAGTTGGCTGCTTGCTCTTCCACGAAGCAGGCTTCCTTAACTTGCAAACTGCGAATTCCGCTTAACAGCCTGGAGGAAAATCGCTTCTTGGAAGATTTTTTTCAGAGGCTGTATCCCCGGAGCTGGGGCCAAGCTAGGGGACCCATACTGACAAGGGAAGGCAAAACCACATCCAATGTCTTTGCTCTGGAGGACAGCTTTGGTGAGCCTAAGTCTTTCAGGAATATTTCTGGCTCCAACAGAGTCAAATTCTGTGTGTGAAGCTGCACAGCCAAAATAGGGGAACAGAGAGCCTGATTCTCTCTGTGTAGCTTTGAAGCTGTCTTTCAAACAACAGCTTGAGAATCCATACAATGCTCTCCCTTACTGCTAAGAGAATTCTCATTGCTGTCGTCCTTGACAGTTTGTAGAAATCCGCACCCTAACCCTTCTCCAAGTAGGCCTGGGTCCTAGCTCGGAACAACAGGCAACGGCGGAGCTGAGGCCAGTAAGGCACAAGTGAGGTCTCACACACTCTTGCAGCCTGATCGTCCAGGAGCAGTAAGGCCTCTTTTTCCCTGCAGGAGGCTCGCTTGCCTTGCCTCCTGTGAACTGCATTTCCCAGCCTGGGCGCAAAGCTGTTCCTGGAGATTTTTTCTCAGGGGCTGTTTCCCTGGAGCTGGGTCGGACCTCAGGGGCCCAACTCACAGGGGAAGACAAAACCACATGGACAGGTCTATGCTCTGTAGGAGAGCTCTAGTGAACCTCATCTCTCAGGAACATTCTTGGCTTCTACAGAGACACCTCTGTGCATGGAGCTACACACCCAACATAGTGGCAAAGGGAGTCTGATTCTCTCCGTGGGTGCTGATGCTTTGTGGCAAAGCACCTGCTAAGAATCCATCCGCATAGGCTTCCCTCACCTTGACAGAGGTCTCATTGCTGTAGTCCTTGGCAGTTTGGAAAGAAGCAGACCCTTACCCTTCACCAAGTAGGCCCTTGTCCTTGTTTGAATGGAAAGGCAGTAGCTGAGCTGAGGCCAGTAAGGCGCCAGTCAAGTCTGACATATTCCCGATGCCTGCTCCTTCATGGAAAATAACGTTAGAATCTGGGAATGTCTTTACAAGGCTGGTAAAGGGCAGTCAGGAACCTCGACCCTGCCTCTGGAATTTCTATCTTCTCAGCACATCTGGCGGTCTCGGTCAGGAGAAACTAACCCATTCCTTGCAAATATAGGCTTCCAAACACAGGCCGGTTGGCTGTCTCTTCTTGCCGAAGGAAGCTTGCTTATCCCACCTCCTGTGAACTCCACTTCCCAGCCTGGGTGATAAGAGGTTCTTGGAGATCTTTTCTCAGAGGCTGTTTCCAAGGAGCAGGGGCTGATCCCAGAGACCCACACGCACAGGGGAAGGGAAAACCGCATGGATAAGTCTTTGCTCTCTAGGAGTGCTCTAGTGAACCTCAGTCTGTGGGGAATGTTCTTGGCTCCAACGGGGACATCTCTGTGTGGGAAGCTGCATTGCCAACATAGAGACACAGAGACCTGATTCTCTCTGTGCAGCTTTGACGCTGTCGTTCAAACAACAAATTGAGAATCCACACAATGCTCTCCCTTACCACTGAGAGAGTTATCATTGCTGTAGCCCTTCGCAGTTTCTGGAAATCGGCACACAAACACTTCTCCAAGTAGGCCTGGGTTCAAGTTCAGATGAACATGCAATAGCGGGGCTGAGGCCAGTAAGGCACCAGTCAGGTGTCACACACTCTGGCAGCCTGCTCCTCCAGGGACAGTAAGGCCTCTATTTTCCTTCAGGAGGCTCGCTTGCCTTACTTCCTGTGAACAGCGTTTCCCAGCCTGGGCGGAAAGCAGTTCCTGGAGATCTTTTCTCAGGGGCTGTTTCCCCGGAGTTGGGGCGGACCTTGGGGACCCAACTCACAGGGGAAGGCAAAACCAAATGGACAGGTCTATGCTCTGTAGGAGATCTCTAGTGAACTGCCGGGGTCCAGCCCCAGCTGATCCAGGGTATTCGAAGCAGAGACGGCGTAGGCGAGGGTCAGGGAACAACTGCTTAATTAAACGTTAATTAAGGATATAAAGAGTAATAAAATGAGGATAGCTCAGTAGGAAAATTCAGTGGAGAAAAGAGGCTGAGTAGCTTGGTTTACGAGGGGGACCAATAAAACTTCAAGACAAGAAGCTTGCACCACTTACGTAGGCCGCAGGCGTCCTTCCGTTCTCCCGAAGGAGAGGAGACACTGAGGCCTCCCCGGTCGGATCTTAGAAGCCCAGGCAAAATTTGTAAGCTTGGTGGGTTCCGCGCTCCAGATGGAGACTCAACCAGAGTGAGAGAGAGAGAGAGAGAGACATGGGGAGACCAGTATTTCGAGAAACTGATCCCAATTCTTTATTTTCCATGGTCTACTTTTATACACTGAGATGTTATGCAAAAGTCACGTGGGGTCAGCAGTCCTGACTTTTATCAAAGTCAGGTGCTTCATACAAAAGTATACAGAGGTCTTAGGGGTGTTACATCATCTTCTGGCCGGGGGGCCTGCTGACAATTTACGACCCTCTCCTTGTGACAGCGGTCAGTCAACCAGGACACTTATTTCCCCAGGGGTGATTATTCTTAAAACAGACGCCACCCAAATAAAGTTACATTCCTATAGGGTGAGGGTGTAGTGGGTTTTAGTTAAGGAAAGAATTTACTTAGCCTAAGGTCTAACGTGATTTATATCAAAGGTTAATACTTATTTCTTCTATATATTCATTAATGTGTATAAGGGCAGGGGATGTGGAGACTTAGCAGTAAACATCAGCTCAACAAATGAAAAACCCTTCACCAATATGATTTCTAATCAGCCCATTATACTTATACTAATAATTTTCTAACTTTTCTAAGGAACCTGTTTTTAGAAGGTTTAAAGCATCTCGTGCCTCTCATGGTTGGGAGGCTGTGAGCAATCACATGTGGCCGGACAAGCCTGTCAGGCAGGCTAGAGAACCTTCAGAGGAATTTGTAGGTTAAAACACTCTTGTCACACCCAGGGGTTTTTATCAACTGGAGCTCTAGGTTAACTCCTTCTCCGAAAGAGGTGGTGGGGGACAGCCCCCCGTAAAGTCAGAGGTGTAGGTGAGAGCACAAAGTAGTAAGGTAGGCAGGCTCTGGTGATGGGGGTAGATGCTCGAGGATTTCCAGGGGGACTCCTGAGGCTCGATCCCACCTTTGCGTATGTCGAGCCTCCTTCCTTATGACCTTTGCCATGGGCGGAGTGCCTCACTCTGGCCCCCAACAGTGAACCTCCTCTCTCAGGAACATTCTTGGCTCCTATCGAGACACCTCTGTGCGTGTAGCTACACACGCAACGTAGGGGCAAAGGGAGCCAGATTCTTTCCGTGGGGTGCTGATGCTTTGTGGCAAAGCACCTGCTTGAGAATCCATCAGCTTACGCTTCCCTCGCCTTGACAGAGGTCTCATTGCTGTAGCCCTTGGCAGTTTGGAAAGAAGAGGACCCTTACCTTTCATAAAGTGGGCCCTTGTCCTAGTTTGAAAGGAAAGGCAAGAGCTGAGCTGAGGCCAATAAGGCGCCAGTCAAGTCTGACATATTCCCGAAGCCTGCTCCTTCATGGAAAATAACGCTGTAATCTAGGAATGTCTCTGCAAGGCTGGCAAAGGGCAGTCAGGAGCCTGCACCCTGCCTCTGGAATTACCGACTTCTGAACAGATCTGGAGGTCTCCCTTAGGGGAAGCTAACCCATTCTTCCAAATAGAGGCTTCCAAACGCAGGCCGCTTGGCTGCCTCTTGCTCTCTGAAGGAGGCCTGCTTTTCCCGCCTCCTATGAACCCCACATCCCAGCCTCTGGGAAAAGCGGATCTTGAAGATCTTTTCTCAGGGGTTGTTTCCACGGAGCTGGGGCCGAGCCTGGAGCCCCAAACGCACAGGGGAAGAAAAACCACATGGACAAGTCTTTGCTCTCTAGGAGAGCTCTAGTGAACCTCACTCTGTCAGGAACGTTCTTGTTTCCTATGGAGACACCCCTGTCTGTGAAGCTGTGTACCGAACATGGAGACACAGAGTCTGATTCTCTCTGTGCAGCTTTGAAGCTGTCGTTCAAACAAGAGCTTGAAAATCCATACAATGCTCTTCCTTACCCGTGACACAGTTCTCATTGCTATACCCCTTGGCAGTATTTAGAAATCCATACCCAAACCCTTCTCCTAGTAGGCCTGGGTCCTAGTTCGGAGAAACACGCAATGGCGGAGCTGAGGCCAGTAAGGCACCAGTCAGGTCTCACACACTCTGGCAGCCTGATCGTCCAGGGAGACTAAGGCCTGTTGTGCCTTGCAGGAGGCTCGCTTGTGTTACCTCCTGTGAACTGCGTTTGCCAGCCTGGGGGAATAGCGGTCCCTGGAGATCTTTTCTCAGGGGCTCCTTCCCCTGAGCTGGGGCGGACCTCGGGGACCCAACTCACAGGGCAAGGCAAAACCATATGGACAGGTCTATGCTCTGTAGCAGACTTCTAGTGAACCTCATCTCTCAGGAACATTCTTGGCTCCTATAGAGACACTTCTGTGTGTGAAGCTGCGTACCTAACATAGGGGCACAGAGAGCCTGATTCTCTCAGTTCATTTTGACCCTGTCGTTCAGAAAACAGCTTGAGAATCCATAAAATGCTCTCCCTTACCGCTGAGAGAATTCTCACTGCTGTAGCCCTTGGCACTTTGTAGAAATCTGCAGCCAAACGCTTCTCCAAATAGGCCTGGGTCCTAGTTTGGAGGAACAGGCAATGGTGGAACTGAGGCCAGTAAGGCAACAGTCAGGTTTCACACACTCTGGCAGCCTGCTCCTCCAGGGAGAGTAAGGCCTCTTTTTCTCTGCAGGAGATTCGCTTGCCTTACTTCCTGTGAACAGCGTTTCCCAGCCTCAGCGAAGCGGTTCCTGGAGATCTTTTCTCAGGGACAGTTTCCCCGGAGGTGTGGCGGACCTCGGGGACCCAACTCACAGGGGAAGGCAAAACCACATGGACAGGTCTATGCTCTGTAGGAGAGGTTTAGTGAACCTAATCTCTCAGGAACATTCTTGGCTCCTATAGAGACAACTCTGTGTGTGAAGCTACACTCCCAACATTGGGGAACAGGGATCTTGGTTCTCTCCGTGGGGTGCTGATGCTTTGTAGTAAAGCACCTGCTTGAGAATCCATCCTCTTAGGCTTCCCTCGCCTTGACAGAGGTCTCATTGCTGTAGCCCTTGGCAGTTTCAAAGAAGAAGACCCTTACCCTTCATAAAGTAGGCCCTTGTCCTAGTTTGAATGGAAAGGCAATAGCTGAGCTGAGGTCAATAAGGAGCCAGTCCCCTCTGACACATTCCCGAAGCCTGCTCCTTCATGGAATATAACTCTAGAATGTTGGAATGTCTTTGCAAGGCTGGCAAAGGGCAGTCAGGAACCAGCACCCTGCCTCTGGAATTACCGACTTCTGAGCAGATCTGGAGGTCTCCTTTAGGAGAAGCTAACCCATTCCTTCCAAATAGAGGCTTCAAAACACAGGCAGGTTGGCTGCCTTTCGTGCCCGAAGGAGGCTTGCTTTTCTCTCCTCCTATGAACCCCAGTTCCCAGCCTCTGGGAAAAGCGTATCTTGAAGATATTTTCTCAGGGGTTGTTTCCACGGAGCTGGGGCCGAGCCCGGGGCCCAAAGGCACAGGGGAAGGCAAGACCACATGGACAGGTCTATGCTCTGTAGCAGACCTCTAGTGAACCTCATCTCTCAGGAGCATTCTTGGCTCCTACAGAGACACCTCTGTGTGTGAAGCTGCGTACTTAACATAGGGGCAGAGAGAGCCTGATTCTCTCTGTTCATTTTGACGCTGTCATTCAGAAAACAGCTTGAGAATCCATAAAATGCTCTCCCTTACCACCGAGAGAATTCTCACTGCTGTAGCCCTTGGCACTTTGTAGAAATCTGCACCCAAACGCTTTTCCAAGTAGGCCTGGGTGCTAGCTCGGATGAACAGGCAATGGTGGAGCTGAGGCCAGTAAGGCAACAGTCAGGTTTCACACATTCTGGCAGCCTGCTCCTCCAGGGACTGTAAGGCCTCTTTTACTCTGCAGGAGATTCGCTTGCGTTACTTCATGTGAACAGCATTTCCCAGCCTCGGCGAAGCGGTTCCTGGAGATCTTTTCTCAGGGACAGTTTCCCCGGAGGTGTGGTGGACCTCGGGGACCCAACTCACAGGGGAAGGCAAAACCACATGGACAGGTCTATGCTCTGTAGGAGAGGTTTAGTGAACCTAATCTCTCAGGAACATTCTTGGCTCCTATAGAGACAACTCTGTGTGTGAAGCCACACTCCCAACATTGGTGCACAGGGAGCTTGATTCTCTCCGTGGGGTGCTGATGCTTTGTGGCAAAGCACCTGCTTGAGAATCCATCCTCTTAGGCTTCCCTCGCCTTGACAGAAGTCTCATTGCTGTAGCCCTTGGCAGTTTGCAAAGAAGAAGACCCTTGCCCTTCATAAAGTAGGGCCTTGTCCTAGTTTGAATGGAAAGGCAATAGCTGAGCTGAGGTCAATAAGGAGCCAGTCCTGTCTGACACATTCCCGAAGCCTGCTCCTTCATGGAAAATAACTCTAGAATCTAGGAATATCTTTGCAAGGCTAGCAAAGGGCAGTCAGGAACCAGTACCCTGCCTCTGGAATTACCGACTTCTGAGCAGATCTGGAGGTCTCCTTTAGGAGAAGCTAACCCATTCCTTCCAAATAGAGGCTTCAAAATACAGGCAGGTGGGCTGCCTTTTCGTTCCCTATGGAGGCGTGCTTTTCTCTCCTCCTATGAACCCCGGTTCCCAGACACTGGGAAAAGTGGATCTTGAAGATATTTTCTCAGGGGTTGTTTCCACGGAGCTGGGGCCGAGCCTGGAGACCCAAAGGCACAGGGGAAGGCAAGACCACATGGACAAGCCTTTGCTTTTTAGTATAGCTCTAATGAACCTCACTCTGTCAGGATCTTTCTTGATTCCTACGGAGACACACCTGTGTGTGAAGCTGCGGGCACAGAGAGCCTGATTACCCCTGTGCAGCGCTGAGTCTGGGCGGCTAAACAACAGCTTGGGAATGCAGCCTGGGGCGCTTCCCTTCCCTCGGACAGAGCTCTCCTTGCGGTAGGCCTTGGTAGTTTGCATACAATGGGGCCCTAAGCCCTCTGCAAGTTGGCCTGGCTCCTAGGTCCAAAGGGCAGGCCAGAGCGGAGCTGAGGCTGTCAGGCTCCAGACACATCTCCCATACTCCTACATGCTGCTCCTACCCGGGCGTGAACGCTAGAAGCTGGGAAGGTACCTGGACCGTGCAGGGGCGGGGCGAACGCGGGCGGCGTGGGGCGGGGGTCGGCTTCTGGCGGGGGTGGGGGCGGGCTTCCCAGTTGTGCTCTCAGAGGTGGACACTGAGGCTGCAAACGCGCCGGGAGTGCACCCGGGACTGGGTAAACCCGGGCTGCGCGGGTCGAGATTCCGATGGCTTTGGGTGGGGGTCGGTCCCAGTTGTGCTCCCGGGGGTCGCCACTGCGGCTGGGAACGCGCCAGGAGCGCGGCAGGGGCGGGGCTAACCCTGGGGGCCGGGGCGGGGGTCGGCTCATGGGGGGGATGGGGAGGGGTTCCCAGTTGCGCTCTCGGGGGTTGCAACTGCGGCTGGGAACGCCCATTTCGTCCGCTCCTGGGTCCCCAAGGATTGCCATCCCGTGGGTGCAGTGGAGGGCTGCGGACCACAGGTAAGGGAACTGGGACTGCGTGGAGCAGGGAACCAAGTATTCCGCCGTCTGTTGGCACATTCTCGGAGCTCCCCAACCTGGCGGTCGCAGAAAGGCCTTGCCTTTGGGGTCAAGGCCTTTACCGCTCCACCCCTCTGCTGAAAAATCTCCGAGTCTGCGCGGTTCTTCCAAGCAGCCTAGTGTCCGCTGGAAGTCCAAGGGACAGAACACTGAACTCTGGCCGGCTGGCCCAGCCCTGCTTCTGGCACTTTGTAAGCCAGCGGGCCCTTGAGCACCTGCTGGGATGGGAAAGGGAAGGGTCCACGGATTGCACCCTAGAAACTTAGTAGGGTGCATGGATTTCAAACCCTGGTGGCCGCCCAGGCAGCAAAGAAGGGGGGAGGGCACCTTGCTGCCCTTTCATGGCAGAATCTGTGGTTGTCCAGCTGCGTGGGCCTTTTCATGAGGACCCTGTGCAATAAAAGTTTGGTGTTTTGGAACTGAATAATTAGAACGTGTAAAAGCTTTAAATTATGTGGTGGTGTAATGAAAAAACAAAACAAAACAAAACCAAGCTCCAAGTGTTTTGCAAATGGAGGTTTACATATTGAAGGACTGTATTCCTTGCACTGTGGCATTCTATCAAGAAGTGTGCAGGATTTTTTTTTTTTTAAGAAAAGTGTTCGAAGTGAGGGAAACAGGAAACCCAGAGGTGCCCCTGTATTTTGGGGAAGGCCTTAGGAGGTCACTTGGAAATGCTGCTGGCTGTGCGGGAGGGCGGCAGATGGGCTGTGCAGGCTTGTCCTTTGCATGGATGTTCTTGTGTGTGGAAACCCAGCTCGGAGCCATCTCCTGATGTGTAAGAATTTCGCAGACAAACCTTGAGCTAAGCAATGCATTTTTTCCTAAGAAAATGTTTGTCTTAAGCGATGTAAATATCCTATGTATTTCCGCTAGACTCTGGCTTCAGGTCGGTTCCCCCAAAAGGCTCAGAAGCGATTTGAACAAAACAGCATATTTTCCTCCTAGCTTGTTCTCCTTATCTATGTTAAGGAAATGGTATATTTGCCTGCAATACTGCCTTTCTTCAAGATTCATGTCAATCAAGTTTTGGCCCGGGATGACTCACCTGCTGCCAATATTATCTCAATGCATGTCGTGGGGGAAGGGCCTGGTGCCATTCCCTGAAACAGTTCCTTTCTTTCCTTAGCTGACTGCTAGTGCCTGTAGAATATCTGGCTAAAGACCAGCAGGGGGTACTCTTACTGCCCCCCCACCCCGCCTCAAGTCTAAGTCAGCAGCTTTCTCTATCTGTTTAATACTTTAATAACACTTGATGACACAAAAGCTCTGAGCGATCAAATCATATCAAATCTTCATTTCAGATTGAAGATGCATTCCATGGTATTGCCATCTTAAGTCTTTCCATCGTTATGGAATATCTGTCCATGTATTCAGGATAGTTTTCAGCCAGGGTGTATAATTTCCAGTGTGCCAGAGTTGTCATCCTCGTTACATCCATGGCAAAGTGTTTTATTCATGTTGATATTATTGAAAGGGAATTTTTTAAAATTCCTTTTCAGATTATTATCTGCTAATGTATACAGATAAAACTGTGTAATCATTCATTTTTATCAGTTTGGACAGCTTGATAGTTGTCTTTAATTTCTTTACTTTCTGACACTTTAAGATTATCCTGGGACACATATGTAATGCCTCACCCCTAAATTCAGACACGTGTTCAAAGAACTTCTGTCCTTTTATTTATTTATTTATTTATTCTTTAACATTGAAATCGTTTTGACTATGCTGGGTGTTTGTTGCTAAATGGAAGTAGCTAGGACCTCTGGACTGCAGTCTCTCATCTCTTGCTGACCTCTTGTTGACCTCTGCAGATTCCTGGTAGGTGGGAGCTTGTTAGTTCCTTGTTCCTTATCAGAACCTCCTGTGGTAAGTGTTTTTCTCTTCTCTGTTGCCTGGTAAGGGTGGGTGGTCATGGGCATCCCAAAGTTGGCTAGAAGTCAATTATTTAGGCAGGCTTGTGCATAGATATGGGAGAAGGCAATGGCACCCCACTCCTGGAAAATCCCAAGGACGGAGGAGCCTGGTAGGCTGCAGTCCATGGGGTGGCTAAGAGTCGGACACCACTGAGCGACTTCATTTTCACTTTTCACTTTCATGCATAGGAGGAGGAAATGGCAACCCACTCCAGTGTTCTTGCCTAGAGAACCCCAGGGACTGCGGGGCCTGGTGGGCTGCCATCTATGGCGTGGCACAGGGTCGGCCTCAACTGAACCACTTAGCAGCTGCAGCAGCAGCAGCAGCAGTGCATAGATATCAAAGGGGATGAGAACAGTCAGGTAGGATCACATATGTCACCGTGAAACAATACTTCTCCTCTTAGCCAAAGCTAACAAAAGATTTCTGTTCTAGGTCAACCTAGAAGAGATCACTTAAGAGGTAAAGAAACTTAAACTCCATTAGCAAAGGCAGTTCAACATCTCAAGAAAACTTGTGCTAGGCACAAAACTCTTTTCTGGGGGCCTACTTTCCCTACAACCTCCTTATCCCATTCTGTACCCATTCCTTTGCTTCTCCCGTCCTGAAAATGCCACCTGTAAGACAGAACTACTTCGTTTTCCTTCTTAAAGTGTGATTGCATTCCATACATTCTTGTAATAACAAGTCATACATTTCCCTTCAGCAACCAAGAACTCACTCTTATATTGGCATTTGATAGATTGGTGAGCATACCTATCAGTGATAATAGCGCCCACCCCGCTTCCTGCAAGAACAGAACAAAACAAAACAAAACAAAAAAATTGCTTTCTTACATTTAATATGTTCGGATGGTGCCAGTCACTATTCATGCAGAGTCAAAAATCTCTTTTGTTTCTGTGTAAAAGGGAGGTCCTTTCAAGTCGTGAATGTTTAAGAAGTTTCATTTATTTGGAAGTGACCTAGCTATTCAATACACTGTCGTCACTTAGTTTAGCACCAGGATAGAAACTCAGGTAACCAAAACACCTGGAGGAACGATTGTAAGTTCAGTTCAGTTCAGTTGCTCAGTCGAGTCTGACTCTTTGTGACCCCGTGGCCTGAAGGACGCCAGGCTTCCGTGTCCATCACCAACTCCAGGGGCTTGCTCAAACTCATGTCCATCGAGTCAGTGATGCCATCCAACCATCTTATCCTCTGTCATCCCCTTCTCCTCTGCCTTCAATCAAGACTATGAGAGGCGGATATTTTAGAGTATAATTATTGTTAAGAGTTTATCTAAAAGCTCATATCACATTTACATTTTTTACATTGGTTGTTGCTGTTTCCAGGTACTTTCTTGCTGACAAGCTTGTGACAGATATAACAATAGAGCAATTTTTACCTCAAAAGAAACCTAGGCACTATGAACATGTTGTGCTTAATGTTGTTGACTCTTAGACATGTCTATAGTGGAGGAGCAAAACCAAAAATACTAGATATTTCATATTGACTAGTTCCCAGTTCACGGGACTCTGACATTCATTTAGGTCAATGTTTTCTTGTATTTCCGGCAGTTTGATTTGGAAGGGCTGCCTTGTCTTGAGACCATTGAAATCAGAACTCAGAACTTGAGCAATATTATCAAAAAACACAAGGCTCACACTGACACATACCTTAATCCAGACAGACAGACAAGACATCTTCCAGGTTTCCGCCTGAGATTTAAAATATTTCTTTGAGCCGTTTTCCTGGGGAGTGGGGGGGGGGAGTGGGGGTGGCAGCGAGGCAGGCTTGGGTAACAAGCTAATTGTTGGTCATTGCATATGCAAAGAACCAGCTTTCCGGGTTCCAAGGAAAAAAGTTTCCTTGGTACCCAATTTTGTTTGGATCTATAGACTCTCATGGCCCTCCTAGGTCAGGACATCTTTCCTTTCTGTAGTCCTCGTTTTATCCCTAAATCATAGACAGCTTGGATTGTCTCTGTGGGGTGGATGTATTGTCCTCGTGTTTGACCTGGAGGCAGTAGCGAGGTCCGAGAGCCTCTCCTGGAACCGGGCGTGGGGACGGGGCTCACCAGGAGCCCCTGGTGGAAGTGGGCAACGCCCCAGGAGCGCGCCAGGGGCGGGGCGATCCCGGGCGGCGCGGGTCGGGGTTCTGGTCGGGAGGGGGTGGGGGGCGGTAACAGTTGTGCTCTCGGGGGTCCCCACTGCAGCTGGAAACGCGCTGGGAGTGCGGCAGGGGCGGGGTGAAACCGGGTGGTGCGGGGCGGGGTTCGGCTCCTGGCGGGGGTGGGGGAGGGCTTCCCAGTTGTGCTCTCGGTGGTGGCCACTGCGGCTGGAAACGCGCCGGGAGCGCCCCCGGGGCGGGGTAAACCTGGGCTGCGCGGGTCGAGATTTAGATGGCTGTGGGTGGGGGTTCGGTCCCAGTTGTGCTCTCGGGGGTCGCCACTGCGGCAAGGAACGCCCATTTCCTACGCTCCTGTGTCCCCAATGATCCACATCTAGTGGGTGCAGCGGAGGGCTGCGGGCCACAGGTCAGGGAACTGGGACTGCTTGGAGCAGGGAACCAAGTATTCCGCCCTCTGTTGGCACATTCTCGGAGCTCCCCAACCTGGCGGTTGCAGAAAGGCCTCGCCCTTGGTGTCAAGGCCTTTACCGCTCCACCCCTTTGCTGAAAAATCTCAGTCTGCACGGTTTTCCCAAGCAGCCTAGTGTCCCCTGGAAGTCCAAGGGACAGAACACTGAACTCTGGCCGGCTGGCCCAGCCCTGCTTCTGGCACTTTGTAAGCCAGCGGGCCCTTGAGCACCTGCTGGGATGGGAAAGGGAAGGGTCCACGGATTGCACCCTAGAAACTTAGTAGGGTGCATGGATTTCAAACCCTGGTGGCCGCCCAGGCAGCAAAGAAGGGGGGAGGGCACCTTGCTGCCCTTTCATGGCAGAATCTGTGGCTGTCCTGATGCGTGGGCCTTTTCATGGGGACCTTGTGCAATAAAAGTTTGGTGTTTTGGTACTGAATAATTAGAAATTGTAAAAAGTTTAAATTATGTGGTGGTGTAATTAAAAAACAAAACAAAACAAAACCAAGCCCCAAGTGTTTGGCACAGGGAGGTTTAAGTATTGAAGGCCTGTTTTCCTTGCACTGTGGCATTCTATCAAGAAGTGTGCAGGATTTTTTTTTTTTTAAGAAAAGTGTTCGTAGTGAGGGAAACAGGAAACCCAGAGGTGCCCCTGTATTTTGGGGAAGGCCTTAGGAGGTCACTTGGAAATGCTGCTGGCTGTGGGGGAGGGGGCAGATGGGCTGTGCAGGCTTGTCCTTTGCATTCATGTTCTTGTGTGTAGAAACCCAGCTCGGAGCCATCTCCTGATGTGTAAGAATTTCGCAGACAAACCTTGAGCTAAGCAATGCATTTGTTCCTGAGGAAATGTTTGTCTTAAGCGATGTAAATATCCTATGTATATATGCTGGACTCTGGCTTCAGGTCGGTTCCCCCAATAGGCTCAGAAGCGACTTGAACAAAACAGTATGTTTTCCTCGTACCTTGTTCTCCTAATCTATGTTAAGGAAATGATATATTTGCCTGGAATACTGCCTTTCTTCAAGATTCATGTCAATCAGTTTTTGGCCCAGGATGACTCACCTGCTGCCAATGTGACCTCAAGGCATGTCGTGGGGGAGGGGCCTGGTGCCATTCCCTGAGACAGTGCCTTTCTTTCCTTAGCTGACTGCTAGTGCCTGTAGAATATCTGGCTAGAGACCAGCAGGGCGTACACCCCGCCTCAAGTCTAAGTCAGCAGCTTTCTCTATCTCATTTATACTTTAATAACAATTGATGACACAAAAGCTCTGAGCGATCAAATCATATGAAATCTTCATTTCAGATTGAAGATGCATTCCATGGTATTGCCATCTTAAGTCTTTCCATTGTTATGGAATACCTGTCCATGTATTCAGGATAGTTTTCAGCCAGGGTGTATAAGTTCCAGTGTGCCAGTCTTGTCATCCTCGTTACATCCATGGCAAAGTGTTGTATTCATGTTGACATTATTGAAAGGGAATTTTTTTAATTCCTTTTCAGATTATTATCTGGTAATATATACAGAAAAAACTGTGTAATCTTTCATTTTTATCAGTTTGGACAGCTTGATAGTTGTCTTTAATTTCTTTCCTTTCTCATACTTTAAGATTTTCTGGGCACCGTACATGTACTGCCTCACCCCTAATCTCAGTCATGTGTTCAAAGAACTTCTGTCCTTTATTTGTTTACTTATTTTTTGCAACATTGAATTCGTTTTGACTATGCAGGGTCTCTGCTGCAAGATGGAAGTTGCTAGGACCTCTGGACTGCAGTCTTCCATCTCTTACTGACCTCTTGTTGACCTCTGCAGAATCCTGGTTGGCGGGAGCTTGTTAGTTCCTCGTTCCTTACCAGGACCTCCTGTGGTAAGTGTTTTTCTCTTCTCTGTTGCCTTGTAAGGGTGGATGGTCATTGGCATCCCAAAGCTAGCTAGAAGTCAATTATTTAGGCAGGCTTGTGCATAGATATGGGAGAAGGCAATGGCACCCCACTCCAGTACTCTTGCGTGGAAAATCCCATGGATGGAGGAGCCTGGTAGGCTGCAGTCCATGGGGTCGCTAAGAGTCGGACACCACTGAGCGACTTCACGTTCACTTTTCACTTTCATGCATGGGAGGAGGAAATGGCAACCCACTCCAGTGTTCTTGCCTAGAGAACCCCAGGGACTGCGGGGCCTGGTGGGCTGCCGTCTATGGGGTCGCACAGAGTCGGACACGACTGAAACGACTTAGCAGCAGCAGCGGCGGCAGCAGCAGCAGAAGCAGTGCATCGATATCAAAAGGGCTGCAAACAGTCAGGAAGGATCACATATGTCACCGTGAAACACTACTTCTCCACTTAGCCAAAGCTAACAAAAGATTTCTGTTCTAGGTCAACCTAGAAGAGATCACTTAAGAGGTAAAGAAACTTAAACTCCATTAGCAAAGGCATTTCGACATCTCAAGAAAACTTGTGCTAGGCACAGAACTCTTTTCTGGGGGTCCACTTTCCCTACAACCTCCTTATCCCATTCTGTACCCATTCCTTTGCTTCTCCCATCCTGAAACGGCCACCTGTAAGACAGAACTACTTTGTTTTCCTTCCTCAAGTGCCATTGCATTCCACATACTTTCTTGTAATAACAAGTCATACATTTCCCTTCAGCAACCAAGAACTGACTTTTATATTGGCATTCGCTATAGCCCGCCCCCCTCCCCCCACCCCCAAGAACAGAACAAAACAAAACAAAACAATTGCTTTCTTACATTTAACATGTCAGGATGGTGCCAGACACTATTCATGGAGAGTCAAAAATCTCTTTTGTTTCTGTGTAAAAGGGAGGTCCTTTCAAGTCGTGAATGTTTCAGAACTTTCATTTATTTGGAAATGACCTAGCTATTCAATACACTGTCGTCACAAGGATAGAAACTCGGGTAACCAAAACTCCTGGAGAAACGTTTGTTAGTTCAGTTCAGTTCAGTTGCTCAGTCGTGTCTGACTCTTTGGGACCCCGTGGCCTGAAGGACGCCAGGCTTCCGTGTCCGTCACCAGCTCCAGGGGCTTGCTCAAACTCATGTCCATCGAGTCAGTGATGCCATCCAACCATCTTATCCTCTGTCATCCCCTTCTCCTCTGCCTTCAATCAAGACTATGAGAGGCAGATATTTTAGAGTATAATTATTGTAAAGAGTTTATCTAAAAGCTCATATCACATTTACATTTTTTACTTTTGTTGTTGTCGTTTCCAGGTAGTTTCTTGCTGACAAGCTTGTGACAGATATAACAATAGAGCAATTTTTACCTCAAAAGAAACCTAGGCACTATGAACATGTTGTGCTTAATGTTGTTGACTCTTAGACATGTCTATAATGGAGGAGCAAAACCAAAAATACTAGATATTTAATATTGACCAGTTCCCAGTTCACGGGACTCTGACATTCATTTAGGTCAATGTTTTCTTGTATTTCCAGCAGTTTGATTTGGAAGGGCTGCCTTGTCTTGAGACCATTGAAATCAGAACACAGAACTTGAGCAATATTATCAAAAAACACAGGGCTCACACTGACACATACCTTAATCCAAACAGACAGACAAGACATCTTCCAGGTTTCCGCCTGAGATTTAAAATATTTCTTTGAGCCAGTCTTCTGGGGAGTGGGGGGATGGGGGTGGCAGTAAGGCAGGCTTGGGTAACAAGCTAATTGTTGGTCATTGCATATGCAAAGAACCAGCTTTCCGGGTTCCAAGGAAAAAAGTTTCCTTGGTAACCAACTTTGTCTGGTTCTATAGAATATCATGGCCCTCCTAGGTCAGGTCATCTTGCCTTTCTGTAGTCCTCGTTTTATCCCTAAATCATAGACAGCTTGGATTGTCTCTGTGGGGTGTATGTATTGTCCTCATGTTTGACCTGGCGGCAGCAGCGAGGTCCGAGAGCCTCTCCTGGAACCGGGCGTGGGGACGGGGCTCACCGAGAGCCACTGGTGAAGGTGGGCAGCGCCCCTGGAGCGCGGCACGGGCGGGGCGAACCCGGGCGGCGCAGGGCGGGTGTCGGCTCCTGGCGGGGGTAGGGGAGGGCTTCCCAGTTGTGCTCTCGGAGATGGCCACTGCAGATGGAAACGCGCCGGGAGCGCAGCCAGGGTGGGGTAAACCTGGGCTGCACAGGTCGAGATTCCGCTCGCTGTGGGTGGGGGGTCGGTCCCTGTTGTGCTCCCGGGGGTCGCCAGTATGGCTGGGAACCCGCCGGGAGCCCGGCAGGGCCGGGGCGAAACCTGGCGGCGCGGGGCGGGGTGGGGTTCCGTTTGCAGTGGGGGTCGGCTCCTGGCGGGGGTGGGGGAGGGCTTTCCAGATGTGCTGTTGGGGGTCGCCATTGGGGCTGGGAATGCCCATTTCGTGAACTCCTGGATCCCCAAGGATCGGCATCCATTGGCCACAGCGGAGGGGTGCGGAACACAGGTAAGGGAACGGGGACTGCCTGGAGCAGGGAACCATGTATTCCGCCCTGTGTTGGCACAGGCTCAGAGCTCCCCAACCTGGCGGTCGCAGAAAGGCCTCATCTTTGGGGTCAAGGCCTTTACTGCTCCACCCCTCTGCTGAAAAACCTCAGAGTCTGCGCGGTTTTCCCAAGCAGCCTAGGGTCCGCTGGAAGTCCAAGGGACATAACCCTGAATTCTGGCCGGCTGGCCCAGCCCTGCTTCTGGCACTTTGTAGGCCAGCGGGCCCTGGAGCACCTGCTAGGATGGGAAAGGGAAGGGTACGCGAATTGCACCCTGGTGGCCGCCGAGGCAGCAAAGAAGGGGGGAGGGCACCTTACTGCCCTTTAATGGCAGACAGAATCTGTGGCTGTCCTGCTGCGTGGGCCTTTTCATGGGGACCTTGTGCAATAAAAGTTTACCGGTGACCTTAGGGAACTTCCCAGTGTGCTTCTGACAGATGAGGGATGCTGTGGAGTTGGCGGGGCCTCTCAGGACTCCGCTGGGTTTGGCGCAATGGAAGAGGGCCTCATCTCCAGGGAAGGCAGGAACCTCAGGCCTCCTCTCCGTTTCGGACTCCGACCGCAGGGTCCCTGCAGAGTTGGGACAGGAGAGTCAGGAATCGTCTTGTCTGAGGAAGGGAACTCCGCTTGCCTCTCGAGGTGCTCAGGGGGTCTCAAGCCCCTTGTTGAGCTGTGTGTGGAACCTGCGGGTGTTTCCGGAAATGCACGACGGTGACAGTGCCCCTTCGTGTGTGCCTTCACCCACTGGGTTGCCTTCGAAGAGGTGTCCGGGCCTCGGGTTCTTTTCAAGAGCGGACAGGGAAATTGGGGTCTTTCGGCATGTGGGACCACCCACGGGGCTAGTCTCAAATTTCCTAGTGTGGCCGGCTTCATCCTGAGGTGTGCTGGGAAGGCCGGGGACCGTTCCAGACAACGCAGGGGGATCGACTCTCTTGTCGCCATCAGGAGGGGAGAAGGGGCTCAGATGAAGTGGGGATGGAACCCTCGGTGTTACCCTCGAGGGAAACCGGCGTGTGGGGGACTTTTGGGGGTTGCATGAAAGGAGTCAGGTACCGTTTCGCACTTCAGGACAGAACCTGGGACTTCCCTTGAGACGCCGTAGCGGGCAAGGGCCTCATCTTGCGAAGACGTTGGGACCATGTGGATTTTCTTGAGTTGCGGCGGGATTCTAGAGTTACGACGGGGATTTCAGGCTTCCTCCTGTGTTGGCCCCGGGAAGCCTAATCTTCCATTCGAGTTGCGAGGGAAAGCTGAGGGTTGCACTCGAGTCACTGCAGGGCCAAAGAGACCTCATCTAGGCCTGTGTCCGGGACTTAACGTTCCTCTCAAGGGAAGACAGGGATCTCAGGGTGGCGTTCCAGACTCCCCCGGGGAGTCAGGCCTCGCCTCGAGGGCAACCCAAGGATGCCGCTCTCCTCTCAAGTCGCGACGCAGATCTCTTGGAGCCCACTGAGTGGCCTCAAGGGAGTCAGGCCTTCTCTTCAGTTTGGAGAGAGGACTCGGGATTGCGCTCTGGGTCAGGCAGGAAAAGAAGGCCCTCACCTCGCGAGGATGGGGGCTTCTCAGGGGTTTCCTCGAGCTGCGGCGCCCGTGGGGGTTTTCTCACGAGGCAAGACGAGGATCTCAGGGAGCCTCTCCTGCGGTGCCAGGGAAGTCAGGTCTCTGTGCGCATGGCGAGGGGGAGCGCGTCATGGCTCTCCAGTCATGGGAGAGGACTAGGGCCTCCAGACGCATTGAAGAAGGACACGCGAGGTCTTTCTGGGGTTGCGGCGGGAAAGCCTCGTTTCCCTCGACTTCTGCCGGGGACCTGAGGGAACTTCCCATGGTGCCTCTGATAGGTGAGGGATGCTGTGGAGTTGGCGGGGCCTCTTGGGACTCTGCTGGGCTTGGCGCAATGGAAGAGGGCCTCATCTCGAGGGGAGACAGGAAACTTAGGCTTC
This sequence comes from Bubalus kerabau, assembly GCF_029407905.1. NCBI lineage: Eukaryota > Metazoa > Chordata > Mammalia > Artiodactyla > Bovidae > Bubalus > Bubalus kerabau. Next base: position 786,736 of record NW_026577911.1, on the reverse strand, counting down.
CTCTCCTTTTCGGACTCCAACCACAGGGTCCCTGCAGAGTTGGGACAGGAGAGTCAGGCCTCGTCTTGTCTGAGGAAGGGAACTCCGCTTGCCTCTCGAATTGCTCAGGGTGTCTCACGCACCTCGTCGAGCTGTGTGTGGAAACCGCGGGTTTTTCCGGACGACGCACGGGGGTGTCAGTGCCCCTTCGAATGGTAACTTCACCCACAGGGTTGCCTTCGAAGAGGTGTCCGGGCATCGGGTTCTTATCCAGAGCGGACTGGGAAATCGGGGTCGTTTGGCATGTGGCACAACCCACGGGGCTCGTCTCGAATTTCCTCGGGAGGCCGGCCTCATCCTGAGGTGTGCCGGGAAAGCCGGGAACCCCTTCCAGAATACGCAGGGGAATCGACTCTCCTGTCGTGATGAGGAGGGGAGAAGGGGCTCAGATGAAGGGGTGCCAGGACCCTCGGTGTTCCCCTCGAGGGAACCCGGCGTGTCTGGGAAATTTTGGAGGTCGCATGAAGGGTGTCAGGTACCGTTTCGCAATTCAGGACGGAACGTGAGACTTCCCTTGAGACGCCGTAGCGGGCAAGGGCCCCATCTTGTGAAGACGTTGGGACCACATGGTTTTTCTCGAGTTGCGGCGGGATTCTCGAGTTACGACGGGGATTTCAGACTTCCTCTTGGGTTGGCCCTGGGAAGCCCCATCTTCCATTCGAGTTGCGAGGGAAAGCTGGGGGTTGCGCTCGAGTCACTGCAGGGCCCAAGAGACCTCATCTAGGCGTGTGTCCAGGACCTAGTAGTACTCTCAAGGGAAGACCGGGATCCCGGGGTTGCACTCCAGAGTCCCCCGTGGAGTCAGGCCTCGCCTCGAGGGGAAGCAAAGGACTCCGCTCTTCTCTTGAGCCAGGACGCGGATCTCTTGGAGTCCTCTGAGTGGCCTCAAGGGAGTCAAGCCTAATCTTCAGTTTGGAGAGAGGACTCGGGATTGCTCTCCAGGAAAGGCAGGAAAAGAAGGCCCTCACCTCGCGAGGACGGGGGCTTCTCAGGGGTTTCCTCGAGCTGCGGCGCCCGTGGGGGTTTTCTCCCGAGGCACGACGAGGATCTCAGGGAGCCTCTCGTGCGGCGCCAGGGAAGTCAGGTCTCCATGAGCGTGGCGAGGGGGAGCACGTCATTGTTCTCGAGTCCTGGGAGGGGACTAGGGCATCAAGGCGTGTAGAAGAAGGAGTCTTGAGGTCTTTCTCGGCTTGCGGCTGGAAACCCTCGTTTCCCTCGACTTCTCCCGGTGACCTGAGGGAACTTCCCAGGGCTCCTCTTAGAGGTGAGGGATGCTGTGGAGTTGGTGGGCCATCTCGGGACTCCTCTGGGTTTGGCGCAATCGAAGAGGGCCTCATCTCGAGGGGAGACAGGACCTCAGGCTTCCTCTCCGTTTCTTACTCCAACAGCAGTGTCCCTGCAGCGTTGGGGCAGGAGAGTCAGGCCTCGTCTTGTCTGAGGAAGGGAACTCCGCTTGCCTCTCGAGTTGCTCAGGGAGTCTCAGTCCCCTCGTGGAGCTGTGTGTGGAAACCGCGGGTGTTTCCAGACGATGCACGGGAGTGTCAGTGCCCCTTCGTGTTGTTCCTTCACTCACAGGGTGGCCTTCGAAGAGGTGTCCGGGCATCGGGTTCTCCTCAACTGCGGACCGGGAAATCAGGGTCGTTCAACATGGGGCACCAGCCACGGGGCTTGTCTCGAATTTCCTCGCGAGGCCGGCCTCATCCTGAGGGGCACCGTGCAGGCCGGGAACCCCTTCCAGACCACGCAGGGGAATCAACTCTCCTGTCGCGAACAGGAGAGGAGTAGGAGCTCAGAGGAAGTGGTGCCGGGACTCTCGGTGTTCCCCTCAAGGGAACCCGGCATGTCGGGGAACTTTTGGATGTCGCATGAAGGGTGTCAGGTACCGTGTCTCACTTCACGACGGAACATGGGACTTCCCTTGAGACGCCATACCGGGCAAGGGCCTCATCTTGCGAAGACATTGAAACCACGTGGTTTTTCTCGAGTTGCGGCAGGATTCTCGAGTTTCGACGAGGATTTCAGGCTTCCTCTTGGGTTGGCCTTGGGAAGCCCCATCTCCCATTCAAGTAGCGAGGGAAATCTGGGGGTAGCGCTCGAGTCACTGCAGGGCCAAAGAGACCTCATCAAGGCGTGTGTCCGGGAACTAATATTCCTCTCCAGGGAAGTCAGGGATCTCGGGGTTGCATTTCAGGCTAGCTCGGGGAGTCAGGCCTCGTCTCGAGGGGAAGCCAAGGACTCCGCTCTCCTCTCGAGTGGCGACGCGGATCTCTTGGAGCCCACTGAGTGGCCTCAAGGGAGTCCAGCCTCCTCTTCAGTTTGGAGAGAGGACCCGGGATTGCTCTCCAGGCCATGCAGGAATAGAAGGCCCTCAGCTCGCGAGGACGGGGGCGTCTCAGGGGTTTCCTCGAGCTCCGGCGCCCGTGGGGGTTTTCTCCCGAGGCACGACGAGGATCTCAGGGAGCCTCTCGTGCGGCGCCAGGGAAGTCAGGTCTCCATGCGCGTGGCGAGGGGGAGCGCGTCATGACACTCGAGTCACTGGAGGGGACTAGGGCCTCGAGACGCATTGAAGAAGGACTCTCGAGGTCTTTCTCGGGTGGCGGCGGGAAACCCTCGTTTCCCTCACCTTCTGCCGGGGATCTTAGGGAACTTCCCAGGGTGCCTCTGAGAGGCGAGGGATCCTGTGGAGTAGGCGGGGCCTCTCAAGACTCCTCTGGTCCTGACGCAACGGAAGAGGGCCTCACCTCGAGGGGAGGCAGGAACCTCAGGCTTCCTCTCCGTTTCCGCTCCGACCACAGGGTCCCTGCAGAGTTGGGACAGGAGAGTCATGCCTCGTCTTGTCTGAGGAAGGGAACCCCGCTTGCCTCTCGAGTTGTCAGGGGTTTTCAGTCCTCTGGTCGAGCTCTGTGTGGAACCCGCGGGTCTTTCCGGATGATGCACGTGGTTGTCAGTGCCCCTTCGTGTTGTGCCTTCACCCACAGGGTTGCCTTCAAAGAGGGGTCCGGGCCTCGGGTCCTTCTCAAAAGCGGACTGGGGAATCGGGGGCATTTGTCATGTGGCACCACCCACGTGGCTCGTCTTGAATTTCCCTGTGAGACCGGCCTCATCCTGAGGTGCACCGGGAAGGCCGGGAACCCCTTCTGAACCACGCAGGGGAATCGACTCTCCTGTCGTGATCAGGAGGTGAGATCGGGCTCAGATGTAGCTGTGCCGGGACTCTCGGTGTTCCCTCGAGGGTACCCGGCGTTTCGGGGAGCTTTTGGATGTCGCATGAAGGGTGTCAGGTACCGTGTCTCACTTCACGACGGAACATGGGACTTCCCTTGAGACGCCGTACAGGGCAAGGGCCTCATCTTGCAAAGACGTGAAACCACGTGGTTTTTCTCGAGTTGCGGCAGGATTCTCGAGTGACGATGGGGATTACAGGCTTCCTCCTCTGTTGGCCCTGGGAAGCCCAGTCTTCCATTCTATTGGCGAGGGAAAGCTGGGGGTTGCGCTCGAGTCACTGCAGGGCCAAAGAGACCTCATCTAGGCTTGTGTCCAGGACCTAATGTTCCTCTCCAGGGAAGGCAGGGATCTCGGGGTTGCATTCCAGGATCCCCCTGGGTGTCAGGCCTCGTCTCGAGGGGAAGCAAAGGACTCCGCTGTCCTCCCGAGTCGCGACGCGGATCTCTTGGAGCCCCCTAGTGGCGTCAATGGAGTCAAGCCTCCTCTTCATTTTGGAGAGAGGGCTAGGGATTGTTCTCCAGGCCATGCAGGAAAAGAAGGCCCTTCACCTCGCGAGGACGGGGGCGTCTCAGGGGTTTCCTCGAGCTGCGGCGCCCGTGGGGGTTTTCTCGTGAGGCACGGCGAGGATCATGGAGCCTCTCGTGCGGCGCCAGGGAAGTCAGGTCTCCCTGCGCGTAGCGAGGAGGAGCGCGTTGTGGCTCTCGAGTAATGGGAGGGGACTAGGGCCTCAAGACGCGTTGAAGAGGGACTCTCGAGGTCTTTCTCGGGTTGTGGCGGGAAACCGTCGTTTCCCTCGACTTCTACCGGGGACCTTAGGGAACTTCCCAGGGTGTCTCTGAGAGGTGAGGGACGCTGTGGAGTTGGCGGTGCCTCTCGGGACTCCGCTGGGTTTGTCGCAATGGAAGAGGGGCTCATCTCGAGGGGAGGCAGGAACCTCAGACTTGCTCTCTGTTTCGGACTCCGACATCAGGGTCCCTGCAGAGTTGGGACAGGAGAGTCAGGCTACGTCTTTTCTGAGGAATGGAACTCCGCTTGCCTCTCGAGTTGTTCATGGGGTTTCAGGCCCCTTGTCAAACTGTGTGTGGAATCTGCAGGTTTTTCCAGATGATGCACGGGGGTGTCAGTGACCCTTCGTTTTGTGTCTTCATCCACAGGGTTGCCTTCGAAGAGGTGTCCGGGCATCGGGTTCTTATGAAGAGCGGACTGGGATATCGGGGTCGTTCAGCATTTGGCACCACCCACGTGGGTTGTCTCGAATTTCCTCATGAAACCGGCCTCATCCTGAAGTGTGCCGCGAAGGTCATGAAACTCTTCCAGACAAAGCAGAGGAATCGACCCTCCTGTGGCGATCAGGAGGGGAGAAGTGGCTCAGATGAAGTGCTGCTGGGAAACTCGGTGTTTCCCTCAAGTGAGACAGGTATGTCGGGTAACTTTTGGGGTCGCATAAAGCGTTCCAAGTACCGTTTCGCTCTTCAAAATGGAACGTTGGACTTCTCTTGGGGTGCTCCAGCGGGCATGGGCCTCATCTTGGAATGACTGCGGAACCACTTGGTTTTTCTCGAGTTGTGGTGGGATATTTGAGTCACCACAGGGAATTCATGCTTCCTCTTGTGTTGGCCCACAAAAGTCTTATCTTCCATTCGAGATTCGAGGAAGAGCTGGAGGTGCGCTCTAGTCACTGAAGGCAAAAGAGACCCCACCAAGGCTTGTGTGCAGGACCTAATGTTCATGTCAAGGCTCGACATAAATCTCGGGGTTGCATTCCAGACTCACCTTGGAGGCAGGCCTCGTCTCGAGGGGAAGCAAAGGACTCTGCTCTCCTCTCGAGTCGGACGGGTATGTCTTGGAGCCCACTGAGTGGCTTAAAGGGAGTCAAACCTCCTCTGGTGTTTGGAGGGAGGACACGGGATTGCTCTCCAGGGAATGCATGAAATGAAGGCCCTCATCTCCCAATGACTGGGGCGTCTCGTAGGTTTTCTCAAGCTGTGGTGCTAGTGTGGGGTTTCTCACGAAGTAAGACTGGGAGCTCAGTGAGCCTCTCACGTGGTGCCAGGGCAGTCAGGTCTCTATGCACGTGGTGAGAGGGAGCCTGTCATTGTTCTCGAGTCATGGTAGGGGAATTGGGCCTGAAGACGTGTTAAAGAAGGACTCTCGAGGTCTTTCCTGGGTTGCAGCAGGAAACCCTGGGTTCCATCGACTTGTGCCAGTGACCTCAGGAAGCTTCTCAGCGTGCCTCTGAGAAGTCAGGGTCACTGTGGAGTTGGGAGGGGCCTCTCGGACCTCCACTGGGTTTGGTGCAATGAAAGAGGGCCTCATGACAAGTTGAGGCAGGAACCACAGGGTTCCTCTCCTGGCTTCGAATGCGCCGGATCTGACTCGGATCGCAGAGTCCCTGCAGAGTTGTGACAGGAGAGTCAGGCCTCGTCTTGTGTGGAGGAATGGAACTCCGCTTGACTCTCGCGTTGTTCATGGGGTGACAGGCCACTTGTCGATTTGTATGTGGAACTTGCGGGTTTTTCTGGACGATGCACTGGGGTGTCACTGCCCCTTCGTGTTGTGCCTTGATCCACAGGATTGCCTTCGAGTTGGGTTCTGCCATCGGGTTCTTATCAAGAGCGGACCAGGGAATTGGGGTCTTTTGGCATGCCGCACCACACACGAGGCTATGTCTCAAATTTCCTCGTGAGACTGGCCTCATCTTGATGTGCGCCATGAAGGTCGGGAATGCCTTCCAGACAAAGCAGGGGAATCGAGCCTCCTGTCGCGATCAAGAGGGGAGAAGAGTCTCAGATGAAGTGGTGCCGGGAACCTCGGTGTTCTCCTCAAGTGAGAATGGTAAGTCGGGGAACTTTTGGGGTCACATCAAGGGTTCCAAGTAATTTTTCGCTCTTCAATACGGAACGTGGGACTTCTCTTGAGACGCTGTAGCGGGCAAGGGCCTCATCTTTCGATGACGGGGGAACCACGTGGTTTTTCTTGAGTTGCGGCGGGATTCTCGAGTTACGACGGGGAATTCAGGCTTCCTCTTCAACTGGCCCAGGGAAGTCCAGTTTTCATTCGAATTGCGAGTTAGAACTGGGGATTGCTCTCGAGACACTGCAGGGCCAAATAGACCTCATCTAGGCTTGTGTCCAGGACCTAATGTTCCTCTGCTGGGGCGACAGCGATCTCGGCATTGCATTCTCGACTCACCCGGGGAATCAGGCCTCGTCTCGAGGGGAAGCCAAGGACACCGCTCTCCTGTCAAGTCGCGACGGGTATATCTTGGAGCTCACTGTGTGGCCTAAAATGAGGCAAGCCTCCTGTGGAGTTTGGAGAGAGGACTCAGGATTGCTCTCCAGGCCATACAGCAAAAGAAGGCCCTCATCTCGTGAGGACTGGGGCGTCTCGTGGGTATTCTCGAGCTGCGGCTCCAGTGTGGTGTTGCTCACGAGGTATAATGGGGAGCTCAGGGAGCCTCTCCTGTGGCGCCAGAGAAGTCAGGTTTCTATGCGCGTGGCTAGGGGGAGCGCGTCATTGCTCTCGAGTCATGGTAGGGGAATCGCACCTCAAGACGCGTTGAAGAAGGACTCTCGAGGTCTTTTACGGGTTGGGGCAGGAAACCCTTGGTTCCCTCGACTTGTGCCGGTGATCTCAGGAAGGTCTAAGGGTGCCTCTGAGAAGTCAGGGATACTGTGCAGTTGGGAGGGGCCTCTCGGGACTCCACTGGGTTCGGTGCAATGGAAGAGGGCCTCATCTCGAGTGGAGACAGGAAACTCATGTTTCCTCTCCTGACTTCCCCTGGGCCAGATCTGACTCGGATCGCAGTTTTGCTGCAGAGTTCGAACAGGAGAGTCAGGCCTCGTCTTGTGTGGAGGAATGGAACTCTGCTTGCCTCTCCAGTTGTTCACGGGGTGACAGGTCACTTCTCGAGCTGTGTGTGGTACCTGCGGGTTTCTCCGGACGATACCAGGGGGTATCAGTACCCCTTCGTGTTGTGCCTTCATCAAAAGGGTTATCTTCAAAGAGGTGTCTGAGCATTGGGATCTTATCAAGAGCGAACTGGGAAATCGGGGTCTTTCGGCATGTGTCACCATCCACGAGGCTATGTCTCGAATATCCTCGTGAGACCGGCCTCATCCTGAGATGCACCGGGAAAGGCGGGAACCCCTTCAAGACAAAACAGGGGAATCGACCCTCCTGTCGCGATCAGGAGGGGAGAAGGGGCCCAGATGTAGTGGTGCCGGGAACCTCGGTGTTCTCCTCGAGTCAGACCAGTGTGTCGAGGAACTTTTGAGGTCGCATCAAGGGTGCCAATACCGTTTCACACTTCAAGACGGAACGTGGGACTTCTCTTGAGACGCTGTAGGGGGCAAGGGCCTCATCTTGCGATGACGGGGGAACCACGTGGCGTTTCTCGAGTTGTGGCGGGATTCTCGAGTTTCGACGGGGAATACAGTCTTCCTCATGTGTTGGCGCAGGGAAGTCCTATCTTCCATTCGAGTTTCAAGGGAGAGCTGGGGATTGCCCTCGAGTCACTGCAGTGCAAAATAGACCTCATCTAGGCTTGTGTCCAGGACTTAATGTTCATCCCTAGGGGCGACAGGGATCTCGGGCTTGCATACCAGACTCACCCGGGGAATCAGGCCTCGTCTCGAGGGGAAGCAAAGAACTCCGCTGTCCTTTTGAGTCGCAATGGGTATCTCTTGGAGCCCACTGTGTGCCCTAAAGGGAGTCAAGCCTCCTGTGCTGTTTGGATAGAGGACTCGGGATTCCTCTCCAGGCCATGCAGGAAAAGAAGGCCCTCATCTCGCGATGACGGCGGCTTCTTGTGGGTTTTCTAGACTGTCGCGCTAGTGCCGGGTTTCTGACGAGGTACGAGAGGGAGCTCAGGGAGCCTCTCGTGTGGTGCCAGGGAAGTCAGGTCCCCATGAGATGGCTAGGGGGAGCTCGTCATTGCTCTCAAGTCATGGTAGGGTAATCGGGCCTCAAGACGGGTTGAAGAAGGACTCTCGAGGTCTTTCTCGGGTCACTGCATAAAACCCAGGGTTCCCTTGACTTGTGCCTGCGACCTCAGGGGGCTTCTCAGAGTGCCTCTGAGAAGTCAGGGATACTGTGCAGTTTGGAGGGGCCTCTCGAGACTCCTCTGCATTTGGTGGAATGTAAGAGGGACTCATCTCGAGTTGAAGCAGGAACCTCAGGGTTCCTCTCCATTTCTGACTCCAATTGCAGGGTCCCTGAAGAGTTGGGCCAGGAGGGTAAGGCCTCGTCTTGTGTGAAGGAATGCAACTTCACTTGCCTCTCGAGTTGTTCATGGGGTGACAGTCCACATTTGGAGCTGTGAGTGGAATCAGCGGGTTTTTCCAGACGATGCATGGGGATGTCAGTGTCCCTTCGTGTTGTGCCTTCATCCACAGGGTTGCCTTCGAAGAGATGTCCGGGCGTCAGGTTCTTATCTAGAGTGGACCGGGAATTCGGGATCTTTCAACATGTGGCACCAACCATGAGGCTACTTTTTGAATTTCCTCATGAGACCGGCCTCATCCGGAGGTTCGCGGGGAACGTCGGGAACCCCTTGCAGACAAAGCATGGGAGTCGACCCTCCTGTCGCGATCAGGAGGGGTGAAGGGGCTCACAGGAAGTGGTGCCATTAACTTTGGTGTTTCCCTCGAGTGAGACCGGTATGTCAGGGAACTTTGGGGATCGCATCAAGGGTGCCAAGTACCGTTCTGTACTTCAGGATGGAACGTGGGACTTCTCTTGATACGCTGTAGCGGCCAAGGGCCTCATCTTGCGATGACGGGGGAGCCACGTGGTTTTTCTCGAGTTGCGGCGGGATTCTCGAGTTACGACGGGGATTTCAGGCTTCCTCTTGTGTTGGGCCAGGGAAGTCCAATCATCCATTCGAGTTGCGAGGGAGAGCTGGGGGTTGCGCTCGAGTCACTGCAGGGCAAAGGAGACCTCATCTAGGCTTGTGTCCAGGACCTAATGTTCCTCTCCAAGGGCCACAGGGATCTCAGGTTTGCATTCCAGACTCACCCAGGGAGTCAGGCCTCATGTCGAAGGGAAGCAAAGGACTCCGCTCTCCTTTCGAGTCGCGACGGGCACCTCTTGGAGCCCACTTTATGGCCTAAAGGGAGTCAAGCCTCCTGTGAAGTTTGGAGAGAGGACTTGGGACTGCTCTCCAGGCCATGCAGGAAAAGATGGCCCTCATCTCGCGATGACGGAGGGATCTTGTGGGTTTTCTCGAGCTGCGGCGCCAGTGTGGGGTTTCACACGAGGTACGACGGGGAGCTCAGGGAGCCTCTCGTGTGGCGCCAGGGAAGTCAGGTCTCCATGTGCGTGGCGAGGGGGAGCGCGTTATTGCTCTCGAGCTGTGGTAGGGGAATCTGACCTCAAGACACATTGAAGAAGGACTCTCGAGGTCTTTCTTCGGTTGTGGCAGGAAACCCTTATTTCCCTCGACTTTTGCCAGTGGCCTCAAGGAGCTTCTCAGAATGTCTATGAGAAGTCAGGGATACTGTGGAGATGGGAGGGGCCTCTCGGGACTCCACTGGGTTTGTTTTAATGGAAGAGGGCCTCATCTCGGGTTCAGGCAGGAACCTCAGGTTTCCTCTCCATTTCTGACTCAGATCGAAGCGTGCCTGCAGAGTTGGGATTGGATACTCAGGCCTCGTCTTGTCTGAGGAAGGGAACTCCGCTTGCCTCTCTCGTTGTTTAAGGGGTGACAGGCCAGTTGTGGAGCTGTATGTGGATCCTGTGGGATTTTCCGGACGATGAACAGGGTTGCCAGTGCCCCCTCGTGTAGTGCCTTCATCCACAGGGTTGCCTTAGAAGAGGTGTCCGGGCATCGGGTTCTTATCAAGAGCAAGACCGAGAAATCGGGGTCTTTCGGCACGTGGCGCCAACACGAGGCTATGTCTCGAATTTCTTCGTGAGACTGGCCTCATCCTGAGGTGCGCCATGAAGGTCGGGAACCCCTTCTAGACAAAGCAGAGGAATCGACCTTCCTGCCGTGATCAGGAGGGGAGAAGGGGCTCAAATGATGTGGTGCCAGGAACTTCGGTGTTCCCTTGGAGTGAGACCGGTATATTGGGGAACTTTTGGGGTCGCATCAAGCGTGCCAAGTAGCATTTCGAACTTTATGACGATACATGGGACTTCTCTTGAGACTCTGTAGCGGGCAAAGGCCTCATATTGTGATGAATGGGGAACCACATGGTTTTTAAGAGTTGCGGCGGGATTCTCGAGTTACAACGGGAAATTCAGACTTCCTCTTGTGTTGGCCCAGTGAAGACCAATCTTCCATTCGAATTGCGAGGGAGAGATGGGTGTTGCTCTCAAGTCACTGTAGGGCAAAATAGACCTCATCTAGGCTTTTGTCCAGGACATAATGTTCCTCTCCAGGGGCAACAGGGATCTCGGGGTTGCATTCCAGACTCACCCGAGGTAAGGCCTCATCTCGAGGGGAAACAAAGTACTCTGCTCTCCTCTCAAGTCGCGACAGGTATCTCTTGGAGCCCATTGAGTGGCCTAAAGGGAGTAAAGCCTCCTGTGAAGTTTGGAGAAAGGACCAGGGATTGCTCTCCAGGTCAGGCAGGAAAAGAAGTCCCCAATCTCGCGATGACCGTGGCGTCTCGTGGGTTTTCCCGAGCTGTGGCGCCAGTGTGGGGTTTCTCACGAGGTATGACGGGGAGCTCAGGGAGCCTCTCATGTGGCGCCAGGGAAGTCAGGTGTCCATGCGCATGGCGAGGGGGAGCGTGTCATTGCTCTCGAGTCATGGTAGGGGAATCCGGCCTCAAGACGCGTTGAAGACGGACTCTTGAGGTCTTTCTCGGGTTGCGGCAGGATACCCTGTGTTCCCTCGACTTGTGCCGGTGACCTCAGGGAGTTGCTCAGGGTGCCTCTGAGAAGACACTGATACTGTGGTGTTGGGAGGGGCCTCTCGGGACTCCACTGCGTTTGGTGCAATGGAAGATTGCTGGGAGCCAGCGAGAGACATTCCACTCGTGACAAATGTCATGAGGAAAGAGTCTCGGCATACGCAAAGGCGGGATCGAGCCTCCGGGAGTTCCCCCGTATATTCTTCAGCATCTACCCCCAAAAACCAAAGTCTGCCTTCTTTATTGCTTTGTTCTCTCACCTCTGACATTACTGGGGATGTCCCCCACCACCATCTCACTCTCTCTGTCAAAGAGCTAACTTACAGCTCCAACTAATAATGTTCCTGTGCAATTAGTAGTGTTTAAATCCAAACCCCTCAGATGGTTTTCTAACTCGCCTGACAAGTTTACCCGGTCTCCTACAGCTATGCATACGATTGTGTACAGTCTCCCAGCCTCGAGACGCACGGGAAGCTTAAGATATTCAAATAGCTTAGAGCCTCTCAGAGAGTTAGAAACTGTCAGAATAAAACTAGTAAAAGATTTCATTGATGAACCAATGCTTTTTGCCAAGTTTCCACATCCCCTGAATTGTATCCTTGAATGTGTGCTAATTAATATAGTTGGTATGTAGAAAAAATAAGTAGTGGCCTTGATGTTGGTAACTTTAGACCCTTAAGGTAATAAATTCTTTTCTTTGTTGTAAACCCATTACACATCCTCCCTATAGGAATGCAATTTTATCTTCGAAAGATGGCGCCAAACCTTAAACAATTACTCTTAGAGAAAATAACTCTTATGGTTGATAAGTCTTTGTCAAGAGTCATAAAATGTTAATAGGTCTTCTGGCCGGAAGATGATGTAAATCATCTAAACCATTTTTATACGATAAATCTGCAGAAAAGAAACCCTGGTTTTTGATAAGGATTAAAGACTGCTGACTTTGCATCCCCTATTATCCTCTATGTGTAACATAGGGTATTAAAACCTGTGTTGAAAATAAAGCTACGGGCCTTGCTCACCAACGCTTGGTCTCCCCATGTCATTATTCCCCTCAATTTTCAGATGAGTGTCCATCTGGAGCGCGGATATCCTCTGCGACCATTTATTTGCCTGGGCTTCGAAGACCCACTCGATAAGGTGTCTAAGGTGGGGCACCTTCCTCTATTCTAGAGGGCACTTGCAGCCTCCGTGGTCAGAGCTAACCTGGTGTCACGGGTTATATTGATTTTCCGCGTAAACCAAGCTACTCAGCTGCTTTTCTCCACTGAATTTTCCTACTGAGCTATCCTCATTCTATTACTCTTTATATCTTTGATGAATAAATAAATATATAAATAGGTCGCCTACTCCATCTTCCCTTCGAATACCCTGGATCAGCTGGGGCTGGACCTCTGCAGGTGGCGCCCGAGACAGGCATTTCGAAGGTAAATCCCCAACCCCATTCCCCCAGTGTTCAGTTTTGGGGACAGATAGGATCCCACTTAGGGGGCTGCAGATCCCCCTGTAGAATAGACAGGGCGAGAGGAGTGGGAAGTGTTGAAGAGTTAGAGAGAAAAAACGGTTTCTAAAAAGGCTGACAAAAAAGGCCTAATCGTTAGATAGCTAAAAGCAAAATCTTTTACTATCCTTAAGTTTCTGACATGGGCAACACTGAATCAAATGAAAGACAGCTCTTTATAGGAGTAATTTTACAGTTATTAAGTAAAAGAAGAATCAAGGTTAAAAAATCTTCCATTCAATCATTTTTTACATTTGTACAAGCCCACTGCCCTTGGTTTCTACAACAAGGCACTGTTAACTTAGATATCTTGAAAAAACTAGGAAAACAGCTAAGAGCTTATTGTGCTCAGCAACGTTTGGAAAAAATCCCTACTTACACCTTTCCTCTGTGGAATATGACTAGAGATGTTTTAGATCCAGCTCATGAATTTGAAAAGGTACCTGTTAAAGAGGAAAGTAAAGTTGGAAAAGTACCTGTTAAACAAAAAAGCAAATCTGAAAAGGTACCTGTTATAAAGAAAAGTGAAAATGAAGAGGCTATACCTAGCTATCGACAGCTAAATGAATGGCTAGCCGCTATGACTGCCAATGAGCATGTAAAAGATAGGGATGAAAAGAAAGATAAGCTCTCCCCTCAATTTGAAAAAGGTTTAGAGGAAACAGCAGCTCGATGCCATTCTGATGAGGATTTTTTTTTTTAAGCTAAAGATGCTCCTAAAAGTTTAAGAAAACATCCCTAATCAGACCATCCGCTCCTAGGAGGTTGAGGGAAACATCCCCGATCAGACAGTTCATAAGATTTAGTTACCAAACAGTTAAAGGATCTCCGGAACAGAAGAGGAAAACTTCGGGACGCTCCCATCCCCCTATGCCTCCTCCTCCATGTCGGGGTAAAGGGCCACCGCTAGGAGTTTCCCGGAGAAGGATTTTCTCTAGTCCCAAGGATGAACTTGATCCTCACCTTGAGGCTTCTTTTCTAGTCCCCTCTGCAGTTTAGCCAGGGTAAAGAGGTTACAAAATAAATAAAAATATTCTCTAAAATTAAAAAAAAATTAAAAATGGATTTCTCTGCATCTAAGAATAGACAAATATTTATTGACTGTGGAATATGATTAGAAATGTCCTGGACCTCCGTCACGAGGCTGTTAAATAGACTATGGGGGAGGCTATAGAGGTGGATGGTGGTGAGTCTCCATTTACTGCACAGATCATATTTTCTGCCATTGAAAAAAAAAAAAAAGGAGGGAGAAAGTGGTCTACCTCCTGAGGAAGGAGAGGGCTTACAGGACGCTGCGGCCGAGAGCCCTGGCGAGCTCCCTCCCCCTCTGCGCAAACCTTTAAAAAACTTATCCACCACTTTCTGATTTAAGGCAACTGCCACCGCCTTCGATTGTGCCTCCCAGGACCCAGGAGTTCCCCACTTTGCCCCCAAAGCCTCCCAAAGTGTTGCCTAAGACTGAGGAAGATAAAAAGTTTTTTAAACAAAGGAGCTTTTAGTACACAATATGCAGAGCGTGCTCCTTGGAGAAAACTCCCTCAGGGGGGTCTCACCCAGGCTAGGAGAAAAGCGAAAAGGCAAGGAGATTTAATAACAATATTAACCCCTGATGTGCCGCTTACTCCAATTCCAACCGGAGTGGCTGGCCCCCTATCTGAGGACATTGTAAGATTTGTCCTGGGGCGTAGCTTGCTTTCTTTTTAAAAAAAATTAAATAAAAAAAAAGAAAGAAAAGAAATTTCGCTGGTGCATGGTGTAGTAGATTCTGATGATATTGAGAAATTAAAGTCTTGATCTCACTGCCTATCAAAACTGTACAAATTAATAAAGGTCAAAGAGTAACACAGCTTTTACTTTTACCTTACTATCAGACAAGGAAAAACTTGACTTCTCAATCTAAGAGCCACAAAACATTTGGATCTAGTGATCTAGCCTTTTGGGTGCAGGAAATTACAGTTCCAAGGCCTTTAAAAGATCTTTTAATTCAAGAGAATAAAACGCCAGGGCTATTAGACACAGGAACAGACGTCTCTTAACATTGCTGGGAAAGACTGGCCCAGCTCCTGGCCAACACATAATACTGAAAATGAGTTGGTGGGATTAGGGAAAGTGGTATGTGGGGTGGAGATGCTGTACAGGTGGTACATTTAACAATACTTTATATATTGTTATAAATACATAATATAAATGTATTTGCCTAATTACAGTTTGCCTAATTAGGTATGGGTATAAATAAAATATAATAAAGGTATACCTAATTCTATTTATAGATCTATACTTAATTAATTTGTATATAAATTAATATGTATACTATATACACACACACATATATATACTGTATAATTAAATATATATGGCAGTAATATAATGTGTGTGTGGCTGATATTAATTGGTATGGATTGATGTGCTGTGATGATATATGTTCTATATACTGTATAATTATAAATGTGTGACATGTATTATTACAGTATATTGGTTTGTCTTGGTTGGTATTAGCTGTGTATGTGTTGTATTGTTGTAATATATATTAATTAATATATTAATTACAAAGATTAATTCAAGTATATTGATTTATATATATTATATGTCAATAACTTTATACTTGTTGCCATATATAAATACATATATAAATGCATTTTGCATTTAGGTCTATCTGTATACCTGTATACCAAAATGAGATAAGGAGGTTATACATTTATTACTTAAATTTATACAGAGACCTAAACTAAACATTAGACCTAAATTAACATATCCATAGGGAAACAGCTAGACAAATAGTGAAGTTATGTTCCAATTGTAATTAATCACTTAAACGTAAACACACAGGGGCAGACTACAATGATGAGACACTAGATGCCTGAATTACAGGCTACGACTCGGCCCCTGGTCAAGTAAAAAGGCCTCCTTACGGGAGAGTGAAAAAGGCCAGATGTGTTGCTAACTTGTGGGAGAGGGTATGCTTGTATATTTCTACAGAATGCAGATTCTCCGGTTTGGATCTCAGACAAATTCGTCATGTCACATTCCCCAAAGACCAGGTTCGCGGAGCGCGCACTCGCTCGCTCCCCCTCCCCCAGCCAGCTCTCGCCTCCGTGCCACCAGCAGCGCCTCGCACCCACCTCTCTGCACCCCGTGACCTAGAGCAAAGAAGTCTGTGCAGCGAGTGAGGGCCAGAGAGGAAAGCGCGCCCGCGGAGTGCCGTCCAGACCAGCGTGGCCCCACCGGCGAGAGGGGACCGCCCTGAGCCCAAGCGGTGGCGGCTAGCCCTAAACCACGAACCCTGCCCCTCCGCCCACCATAGGCGCCTTGGCCCACAGCCTGCCGCTCGCGTTCTGCCTCCTGATGCTGGGGACACTGCTCCCCCGGGCTGACGCCTACAGCTGCTCCCTGGTTCATCTTGTTTAAACCCTCAATATAATGTTTGCTCCTTTGTAATGCTACAACATCCACCTTATCTTATGATGTAACCACTTATTGAATTATGGTCTTGCTGTATTACAACAACTACAGGATTTAATGCAAACACGACGGTTTGTGGGCTTACTTATCTTGGGAACAGCAGCTTTGATAAGTGCAATCACTTCTGTTACTGTGGCAGCAATATCATTGACTCAACAAGTACATACTGCTCAATATGTTGATTCTATGTCCAAAAATGTTTCTTTAACATTGGCAACACAGGAAGCTATAGAGAGAAAATTAGAAATGAGGGTAGACGCCCTAGAGGAAGCAGTAATACATATTGGGACTGAATTGCAGGCTTTAAAGGTGAAAATGGCATTGTCTTGTCATGCTGACTATCGGTGGATATGTGGAACACCCCTGAAAGTAAATGAGACAGATTTTGAATGGGAAAAGATTAAAAACCATATTTCAGGTATCTGGAACAGCTCTGACATTGGTTGAGACGTAGGGAAACTTCACTATCAAATAGCAACCATGGAGCACTCCCGATTAGATTTTACTGCTGCTGGAACAGCAAATGATTTCTTCCATACTTTCCCTAACTACATCTCAGGAAAGAATATTCTGTCTAATGTCTTTAGCTATGCTGCGGTGGCTGCTTTAATTCTGCTTCTCATAATCATTCTTCCTTGTATTGTCAGGATTCTTTGGCAGAGTATTCAGAGGCTCGCGACTGAGCTACATCTGGCTGTTTTAAGAAATAAAAAACGGGGAGATGCCGGGAGCCAGCGAGAGACATTCCACTCGTGACAAAGGTCATGAGGAAGGAGGCTGGGCATACACAAAGGCGGGATCGAGCCTCGGGAGTCCTCCCGGATATTCTTGAGCATCTACCCCCCAAAACCAGAGTCTGCCTACTTTATTGCTTTGTGCTCTCACCTCTGACTTTCCTGGGGGCTGTCCCCCACCACCATCTCACTCTCTCTGTCAAAGAGCTAACTTACAGCTCCAATTAATAAAGTTCCTGGGCAATTAGGAGTGTTTAAATCCAAACACGTCAGATGGCTCTCTAACTCGCCTGACAAGTTTACCCGGTCTCCTACAGCAATGCATACAATTGTTTACAGTCTCCGAGCCTCGAGAGGCACGGGAAGCTTAAGATATTCAAATAGCTTAGAGCCTCTCAGAGAGTTAGAAACTGTCAGAATAAAACTAGTAAAAGATTTCATTGATGAACCAATGCTTGTTGCCAAGTTTCCACATCCCCTGAATTGTATCCTTGAATGTGTATTAATTAATATAGTTGGTATGTAGAAGAAATAAGTAGTGGCCTTGGTGTTACTAACTTTAGACCCTTAAGGTAATAAATTATTTCCTTTGTTGTAATCCCATTACACATCTGCCCTATAGGAATGCAATTTTATCTTCGAAAGATGGGGCCAAACCTTAAAATAATTACTCTTAGAGAAAATAAGTCTTACGGTTGATAAGTCTTTGTCAAGAGTCATGAAATGTTAATAGGTCTTCTGGCTAGAAGATGATGTAAATCACCTAAACCATTTGTATACGATACATTTGCAGGACAGAAACTCTGGTTTTTGATAAGGATCAAAGGCTGCTGTCTTTGCATCCCCATTATCCTCTATGTGTAACTTAGGGTATAAAAACCCCTGTTGAAAATAAAGCTACTGGCCTTGATTGCCAACGCTTAGTCTCCTAATGTCATTCTTCCCCTCAATTTTCAGATGAGTGTCCATCTGGAGCGCGGATATCCTCTGCGACCATTTATTTGCCTGGGCTTCGAAGACCACTTGAGAAGGTGTCTAAGGTGGGGCACTTTTCGCTATTCGAGAGGGAGCCTGCGGCCTCCGTGGTCAGAGCTAACCTGGTGTCACGGGTTATACTGATTTTCCGCATAAACCAAGCTACTCAGCTTCTTTTCTCCACTAAATTTTCCTACTGAGCTATCCTCATTCTATTACTCTTTATATCTTTGATAAATAAATCAATAGGTCGCCTACTCTGTCTCCCCTTCGAAAACCCTGGACCAGCCGAGGCTGGACCTTGTCAGAAGAAGGCCTCATCTCGATTTGAAGCAGGAACCTCAGGGTTGCTCTCCATTTCTGACTCTGAACACAGAGTCCCTACAGAGTTAGGACAGGAGAGTCAGGCCTCGTCTTGTGTGGAGGAATGGAACTCCACTGGACTCTCGAGTTGTTCACCGGATAACAGGCCACTTGTCGAGCTGTGTGTGGAACCTGCGGTTTTATCCGGACGATGCATGGGGGTGTCAGTTCCCCTTCGTTTTTTGCCTTCATACACAGGGTTGCCTTCGAAGAGGTATCCAGCCTTCAGATTCTTATCAAGAGCAGACCAGGAAATCAGTGTCTTTCGGCATGTGGCACCACCCACAAGCCTACGTCTCGAATTTCTTCTTGAGATGGACCTCAACCTGAGGTGCACCAGGAAGGTCGGTAACCCTTTCAGACAAAGCAAGTGAATCGACCCTCTTGTCCCGATCAGGAGGGGAGAAGGGGCTCAGATGAAGTGGTGCCGGGAACCTCGATGTTCCCCTCGAGTAAAACTGGGATGTCGGGGAACTTTTGGGGTCACATCAAAGGTGCTAAGTACCGTTTCAAACTTCAAGACGGAACGTGAGACTTCTCTTGAGACGCTGTAGCTGGCAAGGGCCTCATCTTGTGGTGACGGGTTAACCACGTCGTTTTTCTCGAGTTGTGGCGGGATTCTCGAGTTAGGTCAGGAAATTCAGGCTTCCTCTTGTGTTGGCCCAGGGAAGTCCAGTCTTCCATTCGAGTTGCGAGGGAGAGCTAGGGATTGCGCTTGAGTTACTGCAGGGCAAAAGAGACCTTATCTAGGCTTGTGTCCAGGACATAATGTTCGTCTCCAGGGGGGACAGGGATCTCAGGGTTGCTTTCCTGATGCACCCGGGGAGTCAGTCCTTGTCTCGAGGGGAAGCGAAGGACTCCACTCTCCTCTCGAGTTGCGACGGGTATCTCTTGGAGCCCACTGAGTGGCCTAAAGGGAGTCAAGCCTCCTGTGGAGTTTGGAGAGAGGACTCGTGATTGCTCTCCAGGCCATGCAGGAAAAGAAGGCCATCATCTCGCGATGAAGGGGGCGTCTCGTGGGTTTTCTCGAGCTGCAGCACCAGTGTGGGGTTTCTCATGAGGTACTACGGGGAGCTCAGGGAGCCTCTCATGTGGCGCCAGGGAAGTCAGGTCTCCATGCGCATTGCGAGGGGGAGCGCGTCATTACTCTAGAGTCATGGAAGGTGTATCGGGCCTCAAGAACCGTTAAAGAAGGCCTTTCAAGGTGTTTCTTGGGTCACGGCAGTAAACCCTGGGTTCCCTCGACTAGTGCCGGTGGCCTCAGGGAGCTTCTCA
Organism: Bubalus kerabau; assembly: GCF_029407905.1. Lineage (NCBI taxonomy): Eukaryota > Metazoa > Chordata > Mammalia > Artiodactyla > Bovidae > Bubalus > Bubalus kerabau. The sequence continues at coordinate 767,303 of NW_026577911.1, read as the reverse complement.
GTGTGCCTCTGAGAAGTCAAGGATACCCTGGAGTTGGGAGGGCCCTCTTGGGACTCCACTGGGTTTGGTGCAATAGAAGAGGGCCTCATCTCGAGTGGAGGCAGGAACCTCAGGGTTCGTCTCCATTTCTGACTCTGATCGCAGGGTCCCTGCAGAGTTGGGACAGGAGAGTCAGGCCTCGTCTTGTAAGGAGGAATGGAACTCCGCTTGCCTCTCGAGTTATTCACAGGGTGACAGGCAACTTGTCGAACTGTGTTTGGAATCTGCGGGTTTTTCCGGACGATGCATGAGGGTGTCAGTGCCCCTTCGTGTTGTGCCTTCTTCCACAGGGTTGCCTTTCAAGAGGTGTCCGGGCATCGGGTTCTTATCAAGAGTGGACCGGGGAATCGGGGTCTTTCAGCATGTGTTACCACCCATGAAGCTACGTCTCAAATATTCTCGTTAGACCGGCCTCATCCTGAGGTGCGCCGGGAAGGTTGGGAACCCCTTCCAGACAAAGCACGGGAGTCGACCCTCCAGTCGCAATCAGGAGGGGAGAAGTGGCTCAGATGAAGTCGTACCGGGAACCTCGGTGTTCCCCTCGAGAGAGACCAGGGTGTCGGGGAACTTTTGGAATCGCATCAAGGGTGCCAAGTTTTCACACTTGAAGTGTGAAAACACTTCAAGAAGAAACCTGGGACTTCTCTTTAGACGCTGTAGCGGGCAAGGGCCTCATCTTGCGATGACAGGGTAACCATGTGGTTTTTCTCGAGTTTCGGCGGGATTCTCGAGTTACGATGGGGAATTCAGGCTTCCTCTTGTGTTGGCCCAGGGAAGTCCAATCTTCCATTGGAGTTGCGAGAGAGAGCTAGGGATTGCTCTCGAGTCACTTCAGGGCAAAAGAGACCTCATCTAAGCTTGTGTCCAGGACCTAATGTTCCTCTCCAGGGGCGACAGAGATCTCGGGGTTGCATTTTAGACGCACCCGAGGAGTCAGACCTCATCTCGAGAGGAAGGAAAGGACTCTGCTCTGCTCTTGAGTCCCGACGGGTATTTCTTGGAGACCACTGAGTGGCCTAAAGGGAGTCAAGCCTCCTGTGGATTTATTTTTAATTTTATTTTATTTTTAAACTTTACATAATTGTATTAGTTTTTCCAAATATCAAAATGAATCCGCCTCAGGTATACATGTGCTCCCCATCCTGAACCCTCCTCCCTCCTCCCCCCCATAGCATCCCTCTGGGTCGTCCCAGTGCACTAGCCCCAAGCATCCAGTGTCATGCATCAAACCTGGACTGGCAAGTCTTTTCATACATGATATTTTACATGTTTCAATGCCATTCTCCCAAATCTTCCCACCTTCTCCCTCTCCCACAGAGTCCATAAGACTCTTCTATACATCAGTGTCTCTTTTGCTGTCTCGTACTCAGGGTTATTGTTGCCGTCTTTCAAAGTTCCATATATATGCGTTAGTATACTGTATTGGTGTTTTTCTTTCTGGCTTACTTCACTCTGTATAATAGGCTCCAGTTTCATCCACCTCATTAGAACTGATTCATTCTATTCTTTTTAATGGCGGAGTAATACTCCATTGTGTATATGTACCACAGCTTTCTTATCCATTCATCTGCTGATGGACATCTAGGTTGCTTCCATGTCCTGGCTATTAGAAACAGTGCTGCGATGAACATTGGGGTACACGTGTCTCTTTCCCTTCTGGTTTCCTCAGTGTGTATGCCCAGCAGTGGGATTGCTGGATCATAAGGCAGGTCTATTTCCAGTTTTTTAAGGAATCTCCACACTGTTCTCCATAGTGGCTGTACTAGTTTGCATTCCCACCAACAGTGTAAGAGGGTTCCCTTTTCTCCACACCCTCTCCAGCATTTATTGCTTGTAGACTTTTGGATTGCAGCCATTCTGACTGGCGTGAAATGGTACCTCATAGTGGTTTTGATTTGCATTTCTATGATAATGAGTGATTTTGAGCATCTTTTCATGTGTTTGTTAGCCATCTGTATGTCTTCTTTGGAGAAATGTCTATTTAGTTCTTTGGCCCATTTTTTGATTGGGTCATCTATTTTTCTGGAGTTGAGCTGTAGGAGTTGCTTGTATATTTTTGAGATTAGTTGTTTGTCAGTTGCTTCATTTCCTATTATTTTCTCCCATTCCGAAGGCTGTCTTTTCACCTTGCTAATAGTTTGCTTTGATGTGCAGAAGCTTTTAAGGTTAATTAGGTCCCATTTGTTTATTTTTGTTTTTATTTCCAATATTCTGGGAGGTGGGTCATAGAGGATCCTGCTGTGATGTATTTCAGAGAGTGTTTTGCCTATGTTCTCCTCTAGGAGTTTTATAGTTTCTGGTCTTACGTTTAGATCTTGAATCCATTTTGAGTTTATTTTTGTGTATTGTGTTAGAAAGTGTTCTAGTTTCATTCTTTTACAAGTGGTTGACCAGATTTCCCAGCACCACTTGTTAAAGAGATTGTCTTTAATCCATTGTATATTTTTGCCTCCTTTGTCAAAGATAAGGTGTCCATATGTGTGTGGATTTATCTCTGGGCTTTCTATTTCGTTCCACTAATCTATATTTCTGTCTTTGTGCCAGTACCATACTGTCTTGATAACTGTGGCTTTGTAGCGGAGCCTGAAATCAGGTAGGTTGATTCCTCCAGTTCCATTCTTCTTTCTCAAGATCGCTTTGGCTATTCGAGGTTTTTTTGTATTTCCATACAAATTGTGAAATTATTTGTTCTAGCTCTGTGAAGAATACTGTTGGTAGCTTGATAGGGATTGCATTGAATCTATAAATTGCCTTGGGTAGTATACTCATTTTCACTATATTGATTCTTCCAATCCATGAACATGGTATATTTCTCCACCTATTAGTGTCCTCTTTGATTTCTTTCACCAGTGTTTTATAGTTTTCTATATATAGGTCTTTAGTTTCTTTAGGTAGGTATATTCCTAAGTATTTTATTCTTTCCGTTGCAATGGTGAATGAAATTGTTTCCTTAATTTCTCTTTCTGTTTTCTCATTATTAGTGTATAGGAATTCAAGGGATTTCTGTGTGTTGATTTTATATCCTGCAACTTTACTATAGTCATTGACTAGTTCTAGTAATTTTCTGGTGGAGTCTTTAGGGTTTTCTATGTAGAGGATCATGTCATCTGCCAACAGTGAGAGTTTTACTTCTTCTTTTCCAATTTGGATTCCTTTTGTTTCTTTTTCTGCTCTGATTGCTGTGGCCAAAACTTCCAAAGCTATGTTGAATAGTAATGGTGAAAGTGGGCACCCTTGTCTAGTTCCTGACTTTAGAGGAAATGCTTTCAATTTTTCACCATTGAGGATAATGTTTGCTGTGGGTTTGTCATATATAGCTTTTATTATGTTGAGGTATGTTCCTTCTATTCCTGCTTTCTGGAGAGTTTTTATCATAAATGGATGTTGAATTTTGTCAAAGGCTTTCTCTGCATCTATTGAGAAAATCATATGGTTTTTATTTTTCAATTTGTTAAGGTGGTGTATTACATTGATTGATTTGCGGATATTGAAGAATCCTTGCATCCCTGGGATAAAGCCCACTTGGTCATGGTGTATGATCTTTTTAATGTGTTGTTGGATTCTGATTGCTAGAATTTTGTTAAGGACTTTTGCATCTATGTCATCAGTGATATTGGCCTGTAGTTTTCTTTTTTTGTGGGATCTTTGTCAGGTTTTGGTATTAGGCTGATGGTGGCCTCATAGAATGAGTTTGGAAGTTTACCTTCCTCTGCAATTTTCTGGAAGAGTTTGAGCAGGATAGGTGTTAGCTCTTCTCTAAATTTTTCGTAGAATTCAGCTGTGAAGCCGTCTGGACCTGGGCTTTTGTTGGCTGGAAGATTTTTGGTTACAGTTTCCATTTCCGTGCTTGTGATGGGTCTGTTAAGATTTTCTAGTTCTTCCCTGGTCCAGTTTTGGAAAGTTGTACTTTTCTAAGAATTTGTCCATTTCTTCCACGTTGTCCATTTTATTGGCATATAATTGTTGATAGTAGTCTCTTATGATCCTTTGTATTTCTGTGTTTTCTGTTGTGATCTCTCCATTTTCATTTCTAATTTTATTGATTTGATTTTTCTCCCTTTGTTTCTTGATGAGTCTGGCTAATGGTTTGTCAATTTTATTTATCGTTTCAAAGAACCAGCTTTTGGTTTTGTTGATTTTTGCTATGGTCTCTTTTGTTTCTTTTGCATTTATTTCTGCTCTAATTTTTAAGATTTCTTTCCTTCTACTAACCCTGGGGTTCTTCATTTCTTCCTTTTCTAGTTGCTTTAGGTGTAGAGTTAGTTTATTTATTTGACTTTTTTCTTGTTTCTTGAGGTGTGCCTGTATTGCTATGAACTTTCCCCTTAGGACTGCTTTTACCGTGTCCCACAAGTTTTGGGTTGTTGTGTTTTCATTTTCATCCGTTTCTATGCAAATTTTGATTTCTTTTTTGATTTCTTCTGTGATTTGTTGGTTATTCAGCAGCGTGTTGTTCAGCCTCCATATGTTGGAATTTTTAATAGTTTTTCTCCTGTAATTGAGATCTAATCTTACTGCATTGTGGTCAGAAAAGATGCTTGGAATGATTTCTATTTTTCTGAATTTACCAATGCTAGCTTTATGGCCCAGGATGCGATCTATCCTGGAGAAGGTTCCATGTGCACTTTAGAAAAAGTTGAAATTCATTGTTTTGGGATGAAATGTCCTATAGATATCAATTAGGTCTAACTGGTCTATTGTATCATTTAAAGTTTGTGTTTCCTTGTTAAATTTCTGTTTAGTTGATCTATCCATAGGTGTGAGTGGGGTATTAAACTCTCCAACTATTATTGTGTTAGTGTTAATTTCTCCTTTCATACTTGTTAGCATTTGTCTTACATACTGTGGTGCTCCCACGTTGGGTGCATATATATTTATAATTGTTATATCTTCTTCTTGGATTGATCCTTTGATCATTATGTAGTGACCTTCTTTGTCTCTTTTCACAGCCTTTGTTTTAAAGTCTATTTTATCTGATATGAGTATCGCTACTCCTGCTTTCTTTTGGTCCCTATTTGCATGGACAATCTTTTTCCAGCCCTTCACTTTCAGTCTGTATGTATCCCCTGTTTTGAGGTGGGTCTCTTGTAGACAACATATGTAGGGGTCTTGTTTTTGTATCCATTCAGCCAGTCTTTGTCTTTTGGTTGGAGCATTCAACCCATTTACGTTTAAGGTAATTACTGATAAGTATGATCCCATTGCCATTTACTTTATTGTTTGGGGTTCGAATTTATACACCGTTTTTGTGTTTCCTGTTTAGTATTTGTTGGAGAGCTGGTTTGGTGGTGCAGAATTCTCTCAGTTTTTGCTTGTCTGAAAAGCTTTTGATTTCTCCTTCATACTTGAATGAGATCCTTGCTGGGTACAATAATCTGGGCTGTAGGTTATTTTCTTTCATCATTTTAAGTATGTCTTGCCATTCCCTCCTTGCTTGAAGAGTTTCTATTGAAAGATCAGCTGTTATCCTTATGGCAATTCCCTTGTGTGTTATTTGTTGTTTTTCCCTTGCTTCTTTTCATATTTGTTCTTTGTGTTTGATTTTTGTTAATGTGATTAATATGTGTCTTGGGGGGTTTCGCCTTGGCTTTATCCTGTTTGGGACTCTCTGGGTTTCTTGGACTTGAGTGAGTATTTCCTTCCCCATTTTAGGGAAGTTTTCAACTATTATCTCCTCAAGTATTTTCTCACGGTCTTTCTTTTTGTCTTCTTCTTCTGGGACCCCTATGATTCGAATGTTGTAGCGTTTAATATTGTCCTGGAGGTCTCTGAGATTGTGCTCATTTCTTTTAATTCGTTTTTCATGTATCCTCTCTGATTCATTTATTTCTACCATTCTATCTTCGAATTCACTAATCCTATCTTCTGCCTCTGTTATTCTACTATTTGTTGCCTCCAGAGTGTTTTTAATTTCATTTATTGCATTATTCATTATATATTGACTCTTTTTTTATTTCTTCTAGGTCCTTGTTAAACCTTTCTTGCATCTTCTCAATCCTTGTCTCCAGGCTATTTATCTGTGATTCCATTTTAATTTCAAGATTTTAGATCCATTTCACTCTCCTTACTCGGAATTCTTTATCAGGTAGATTCCCTATCTCTTCCTCTTTTGTTTGGTTTGGTGGGCATTTATCCTGTTCCTTTATCTGCTGGGTATTCCTCTGTCTCATCTTGTTTAAATTGCTGAGTTTGGGGTGTCCTTTCTGTATTCTGGCAGTTTGTGGAGTTCTTTACTGTGGCATTTCCTCGCTGTGTGTGGGTTTGTACAGGTGTCTTGTCAAGGTTTCCTGGTTAGGGAAGCTTGTGTCCGTGTTCTGGTGGGTGGAGCTGTATTTCTTCTCTCTGGAGTGCAATGAAGTGTCCAGTAATGAGTTATGAGATGTTTGTGGTTTTGGGGTGACTTTGGGCAGCCTGTATCTTGAAGCTCAGGGCTGCGTTCCTTTGTTGCTGGAGAATTTGCTTGGTATGTCTTGCCCTGGAACTTGTTGGCCCTTGTGTGGTGCTTGATTTCAGTGTCGGTATGGAGGCATTTGATGAGCTCCTGTCAATTAATGTTCCTTGGAGTCAGGAGTTCCCTGGAGTCAGGGTTTGGACTTAAGCCTCCTGCTTCCAGTTATCTGTCTTACTTTTACAGTAGTTTCAAAACTTCTCCTTCTATACAGCACCATTGATAAAACATCTACGTTAAAGAAGAAAAGTTTCTCTACTGTGAGGGCCACTCAGAAAGGTTCACAGCGTTACATGGAGAAGAGAAGAGGGAGGAGGGAGTTAGAGGTGACCCAAATGAGATCAGGTGGAATCAATAGTGGAGAGAGTGGGCTGGCCAGTAGTCACTTCCTTATGTGCACTCCACAACTGGACCGCTCAGAGATGTTCACAGAGTTATACAGAGATGAGAAGAAGGAGGAAGGAGACAGAGGTGGCCAGAAGGATAAAAGGGGGGAATGAAAAGGAGGGAGACAGATCCAGCCAGTAATCAGTTCCCTAAGTGTTCTCCACCGTCTGGAATACACAGAAATTCACAGAGTTGGGTAGAGTAGAGAGGGGTTAGGGAGGAGACACAGGCGACCTGGTGGAGAAAAAGGAGAGTCCAAAGGGAGAGAGAGCAGTCAAGCCAGTAATCTCGCTCCCTAGTGAAAAATGGGTACTGAAGATTGGGTTCTTAAAGGTACAAAATTGGTAACAAATACATAAAAGCAAAAATTAAAAATCTAGAGTAGAGTTTGGAATTTCAAAAATACGATGTTAAAGAAAAGAAGAAGGAAAAGAAAGAGAGAAAAAACGAACAAAGAAAAACAAACAAGGTCGCAAAAATTATCAAGAAAATACAGGTACAAAATTGATAACTAATACCAAAAAGCAAAAATTAAAAATCTAGAGTAGAGTTTGGAATTTCAAAAATACAATGTTAAAAAAAAGGAGGAAGAAAACTAAAGAGAAAACAAACAAACAAAAACAAGCAATGTCGCAAAAATTATAAAGAAACTACAGGTACAAAATTGATATCAAATATCAAAAAGCATAAATTAAAAATCTAGAGTACAGTTTGGAATTTCAAAAATACAATGTTAAAGAAAAGAAGAAAAAAAAAACAAAACAAAAAACAAGGTCAAAAAATTATTATATATATATATATATATATATATATATATATATATGAAGTTTGCTGAAGAAGAAAAAAATAGGGTCTTTTTTTTTTTGCAAAGTAATAGGTTATAAAAGTGAAAATTAAATGAACAATAGAGAACTTAAAATTAAAAAAATTAAAAAAAAGTAAGAATGATCATAAAAATATATCTAGGATTTTCTCTGGTTTTGTTGTGAGTATCGTGGGTTCGGTTCATTTTTGGCTAGTTCCTTGGTCCGACTTATATTTCTCAAGATCTATAGGCGCCTTCCTATGTAGTCCTAGTAACCACAGGGTTTTAATCTATTGCCTGTAGCTTCCAAGGCGTTTCCCTCTGTTATAGCTTCTTTTGTTTGCTGGTCTCTTCAGTGTCTGGTTTACGCCCTGACACAAAGGGGACGGTGGAGGACACTTTTTTTTTTTAGGCTCACTTGTTCAGTTGCGCTGTGGGGAGGGAGGGAGGGAGTGATGCTGCAAACAAACAACACTGGCGTGCGCTCGCAGTGCCTCAGCCACACTGGGTCTGCCCCCGCTCACGGCGCGTGTAGCCTCCCTGCCCACACTGCTCGGGCTCTAGGTTGTTCCACCGGGAACAATCCGAGGCTGGCCCTGGGCTTCATGCACCTCCCAGGTCCAAGCCGCTCAGGTTCAGGCACTCGGGTAGTCCTCAGAGGCACAGACTCGGTTGGGCCTGCGTTTTGTGCTCTTCCCAGGTCCGAGCAGCTCAGGTGATGAGGTGTTTGGCGAGTGCCAATGTTGTGACTTATCGCCTCCCCGCCACTCGGTTATCTGGGTGTAAAACAGGCGCACCTTCTCAGGCAGATGTTGACCGTCCAGATCCCCAAGAAGTTTTAGTTAGCAAAGAAGCCTGCTTACAGTTTTATAGATAATGTCTCTCTGGGGCTGCGATTGCCCCCTTCCGGCTCTGGCTGCCTGTCACCGGAGGGGGAAGGTCTGCAGCCGGCTATCTCTGTTCAGTCCTTTGTTCCGTGCGCGGGCCTGGCGGTGTCTTAGGTTAGGGCTGGCTTTTTGCGTGGTAGATATCCCAGAGTCTGGTTTGCTAGCCCAAGTTATTTCGTTCAGATAGCGCTCAGGGTATTCAGGCCAGATTTTTACTCTAAGCGATGCAGCCCGCGCTGCGCCTCCCTGCCCAGCCCCTGCTTGCTAATGGTGTGAGTAGGCGTCTGCACTGCTTCGCGGCTGGGGGAGTTACCGTAGGGCTTGCAATCTGCGAGTTTTAATTGTTTATTTATTTTTATCCCCCTTATGTTGCCCTTTGTGCTTCCAAAGCTTGGCAAAGATTTGGCAGTGAAAAGCTTTCCTGGTGTTTGGAAACTTTTCTCTTTTTAAGACTATCTTCCCGGGACGGAAATCCCTCCCTCCCTCTTTTGTCTCTTTTTTTGTCTTTTATACTTTTTCCTACCTACTTTCCAAGAGTTGGGTTCTTTTCTGGGTGCCTGATGTCCTCTGGCAGCATTCATAAGTTGTATTGTGGAATTTACTCGACGTTTAAATGCTCTTTCGATGAAATTGTTTGGGGGGGAAAGAGTTCTCCCCGTCCTACTCCTCAGCAATCTTGGCTCCTCTCTTGTGGAGTTTGGAGAGAGCACGCGGGATTGCTCTCCAGGCCATGCAGGAAAAGAAGGCCCTCATCTCGCGATGTCGGGGGAGTCTCGTGGTTTTTCTGGAGCTGCGGTGCCAGTGTGGGGTTTCTCACAAGGTACGACCGGGAGCTCAGGGAGCCTCTCGTGTGGTGTCAGGGAAGTCAAGTCTCCATACGAGTGGCGAGGGGGCGCACGTCATTGCTCTCGAGTCATGGTAGTGGAATCAGGGCTCAACGCAATGAAAAAGGACGCTTGAGGTCTTTCTCGGGTTGCGGCAGGAAACCCTGGGTTCCCTCGACTTGTGCCTGTGACCTCAGGTAGCTTCTCAGGGTGCCTCTGAGAAGTCAGGGATACTATGGAGCTGGGAGAGGCCTCTCGGGACTCCACTGGGTTTGCTGCAATGGAAGAGGGCCTAATCTCGAGATCAGGAAGGAACCTCAGGGTTCCTCTCCATTTCTGACTCAGATTGCAGGGTCCCTGCAGAGTTGGGACAGGAGAGTCAGGCCTCGTCTTGGGTGGAGGAATGGAACTCCGCTTGCCTCTCGAGTTGTTCAAGGAGTGACAGGCCACTTGTCGAGCTGTGTGTGGAACCTGCGGTTTTTTCCAGACAATGCACGGGGGTGTCAGTGCCCCTTCGTGATGTGCTTTCATCCACAGGGTTGCCTTCGAAGTGGTGTGCGGGCATCGGGTTCTTATCAAGAGCGGACCAGGAAATCGGGGTCTTTTGGAATGCGGCACCACACACGAGGCTACGTCTCGAATTTCCTCGTGAGACGGGCCTCATGCTGAGGTGCTCCTGGAAGGTCGGGAAAGCCTTCCAGACAAAGCAGGTTAATCGACCCTACTGTCGCGATCAGGAGGGGAGAAGGGGCTCAGATGAAGTGGTGCCGGGAACCTCGGTGTTCCCCTTGAGTGAGACCGGTATGTCAGGGAACTTTTGGGGTCTCACGAAGCTTGCCAAATACTGTTTCAAACTTCAAGATGAAACGTGGGACTTCTCTTGAGACGCTGTGGCGGGCAAGGGCCTCATCTTGTGATGAAGGGGAAACCACGTGGTTTTTTTCGAGTTGCGATGGGATTGTTGACTTACGACGGGGAATTCAGGCTTCCTCTTCTGTTGGCCCAGGGAAGTCCATTCTTCCATTCGAGTTGCCAGGGAGAGCTGGGTGGGAATTGCCCTCGAGTCACGGCAGTTCAAAATAGACCTCATCTAGGCTTGTGTCCAGGACCTAATGTTCCTCTCCAGGGGCGATAGGGATCACGGGGACGCATTCCAGACTCACCCAGTGAGTCAGGCCTCGGCTCGAGGGGAAGCAAAGGATTCTGATATCCTCCTGGGTCGCGATAGGTATCTCTTGGATCCCACTGAGTGGCCTCCAGGGAGTCAAGCCTCCTGTGGAGTTGGAGAGAGGACTCGGGATTGCTCTCCAGGCCATACAGGAAAGAAGGCCCTCAGCTCGCAATGACGGGGGCGTCTTGTGGGTTTTCTCGAATTGGAGCGCAAGTATGAGTTTTCTCACGAGGTATGACGGGGAGCTCAGGGAGCCTCTTGTGTGGCGCCAGGAAAGTCAGGTGTCTATGCGTGTGATGAGGAGGACCCCATAAATGCTCTCGAGTCATGGTAGGGAAATCGGGACTCAAGACGCGTTGAAGAAGGAGTCTCGAGGTCTTTCTCAGGTTGCAGCAGGAAACCCTGGGTTCCCTCGACTTGTACCGGTGACCTCAGGGAGCTTCTCAGGGTGCCTCTGAGAAGTCAGGCATACTGTGGACTTGGGAGGGGCTCTCGGAACTCCACTGGGTTTGGTGCAATGGCAAAGGTTCTCATCTCGAGTTGAGGCAGGAACCTAAGGGTTCCTCTCCATTTCAAACTCCGACCACAGGGTCCCTGAAGAGTTGGGACAGGAGAGTCAGGCCTCGTCTTGTGTGGAGGAATGGAACTCCACTTGCCTCTCGAGTTGTTCACAGGATAACAGACCATTTGTCGAGCTGTGAGTGGAACCTTCGGTTTTTTCCGTAAGATGCATGAGGGGGTCAGTGCCCCTTCGTGTTGTGCCTTCATCCACAGGGTTGCCTTCAAAGAGGTGTCCGGACATCGGGTTCTTATCAATAGCAGAGCAGGAAATCGGGGTCTTTCAGAACGTGGCACCATCTATGAGGCTACGTCTCGAATTTCTTCGTTAGACTGGTGTCATCCTGAGGTGCGCCATGAAGATCGGGAACCCCTTCCAGACAAAGCAGGGGAATCGACCATCTTGTCACAATCAGGAGGAGTGAAAGGGCTCAGTTGAAGTCATGCCGGGAACCTCGGTGTTCCCCTCGAGTGGGACCGGTGTGTCGGGAAACTTTTGGGGTCGCTTCAAGGGTGCCAAGTACCGTTTTGCACTTCAATACGGACTTGGGGCTTCTCTTGACACGCTGTAGAGGGCAAGGGCCTCATCTTGGGATGACGGGGGAATCACGTGGTTTTTCTCAAGGTGCGGCGGGATTCTCGAGTTACGACGGGGAATTCAGGCTTCCTCTTGTGTAGGCCCAGGGAAGTCCAATCTTCCATTCGAGTTTCGAGGGAGAGCTGGGGTTTGCTCTTGAGTCACTGCAGGGCAAAAGAGACCTCATCTAGGCTTGTGTCCAGGACCTAATATTCCTCTCCAGGGCCGACAGCGATCTCGGGGTTGCATTCCAGACGCATCCTGGGAGTCAGAGCTCGACTCCAGGGGAAGCAAAGGACCCCGCTCTCCTCTTGAGTCACTACAGGTGTCTCTTGGAGCCCACTGAGTGGCCTAAAGGGAGTCAAGTCCCCTGTGGAGTTTGGAGAGAGGACTCAGGATTGCTCTCCAGGCCATGCAGGAAAAGAAGACCCTCATCTCGCAATGACAGGGGCGTCTTGTTGGTTTTCTCGAGCTGCAGTGCCAGTGTGCGATTTCTGACGAGGTGCGACGGGAAGCTCAGGGAGCCTTTCGTGTGGCACCAGGGAATTCAGGTCTCCATGCGCATGGCAAGGGGGAGCGCGTCATTGCTCTCGAGATATGATACGGGAATCGGGCCTCAAGACACGTTAAAGCAGGACTCTCAAGGTCTTTCTCGGGTTGCGGCAGGAAACCCTGGGTTCCGTCGACTTCTGCCGGTGACCTTAGGGAGCTTCTCAGGGTGCCTCTGAGAAGTCAGGCATACTGTGGATTTGGGACGGGCCTCTCGGGACTCCACTGGTTTTGTGGCAATGGAAAAGGTCCTCATCTTGAGTGGAGGCAGGAACCTCAGGCTTCCTCTCCATTTCTGACTCGGTGCGCTAGGTCCCTAGAGTTGTGACAGGAGAGTCAGGCATCGTCTTGTGTGGAGGAATGGAACTCCGCTTGCTTCTCGAGTTGTTCACGAGGTGACAGACCACTTGTGGAGCTGTGTGAGGAACCTGTGGGTTTTTCCGGAAGATGCACGGGGTGTCAGTGCCCCTACGTGTTGTGCCTTCATCCACAGGCTTGCCTTCGAAGAGGTGTCCAGGAGTCTGGTTTTGATCAAAAGTGGACCATGGAATCGGGGTCTTTCGGCATGTAGTATGGCCCTCGAGGCTACCTCTCGAATTTCCTCGTGAGACCGGCCTCATCCTGAGGTGTGCCGGGAAGGTCGGGAATCCCTTCGAGACAAAGCAGTGGAATCGACCCTCCTATCGCGATCAGGAGAGGAGAAAGGCCTCAGATGAAGTGGTGCCAGAAACTTCAGTGTCCCCTCTAGTGAGATCGGTATATAGGGGAACTTTTGGGGTCGCATCAAGGGTGCCAAGTACTGTTTTGCACTTCAAGACGGAATGTGAGACTTCTCTTGAGACGCTGTAGGGGGCAAGGGCCTCATCTTGCAATACGGGGAACCACGTGATTTTTCTCGAGTTGCGGCGGGTTTCTCAAATTACAACTGGAAATTCAGGCTTCCTCTTGTGTTGGCTCAGAAAGGCCAATCTTCCATTCGAGTTGCAAGGGAAAGCTAGGGGTTGCGCTTGAGTCACTGCAGGGCCAAAGAGACCTCATCTAGGCTTTTGTCCAGGACCTAAGGTTCCTCTCCAGGGGCGACAGGGATCCAGGGTTGCATTCCAGACTCACCCTCGTAGTCAGGCCTCATCTCGAGGGGAAGCAAAGGACACCGCTCTCCTCCTGAGTATCGACGGGTATCTCTTGGAGCCCACTGAGTGACCTAAAGGGAGTCAAGCCTCCTTTGGAGTTTGGAGAGAGGATTCGGGATTGCTCTTCAGGTCATGCAGGAAAGAAGGCCCTCATTTCACCATGACAGGGGCGTCTCGTGGGTTTTCTCGAGCTGCGGCGCCAGTGTGGGGTTTCTCACGAGGTACGATGGGGAGCTCAGGGAGCCTCTCATGTGGTGCCGGGGAAGTCAGATCTTCATGCGTGTGGCGAGGGGGAGCGCGTCATTTTTCTCCAGTCATGGTAGGGGAATCAGGCCTCAAGACGCGTGAAGAAGGACTCTCGAGGTTTTTCTCAGGTTACGGCAGGAAACCCTGGGTTCCGTCGACTTATGCCCGTGACCTCAGGGAGCTTTTCAGGGTGCCTCTGAGAAGTCAGGGATACTGTGCAGTTGGGAGGGGCCGCTCCGAACTCCACTGGGTTTGGTGCAGTAGAAGAGGGCCTTATCTCGAGTTGAGGCAGGAACCTCATGGTTCCTCTCCATTTCTGAATCGGATCTCAGTGTCCATGCAGAGTTGGGACAGGAGAGTCAGGCCTCGTCTTGTGTGGAAGAATTTAACTCCTCTTGCCTCTCGAGTTGTTCACGGGGTGACAGGCCACTTGTCGATCTGTATGTGGAACTTGCGGGCTTTTCCAACGATGCAGGAGGGTGTCAGACCCCTTCGTTTTGTGCCTTCGTCCACAGGATTGCCTTCGAAGAGGTGTCCTAGCATTGGGTTCTTATCAAGAGCAGACAGGGAAATCGGGGTCTTTCGGCGTGTGGCACCAACCACAAGGCTACGTCTCGAATTTCCTCGTGAGACCGGCCTCATCCTGAGGTGCGCCGGGAAGGTCCGGAACCCCTTCCAGACAAAGCAGGGTAATCGACCCTCCCGTCGCGATCAGGAGGGGATAAGGGGCTCAGAACAAGCGGTGCACCGAACCTTGGTGTTCCCCTCGAGTGAGACCAGGGTGTCGGGGAACTTTTGTGCTAACATCAAGGTTGCCAATTATCGTTTTAAACTTCAAGATGGAACGTAGGGCTTCTACTGAGACGCTGTAGCTGGCAAGGGCCTCATCTTGCGATGACGGGGGAACCACGTGGTTTTCCTCGAGTTGCAGCGGGATTTTCGAATTACGACGGGGAATTCAGGTTTCCTCTTGTGTTGTCCCAGGGAAGTCCATTCTTCCATTCGAGGTGCGAGGGAGAGCAGGGGATTGCTCTCGAGTCACTTCAGGGCAAATGAGACCTCATCTATGCTTGTGTCTAGGACCTAATGTTCCTCTCCAGGGGCGGCAGGGATCTCGGGGTTGCATTCCAGACTCACATGAGGAGTCAGGCCTGGTATATAGGGGAAGCAAAGAATTCCGCTCTCCTCTCGAGTCCCAACGGGTATCTCTTGGAGCCCACAGAGTGGCCTAAAGGGAGTCAGGCCTCCTGTGGAGTTTGAAGAGAGGCCTCGAGATTGCTCTCCAGGCCATGCAGGAAAAGAAGGCCTTCATCTCGCGATGACGGAGGCGTCTCGTGGGTTTTCTCGAGCTGGGGAGCCAGTGTGGGATTTCTCACGAGGTATGACGGGGAGCTCAGGGAGCCTCTCGTGTGGCGCCAGGGAAGTCAAGTCTCCATGCGAGTGGCGAGGGGGAACGCGTCATTGCTCTCGAGTCATGGTAGGGGAATCGGGATTCAAGATGCGTTGAAGGAGGATTTTCGAGGTCTTTCTCGGGTTGCGTCAGGAAACCCTGTGTTCCCTCGACTTGTGCCATTGACCTCAGGGAGCTTCTAAGGGTGCCTCTGAGAAGTCGCGATACTGTGGATTTGGGAGGGGCCTCTCGGGCCTCCACTGTTTTTGGTGTAATGGAAGAGGGCCTCATCTCGAGTGGAGTCAGGAACCTCAGGGTTCCTCTCCATTTCGGACTCCGATCGCAGGGTCCCTTCAGAGTTGGGACCGGAGAGTTAGGCCTCGTCTTGAGTGGAGGAATGGAACTCTGCTTGCCTCTCGAGTTGTTCATGGGATGACAGGCCTCTTGTCGAGCTGTGTGTGGAACCTGCGGCTTTTACCGAATGATGCACGGGAGTGTCAGTGACCCTTCGTTTTGTGCCTTCGTCCACAGGGTTGCCTTCGAAGAGGTGTCCGGGCATCGGGTTCTTCTCAAGAGTGGGCCGGGAAATCGGGGTATTTCGGCATGTGACACCACCCACGACGCTATGTCTCGAATTTCCTCGTGAGACCGGCCTCATCCTGAGGTGCGCCGGGAATGTGGGGAACCCCTTCCAAACAAAGCAGGGGAATAGACCCTCCTGTCTCGAACAGGAGGGGAGAAGGTGCTCAGATGAAGTGGTGCGGGAACCTCGGTGTTCCTGTCGAGTGAGACCGGCGTGTCCGGGAACATTTGGTGTCGCATCAAGGGTGCAAAGTACCGTTTCGCACTTCAAGACGGAACGTGGTTCTTTTCTTGAGACGCCATAGCAGCAAGGGCCTCATCTTGGGATGACGTTGGAAACACGTGGTTTTTCTCGAGTTGCGGCGGGATTCTCGAGTTACGAAGGGGATTTCTGGCTTCCTCTTGTGTTGGCCCAGGGAAGCCCAATCTTCCATTCGAGTTGCGAGGGAGAGCTGGGGGTTGCGCTCGAGTCACTGCAGGGCAAAAGAAACCTCATCCAGGCTTGTGTCTAGGACCTAATGTTCCTCTCAAGGGATGACTGGGATCTTGGGGTTGCATTCTAGACTCACCCAGGAGTCAGGCGTCCTCTCGAGGGGAAACAAAGGACTTCTCTCTCTTCTCGAGTCGCGACGGGTATTTCTTGGAGCCCACTGAGTGGACTAAAGGGAGTCAAGCCTCCTCTGGAGTTTGGAGAGAGGACTCGGGATTGCACTCCAGGACATGCAGGAAAAGAAGGCCCTCATCTCACGATGACGGGGGGGGGGGGTCTCGGTGGTTTTACCGAGCTGCAGCGCCTGTGTTGGTTTCTCAGGAGGTACGACGGGGAGCTCAGGGAGCCTCTTGTGTGGCGCCAGGGAAGTTAGGTCTCGATGCGTGTGGCGAGGGGGAGCGCGTCATTGCTCTCGAGTCATGGTAGGAGAATCAGGCCTCTAGACGCGTTGAAGGACTCTCAAGATCTCTCTCGGGTCTTGGCAAGAATACCTGGGTTCCCTCGACTTGTGCCAGTGACCTCAGGGAGATTCTCCGGGTGCCTCTGAGAAGTCAGGGATACTGTGGAGTTGGGAAAGACCTCTCGGGACTCCACTGGGTTTGGTGAAATGGAAGGGGGCCTCAT
This sequence comes from Bubalus kerabau, assembly GCF_029407905.1. NCBI lineage: Eukaryota > Metazoa > Chordata > Mammalia > Artiodactyla > Bovidae > Bubalus > Bubalus kerabau. Next base: position 750,596 of record NW_026577911.1, on the reverse strand, counting down.
CTCGAGGGGAGGCAGGAACCTCAGGGTTCCTCTCCATTTCTGATTCCGATCGCAGCCCCCTGCATAGTTGGGAGAGGTGAGTCAGGCCTCGTCTTGTGTGCAGGAATGGACCTCCGCTTGCCTCTCGAGTTGTTCACTGGGTGACAGGCACTTGTTGAGCTGTATGAGTAACCTGCGGTCTTTTCCGGACGATGCACGGGGGTTTCAGTGCCCCTTCGTGTTGTGCCTTCATCCACACTATCTTCGAATAGGTGTCTGGGCATCGCGTTCTTATCAAGAGCGGATCGGGAAATCGCGGTCTTTCGGCATGTGGCACCACCATCGAGGCTACGTCTCGAATTTCCTCATGAGACAGCCTCATCTGAGGTGCGTGGAGAAGGTCGGGAACCCCTTGAGGACAAAGCAGGGGAATTGACCCTCCTTTCGCGATCAGGAGGGGAGAAGGGGCTCAGATGAAGTGGTGCCAGGAACCTCGGTGTTCCCCTCTAGTGCGACCCGTATGTCGGGGAACTTTTGGGGTAGCATTAAGGGTGCCAAATATAATTTCGCACTTGAAGACAGAACGTGGGACTACTCTTGAGACGCTGGAGCGGGCAAGGGCCTCATCTTGCAATGACGGGGGAACCACGTGGTTTTTCTCAAGTTGAGGCGGAATTCTCGAATTACTACTGGGAATTCAGGCTTCCTCTTGTGTTGGCCCAGGGAGGTCCAATCTTCCATTCGGGTTGCGAGGGAAAGCTGGGGAGTGCTCTCGAGTTACTGCAGGGCAAAAGCGACCTCATCTAGCCTTGTGTTCAGGACCCAATGATCCTCTCCAAGGGCGACAGGGATCTCGGGTTTGCATTACAGACTCACCCGGGGAGTTAGGCCTCGTCTCGAGGGGAAGCAAAGGATTCGGCTATCCTCTCGAGTTGCGACGAGTATCTCTTGGAGCCCACTGAGTGGTCTAAAGGGAGTCAACCCTCCTCTTCAGTTTGGAGAGAGGACTCGGGATTGCTCTCCAGGCCATGCAGGAAAAGAAGGCCCACATCTCGAGATGACGGGGGCGTCTCGTGGGTTTTCTCGAGCTGCGGCGCCAGTGTGGGGTTTCTCACGAGGTACGACGGGGAGTTCAGGTAGCCTCTCGTGTGGCAACAGGGAAGTCAGGTCTCCATGGGCGGGTCAAGGGGGAGTGCATCATTGCTCTCAAGTCAGGGTAGGGGAATCGGGCCTCAAGACGGGTTGAAAAAGAACTCTCGATGTCTTTCTAGGGTTGCGGCAGGAAACCCTGGGTTCCCTTGACTTGTGCCGGTGACCTCAGGGAGCGTCTCAGGGTGCCTCTGAGAAGTCAGGGATACTGTGGATTTGGGAGAGGCCTCTCGGGACTCCTCTGGGTTTGGTGCAATGGAAGTGGGCCTCATCTCGAGTTGAGGCAGTAACCTCAGGGTTCTGCTCCTGACTTCCTGGAGGCCGGATCTGACTCAGATCGCAGGGTCCCTGTTGAGTTTGCTCAGGAGTGTCAGGTCTCGTGTTCTGCGGAGGAATGGAACTCCGCTTACATCTCAAGTTGTTCAAGGATAACACCACTTTTCGTGATGTGTGTGGAACCTGCGGGTTTTTCGGAGATGCACGGGGGCGTCAGTGCTCCTTCCTGTTGTGCCTTCATCCACAAGGTTGCCTTCGAAGAGGTGTCCGGGCATCGTGTTCTCCTCAAGTGCGGACCGGGAAATTGGGGTCTTTCAGCATGTTGCACCACCCACGAGGCTACGTCTCGAATTTTCTCGTGAGACCGGCCTCATCCTGAGGCGCGCAGGAAAGTCCGGGAACCCTTTCCAAACAAAGCAGGGGAATCGACCCTACTTTCGGGATCAGGAGGAGAGAAAGGGCTCAGATGAAGTAGTGCCGGGAACCTCGGTGCTCTCCTTGAGTGAAAGTCGGGTAACTTTTCTGGTTGCATCAAGGGTGCCAAGTACCGTTTCGCACTTCAAGACGGAACCTGGGACTTCTCTTGAGATGCTGTAGTGGGCAAGGGCCTCATCTAGCACTGCCGGGGGACCCACGTGTTTTTTCTCGAGTTGCGGCAGGATTCTTGAGTTACGATGGGGAATACAGGTTTCCTCTTGTGTTGGCCCAGGGAAGTCCAATCTTCCATTCGAGTTGCAAGTGAGAGCTGGAGATTGCTCTCGAGTCACTGCAGGGCAAAATAGAGCTCATCTAGGTTTGTGTCCAGGACCGAGTTTTCCTCTCCAGGGGCGACAGGGATCTCGGGGTTGCATTCCAGACTCACCCGGGGAGTCAGGCCTCGTCTCGAAGGGAATGAATGGACTCCGCTCTCCTCTCGAGTCGCGACGGGTATCCCTTGGAGCCCAAGAGTGGCCTAAATGGAGTTAAGCCTCCTGTGGAGTTTGGAGAGAGGACTCGGGATTGCTCTCTAGGCCATGCAGGAAAAGGAGGCTCTCATCTCGCGATGACGGGGGCGTCTCGTGGGTTTTCTCAAGGTCCAGTGCCTGGTTGGGGTTTCTCACGAGATACGACGGGGAGCTCAGGGAGACTCCTGTGGTGCCACGGAAGTCAGGTCTCCATGGACGTGGCGTGGGGGAGCGCCTCATTGCTCTCGAGTCATGGTAGGGGAATCAAGCCTCAAGACGCTTCGAAGAAGAACTCTCGAGGTCTTTCTCGGGGTGTGGCAGGAAACCCTGGGTTCCCTCGACTTGTGCCCATGACCTCAGGGAGCTTAGCGGGGTTCCTCTGAGAAGTCAGGGATACTGTGGAGTTGAGAGGGGCTTCTCGGGACATCACAGGGACTGGTGCAATTGAAGAGGACCTAATCTCGGATTGAGGCAGTAACGTCAGGGTTCCTCTCCATTTCTGACTCTGATAGCAGGGTCCCTGCAGAGTTGGGACAGGAGAGTCAGACCTCGTCTTGTGTGGAGTAATGGAACTCCGCTTGCCTCTCGAGTTGTTCACGGGATGACAGGCCACCTGTCGAGTTGTATGTGGAACCTGCGGTTTTGGGGGACGACGCACAGGGGTGTCAGTGCCCCTTCGTGTTGTGCCTTCATCCACAGGGTTACCTTCGAAGAGGTGACCAGGCATCGGGATCTTATCAATAGCGGACCAGGAAATCGGGGTCTTTCGGCATGTGGCACAACCCACGAGGCTACGTCTCGACTTCCCTCGTGAGACTGGCCTCATCCTGAGGTTCGCCGGGAAGTCTGGGAACCCCTTCCAGACAAAGCAGGGGAATCGACCCTCCTGTCGCCATCAGGAGGGGAGAAGAGGCTCAGCTGAAGCGGTGCTGGGAACCTCCATGTTCTCCTCGAGTGAGACCGGGGTGTCAGGGAAATTTGGGGGTCGCATCAAGGGTGCCAAGTACCGTTTCACACTTCAAGACGGAACATGGGACTTCCCTGGAGACGCTATAGCTGACAGGGGCCTCATATTTCGATGACGGAGGAGCCACGTTGTTTTTCTCCAGTTGCCGCGGGATTCTCGAATTACAATGGGGAATACAGGCTTCCTCTTGTGTTGGCCCAGGGAAGTCCAATCATCCATTCGAGTTGCGAGGGAGAGCTGGGGATTGCACTTGAGTCAATGCAGGACAAAAAAGACCTCATTTAGGCTTGTGTCCAGGACCGAGTTTTCCTCTACAGGGGCAACACGGATCTCGGGATCCCATTCCAGACTCACCCAAGTAGTCAGGCCTCGGCTCGAGGGGAAGCAACGGACTCTGCTCTCCTCTAGAGTAGCGACGTGTATCTCTTGGAGGCTACTGAGTGGCCTAAAGGGAGTCAGGCCTCCAGTGGAGTTTGGAGAGTGGACTCGGGATTGCTCTCTAGGTCATGTAGGAAAAGAAGGCCCTCATCTTACGATGATGGGGGCGTCTCGTGAGTTTTCTCGAGCGGCGGTTCCAGTGTGGGGTTTTCATGAGGTAGGACGGGGAGCGCAGGGTGCCTCTCGTGTGGCGCCAGGGAAGTTAGGTTTCAATGGGCGTGGCGAGGGGAATGCGTCATTGCTCTCCAGTCATGGTAGGGTATCGGGCCTCAAGACGCGGTAAAGAAGGACTCTCAAGGTCTTTCTCAGAATGCAGCAGGAAACCCTGGGTTCACTCGACTTGTGCCAGTGACCGCAGAGAGCTTCTGAGGGTGCCTCTGAGAATCAGGGATACTGTGGAGTTTTAGGGGCCTCTCGGGACTCCACTGGGTATGGCGCAATGGAAGAGGGCCTCATTTCGAGTTGATGCAGGAACGTCAGGTTTCATCTACATTTCTGACTCCGATCGCACGGTCCCTGCAGAGTTGGGAAAGGAGAGTCAGGCCTTCTCTTGTGTGGAGGAACGGAACTCCGCATGCCTCTCTAGTTCTTCAAGGGATGACAGGACACTTGTCGATCTGTGTTTGGAATCTGCGTGTTTTTCCGTACTATGCATGGGGATGTCAGTACCCCTTCGTGTTGTGCATTCATCCACAGGTTTGCTTTCGAAGAGGTGTCCTGGCATCGGGTTCTTATTAAGAGCGGACCGGGAAATCGGGGTCTTTCCGCATGTGGCACCACCCACCAGGCTACGTCTCGAATTTCCTAGTGAGACCGGCCTCATCCTGAGGTGCGCCGGGAAGGTCGGAACCCCTTGCAGACAAAGCAGGGGAATCGACCCTCCTGTCTCGATCAGGAGGGGAGAAGGGGCACAGATGAGGTGATGCCGGGAACCTCGGTGTTCCCCTCCAGTGAGACCAGTGTGTTGGGGAACTTTTGGGGTCGCATCAAAGGTGCCAAGTACCGTATCGCACTTCAAGATGGAACGTAAGACTTCTTTTGAGACGCTGTAGCGGCAATGGCCGCATCTTGCGATGAAGAGGGAACGACGTGGTTTTTCTCGAGTTGTGGCGGGATTCTTGAGTTACAACGGGAAATTCAGGCTTCCTCTTCTGTTGGCCCAGGGAAGTCCAGTCTTCCATTCGAGTTGCGAGGGAGAGTTGGGGATTGCTCTCGAGTCACTGCAGGAAAAAAGAGACCTCATCTAGGCTTGTGTCCAGGACCTAATGTTTCTCTCCAGGGGCGACAGGGATCTCCGGTTCGCATATCAGACACACCCGAGGAGTCAGGCCTCGCCTCGAGGGGAAGGAAAAGACTCCGCTCTCCTCTCGAGTCGCGACGGGTATGTCTTGAAGTCCACTGAGTGACCAAAAGGGAGTCAAGCCTACTGTGGAGTTTGGAGAGAGGACTCGGGATTGCTCTCCAGGCCATGCTAGAAAAGAAGGCCGTCATGTCGCGAAAATGGGGGCGTCTCGTGGGTTTTCTCTATCTGTGGCGCCAGTGTTTGGTTTCTCACGAGGTATGACGGGGAGCTCAGGGAGCCTCTCGTGTGGCGCCAGGGAAGTCAGGGCTTCATGAGTGTAGCAGAGGGAGCGCGTCATTGCCCTCGAGTCATGGTAGGGGAATCAGGCCTCAAAATGCGTTGAAGAAGGACTCTTGAGTTCTTTCTATGGTGGCGGCAGTAAACCCTGGGTTCACTCGAATTGTGCTGGTGACCTCAGGGAGCTTCTCAGGGTGCCTCTGAGAAGTCAGGGATACTGTGGAGCTGGGACGCGTCTCTCGGGACTCCACTGGGTTTCGTGCAATGGAAGAGGTCCTAATCTCGAGTGGAGGCAGGAACCTCAGCGTTCCTCTCGTGACTTCACTGGCGCTGGTCTGATTCGGATCGCAAAGTCCCTGCAGAGTTGGGACAGGAGAGTCAGGCCTCGTCTTGTGTAGAGGAATGAAACCCCACTTGCCTCTCGAGTTCTTCAGGGGTGACAAGCCACTTGTTGAGCTGTATGTGGAACCTGCGGGTTTTTCCGGACGATGCACGAGGGTGTCAGTGCCCCTTTGTGTTGTGCCTTCATCCACAGGGTTGCCTTCGAAGAGGTGTCCAGGCATCGGGTTCTTATCAAGAGCGTACCGGGAAATCATAGTCTTTTGGCATGTGGTACCACCCGCGAGCTACGTCTCGAATTTCCTCGTGAGACTGGCCTCATCCTGAAGTGCCCCGTGAAGGTCGGGAACCCCTTACAAACAAAGCAGGGGAAGTGACCCTCCTATCACGAACAGGAGGGGAGAAGGGGCTCAGATAAACTGGTGCCGGGAACCTCGGTGTTCACCTCGAGTGAGACCGATATTTCGGGGAACTTTTGGGGTCACATCAAGGGTGTCAAGTATCGTTTTGCACTTCAAGACGGAACGTGGGACTTTTCTTGAGAAGCTGTAGCGGGCAAGGGCCTCATCTTGTGATGACGAGGGAACCAAGTGCTTTTTCTCGAGTTGCGGCGGGATTCTCGAGTTACGAAGGGGAATTCAGGCTTCCTCTTGTGTTGGCCCAGGGAAGTCCAATCTTCCATTCGAGTTGTCAGGGAGAGCGGGGGATTGCTCTCGAGTTACAGAAGGGCAAAAGAGACCTCATCTAGGCTTGTTTCCAGGACCTAATGTTCCTCTCCAGGGGAGACAGGGATCTCGGGGTTGCATTCCAGACCCACCTGGTGAGTCAGGCCTTGTCTCGAGGGGAAGCAAAGGACTCAATTCTCCTCTCGAGTCGCGACGGGTATCTCTTGGAGCCCACTAAGTGGCCTAAAGGGAGTCAAGCCTCCTGTGGAGTTTGGAAAGAGGATTCGGGATTCCTCTCCAGGCCATGCAGGAAAAGAAGGCCCTCATCTCGCGATGACAGGGGCGTATGGTGAGTTTTCTCAAGCTGCGGCGTCAGTGTGGGGTTTCTCACGAGGTACGACAGGGAGCTCAGGGAGCCTCTCTTATGGCGCCAGGGAAGTCAGGTCTCCATGTGCGTGGCGAGGGGGTGCGTGTCATTTCTATAGAGCCATGGAAGCAGAGTCGGGCTTCAAGACACGTTGAAGTAGGACTCTCGAGGTCTTTTTCCCATTGTGGCAGGAAACCCTGGGTTCCCTCGACATGTGCCGGTGACCTCATGGAGCTTCTCCGGGTGCCTCTGAGAAGTCAGGGGTACTGTGGAGTTGGGAGGGGCCTCTCTGGACTCCACTGGGTTTGGTGCAATGGATGAGAGCCTCATCTCGAGTGGAGGCAGGAACCTCATGTTTCCTCTCCTGGGTTTCCTGTCGCTGGTACTGACTCGGATCGCAGTTTCCCTGCAGAGTTGGTACAGAAAATCAGGTCTCGTCTTGTCTGGAGTAATGGAACTCCACTTGCCTGTCGAGTTGTTCACGGGGTGACAGACCACTTGTTGAACTGTGTTTGTAACCTGCGGGTTTTTCTGGACGATGCACGGGGGTGTCAGTGCCCCTTCGTGTTGTGCTTTCATCCACAGGTTTTCCTTCGTAAAGGTGTCAGGGCATCACGTTCTTATCAAGAGCAGACCGGGAAATCGGGGTCTTTCGGCTTGTGGCACCACCCACGAGGCTATGTCTCGAATTTCCTCGTGAGACCTGCCTCATCCTTAGGCGCGCTGGAAAGGTCGGGAACCCCTTCCAGACATAGCAGGGGAATCGACACTCCTGTTGCGATCACGAGGGGAGAAGGAGCTCAAATGAAGTGGTTCCGGGAACCTCGGTGTTCCTTTCGAGTGAGACCGGTATGTCGGGGAATTTTGAGATTGCATCAAGGGTGCCAAGTACCGTTTTGCACTTCAAGACAGAAAGTGGGACTTCTCTTGAGTTGCTGTAGCGGGCAAGGGCCTCATCTAGCGCTGATGGGGGAACCACGTGGATTTTCTCGAGTTTCGGCGGGATTCTCGAGTTACGATGTCAAATTCAGGCTTCCAATTGTATTGGCCCAGGGAATTCCAATCTTCAATTCGATTTGCGAGGGAGAGCTGGCGATTGCTCTCTAGTAACTGCAGTGCAAAATAGACCTCATCTAGGCTTGTGTCCAGGACCGAGTTTTCCTCTCCAGGTGTGACAGGAACTCGGGGTTGCATTCCAGACTCACACGGGGAGTCAGGCCTCGTCTCGAGGGGAAGCAAAGGACTCTGCTCTCCCTTCAGGTCCTGACAGGTATCTCTTGGAGCCAACTGAGAGGCCTAAAGAGAGTCAAGCCTCCTGTGGAGTCTGGAGAGAGGACTCGGTTTTGCTCTCCATGCCAGGCAGGAAACAAGTCCCTCATCTCGTGATGACGGGGGCGTATCGTGGGTTTTCTCGAGCTGCGGTGCCTGAATGGGGTTTCCGAAGAGGTACGACGGGGAGCTCAGGGAGACTCTCTTCAGGAGTCAGGGAAGTCAGGTCTCCATGCGCATGGCGATGGGGAGCGGGTCTTTGCTCTCGAGTCATGGTAGGGGAATCGGGCCTCAAGACGCGCCGAAGGACTCTCAAGGTCTTTCTCGGGTCGCAGCAGGAAACCCTGGGTTCCCTGGACTTGAGCCGGTGACCTCAGGTAGATTCTCAAGGTGCCTCTGAGAATTAAGGGATACTGAGGAGTTGGGAGGGGCCTCTCGCGACTCATCTGGGTTTGGTGCAATGGAAGAGGGCCTCACCTCGAGGGGAGACAGGAACCTCAGGATTCCTCTCCGTTTCGGACTCCGACCGCAGGGTCCCTGCAGAGTTGGGACAGGAGAGTGAGGCCTCGTCTTGTCTGAGGAAGGGCACCCCGCTGGCCTCTCGAGTTGCTCAGGGGGTCTCAGGCCCCTCGTCGAGCTGTGTGTGGAACCCGCGGGTCTTTGCGGACGATGCACGGGGGTGGCAGTGCCCCTTCGTGTTGTGTCTTCACCCTCAGGGTTGCTTTCGAAGAGGGGTCCGGGCCTCGGGTCCTTCTCAAGAATGGACCGGGGAATCGGGGGCCTTCGGTATGTGGCACCACCCACGTGGCTCTTCTCGAATTTCCTCGTGAGACCGGCCTCATCCTGAGGTGCGCCGGGAAGGCCGGGAACCCCTTCCAGACAACGCAGGGGAATCGCCTCTCCTGTCGCGATCCGGGGGGGGGGGGGGAAGGGGCTCAGAGGAAGCGGTGCCGGGAACCTCGGTGTTCCCCTCGGGGGAACCCGGCTTGTCGGGGGACTCTTGGGGGTCGCAGGAAGGCTGTCAGGGACCGTTTTTCCCTTCAGGGCGGAACAGGGGACTTCCCTTGAGACGCCGTGGCGGGCAAGGGCCTCATCTTGCCAAGAGGTGGGAACCACGTGGTTTTTCTCTAGTTGCGGCGGCATTCTCGAGTTACGACGGGGATCTCAGCCTTCCCCTTGGGTTGGCCCTGGGAAGCCCAATCTTCCCCTCGGGTTGCGAGGGAAAGCTGTGTGTTGCGCTCGAGTCACTGCAGGGCCGAAGAGACCTCACCTAGGCGTGTGTCTGGGACCTAATATTTCTCTCCAGGGACGGCAGAGATCTCGGGGTTGCATTCCAGGCTCCCCTGGGGAGTCAGGCCTCGTCTCGAAGGGAAGCCAAGGACACCGCTCTCCTATCGAGTCGCGACGCGGGTCTCTTGGAGCCCCCTGAGCGGCCTCAAGGGAGTCCAGCCTCCTCTTCCGTTTGGAGAGAGGACCCGGGATTGCTCTCCAGGCCATGCAGGAAAAGAAGGCCCTCAGCTCGCGAGGACGGGGGCGTCTCAGGGGTTTCCTCGAGCTGCAGGGCCCGTGGGGGTTTTCTCCCGAGGCACGACGAGGATCTCAGGGAGCCTCTCGTGCGGCGCCAGGGAAGTCAGGTCTCCATGCGCTTGGCAAGGGGGAGCGCGTCATGGCTCTCAAGTCACGGGAGGGGACTAGGGCCTCGAGACGCGTTGAAGAAGGACTCTCGAGGTCTTTCTCGGGGGGCGGCGGGAAACCTCCTTTCCCTCGCCTTCTGCCGGGGACTTAGGGAACTTCCCAGGGTGCCTCTGAGAGGCGAGGGATCCTGTGGAGGTGGCGGGGCCCCTCGGGACTCCGCTGGCTCTGGTTCAACGGAAGAGGGCCTCACCTCGAGGGGAGGCAGGAACCTCAGGCTTCCTCTCCGCTTCGGACTCCGACCTCAGGGTCCCTGCAGAGTTGGGACAGGAGAGTCAGGCCTCGTCTTGTCTGAGGAAGGGAACCCCGCTGGCCTCTCGAGTTGCTCAGGGGGTCTCAGGCCCCTCGTCGAGCTGTGTGTGGAACCCGCGGGTCTTTGCGGACAATGCACGGGGGTGGCAGTGCCCCTTCGTGTTGTGCCTTCACCCACAGGGTTGCCTTCGAAGAGGGGTCCGGGCCTCGGGTCCTTCTCAAGAGCGGACCGGGGAATCGGGGGCGTTCGGCATGTGGCCCCACCCACGTGGCTCGTCTCGAATTTCCTCGTGAGACCGGCCTCATCCTGAGGTGCGCCGGGACGCCCGGAAACCCCTTCCAGACCACGCAGGGTAATCGCCTCTCCTTTCGCGATCAGGAGGGGAGAAGGGGCTCAGAGGAAGCGGTGCCAGGACCCTCGGTGTTCCCCTCGAGGGAACCCAGCGTGTCGGGGGACTCTTGGGGGTCGCAGGAAGGCTGTCAGGGACCGTTTCTCCCTTCAGGGCGGAACAGGGGACTTCCCTTTAAACGCTGTCGCGGGAAGGGCCTCATCTTGCCAAGAGGTGGGAACCACGTGGTTTTCCTCGAGTTGCGGCGGGATTCTCGAGTTACGACGGGGATCTCAGCCTTCCCCTTGGGTTGGCCCTGGGAAGCCCAATCTTCCCCTCGGGTTGCGAGGGAAAGCTGGGGGTTGCGCTCGAGTCACTGCAGGGCCAAAGAGACCTCACCTAGGCGTGTGTCCGGGACCTAATATTCCTCTCCAGGGAAGGCAGGGATCTCGGGGTTGCATTCCAGGCTCCCCCGGGGAGTCAGGCCTCGTCTCGAAGGGAAGCCAAGGACTCCGCTCTCCTCTCGAGTCGCGACGCGGGTCTCTTGGAGCCCCCTGAGCGGCCTCAAGGGAGTCCAGCCTCCTCTTCCGTTTGGAGAGAGGAGTCGTGATTGGTCTTCAGGCCATGCAGGAAATGAAGGCCCTCAGCTCGCGAGGACGGGGGCGTCTCAGGGGTTTCCTCGAACTGCGGCACCCGTGGGGGTTTTCTCCCGAGGCACGACGAGGATCTCAGGGAGCCTCTCGTGCGGCGCCAGGGAAGTCAGGTCTCCATGCGCGTGGGGAGGGGGAGCGCGTCCTGGCTCTCGAGTCACGGGAGGGGACTAGGGCCTCGAGCCGCGTTGAAAAACGACTCTCGAGTTCTTTCTCGGGGGGCGGCGGGAAACCCTCGTTTCCCTCGCCTTCTGCCGGGGACCTTACGGAACTTCCAGGGTGCCTCTGAGAGGCGAGGGATCCCCTGGAGGTGGAGGGGCCCCTCGGGACTCTGCTGGGTCTGTCGCAACGGAAGAGGGCCTCACCTCGAGGGGAGGCAGGAAACTCAGGCTTCCTCTCCGTTTCGGACTCCGACCGCAGGGTCCCTGCAGAGTTGGGACAGGAGAGTCAGGCCTCGTCTTGTCTGAGGAAGGGAACCCCGCTGGCCTCTCGAGTTGCTCAGGGGGTCTCAGGCCCCTCGTCGAGCTGTGTGTGGAACCCGCGGGTCTTTGCGGACGATGCACGGGGGTGGCAGTGCCCCTTCGTGTTGTGCCTTCACCCACAGGGTTGCCTTCAAAGAGGGGTCCGGGCCTCGGGTCCTTCTCAAGAGCGGACCGGGGAATCGGGGGCGTTCGGCATGTGGCCCCACCCACGTGGCTCGGTTCGAATTTCCTCGTGAGACCGGCCTCATCCTGACGTGCGCCGGGAAGGCCGGGAACCCCTTCCAGACCAAGCAGTGGAATCGCCTCTCCTGTCGCGATCTGGAGGGGAGAAGGGGCTCAGAGGAAGTGGTGCCGGGACCCTCGAGTTCCCCTCGGGGAAACCCGGCGTGTCGGGGGAATCTTGGGGATCGCAGGAAGGCTGTCAGGGACCGTTTCGCCCTTCAGGGCGGAACAGGGGACTTCCCTTGAGACTTCGTCGCGGGCAAGGGCCTCATCTTGCCAAGAGGTTGGAACCACGTGGTTTTTCTCGAGTTGCGGCGGGATTCTCGAGTTACGACGGGGATTTCAGCCTTCCCCTTGGGTTGGCCCTGGGAAGCCCAATCTTCCCCTCGGGTTGCGAGGCAAAGCTGGTGGTTGCGCTCGAGTCACTGCAGGGCCGAAGAGACCTCACCTAGGCGTGTGTCCGGGACCTAATATTCCTCTCCAGGGAAGGCAGGGATCTCGGGGTTGCATTCCAGGCTCCCCCGGGGAGTCAGGCCTCGTCTCGAGGGGAAGCCAAGGACTCCACTCTCCTCTCGAGTCGCGACGCGGGTCTCTTGGAGCCCCCTGAGTGGCCTCAAGGGAGTCCAGCCTCCTCTTCCGTTTGGAGAGAGGACCCGGGATTGCTCTCCAGGCCATGCAGGAAAAGAAGACCCTCAGCTCGCGAGGACGGGGGCGTCTCAGGGGTTTCCTCGAGCTGCGGCGCCCATGGGGGTTTTCTCCCGAGGCACGATGAGGATCTCAGGGAGCCTCTCGTTGGGCGCCAGGGAAGTCAGGTCTCCATGCTCGAGGCGAGGGGGAGCGCGTCATGGCTCTCGAATCACGGGAGGGGACTAGGGCCTCGAGCTCGTCGAAGAAGGACTCTCGAGGTCTTTGTCGGGGGGCGGCAGGAAACCCTCGTTTCCCTCGCCTTCTCCCGGGGACCTTAGGGAACTTCCCAGGGTGCCTCTGAGAGGCGAGGGATCCTGTGGAGGTGGCGGGGCCCCTCGGGACTCCGCTGGGTCTGGCGCAACGGAAGAGGGCCTCACCTCGAGGGGAGGCAGGAACCTCAGGCTTCCTCTCCGTTTCGGACTCCGACCGCAGGGTCCCTGCAGAGTTGGGACAGGAGAGTCAGGCCTCGTCTTGTCTGAGGAAGGGAACCCCGCTGGCCTCTCGAGTTGCTCAGGGGGTCTCAGGCCCCTCGTCGAGCTGTGTGTGGAACCCGCGGGTCTTTGCGGACGATGCACGGGGATGGCAGTGCCCCTTCGTGTTTTGCCTTCACCCACAGGGTTGCCTTTGAAGAGGGTTCCGGGCTTCGGGTCCTTCTCAAGGGCGGACCGGGGAATCGGGGGCGCTCGGCATGTGGCCCCACCCACGTTGCCCGTCTCGAATTTCCTCGTGAGACCGGCCTCATCCTGAGGTGCGCCGGGACGCCCGGAAACCCCTTCCAGACCACGCAGGGTAATCGCCTCTCCTTTCGCGATCAGGAGGGGAGAAGGGGCTCAGAGGAAGCGGTGCCAGGACCCTCGGTGTTCCCCTCGGGGGAACCCAGCGTGTCGGGGGACTCTTGGGGGTCGCAGGAAGGCTGTCAGGGACCGTTTCTCCCTTCAGGGCGGAACAGGGGACTTCCCTTTAAACGCTGTCGCGGGAAGGGCCTCATCTTGCCAAGAGGTGGGAACCACGTGGTTTTCCTCGAGTTGCGGCGGGATTCTCGAGTTACGACGGGGATCTCAGCCTTCCCCTTGGGTTGGCCCTGGGAAGCCCAATCTTCCCCTCGGGTTGCGAGGGAAAGCTGGGGGTTGCGCTCGAGTCACTGCAGGGCCAAAGAGACCTCACCTAGGCGTGTGTCCGGGACCTAATATTCCTCTCCAGGGAAGGCAGGGATCTCGGGGTTGCATTCCAGGCTCCCCCGGGGAGTCAGGCCTCGTCTTGAAGGGAAGCCAAGGACTCCGCTCTCCTCTCGAGTCGCGACGCGGGTCTCTTGGAGCCCCCTGAGCGGCCTCAAGGGAGTCCAGCCTCCTCTTCCGTTTGGAGAGAGGACCCGGGATTGCTCTCCAGGCCATGCAGGAAAAGAAGGCCCTCAGCTCGCGAGGACGGGGGCGTCTCAGGGGTTTCCTCGAGCTGCGGCGCCCGTGGGGGTTTTCTCCCGAGGCACGACGAGGATCTCAGGGAGCCTCTCGTGCGGCGCCAGGGAAGTCAGGTCTCCATGCGCGTGGCGAGGGGGAGCGCGTCCTGGCTCTCGAGTCACGGGAGGGGACTAGGGCCCCGAGACGCGTTGAAGAAGGACTCTCGAGGTCTTTCTCGGGGGGCGGCGGGAAACCCTCGTTTCCCTCGCCTTCTATAGGGGGCCTTAGGGAACTTCCCAGGGTGCCTCTGAGAGGCGAGGGATCCTGTGGAGGTGGCGGGGTCCCTCGGGACTCCGCTGGGTCTGGCGCAATGGAAGAGGGCCTCACCTCGAGGGGAGGCAGGAACCTCAGGCTTCCTCTCCGTTTCAGACAACGACGCAAGGTCCCTGCAGAGTTGGGACAGGAGAGTCAGGCCTCGTCTTGTCTGAGGAAGGGAAACCCGCTTGCCTCTCGAGTTGTTCAGGGGGCCACAGGCCCCTCGTCGAACTGTGTGTGAGACCCGCGGGTGTTTCCGGACGATGCACGGGGATGTCAGTGCTGCTTAGGTCTGTGCCTTCACCCACAGGGTTGCCTTCGAAGAGGGGTACGTCATCGGGTTCTTCTCAAGAGCAGTTCGGGGAATCGGGGTCGTTCGGCGTGTGGCACCACCCACGTGGCTCATTTCAAATGTCCTTGTGAGACCGGCCTCCTCCTGAGGTGCGCCGGGAATGCCGGGAACCCCTTCCAGACCACGCAGGGGAATCGACTCTCCTGTCGCGATCAGGAGGGGAGAAGGGGCTCAGATGAAGCGGTGCCGGGATCCTCGGTGTTCCCCTCGAGGGAACCAGGCGTGTCGGGGAACTTTTGGGGTCGCATGAAGGCTGTCAGTTCCCTTTTCGCACTCAGGGCGGAAGAGGGGACTTCCCTTGAGACGCCGTCACGGGCAAGGGCCTCATCTTGCCAAGAGGTGGGAACCACGTGGTTTTTCTCGAGTTGCGGCGGGATTCTCGTGTTACGACGGGGGATTACAGGCTTCCTCTTGTGTCGGCCCTGGGTAGCCCAATCTTCTATTCTAGTGGCGAGGGAAAGCTGGGGATTGCGCTCGAGTCACTGCAGGGCCAAAGAGACCTCATCTAGGCGTGTGTCCAGGACCTAATGCTCCTCTCCAGGGAAGACAAGGATCTCGGGGTTGCATCCCATGCTCCCCCGGGGAGTCAGGCCTCACCTCGAGGGGAAGCAAAGGACTCCGCTCTCCTCCCGAGTTGCGACGCGGATATCTTGGTGCCCCATGAGTGGCCTCAAGGGAGTCCAGCCTCCTCTTCACTTTTGAGAGAGGACTCGTGATTACTGTCCAGGCCAGGCAGGAAAAGAAGGCCCTCACCTCGCGAGGACGGGGGCATCTCAGGGGTTTCCTCGAGCTGCGGAACCCGTGGGGGTTTTCTCTCGAGGCACGACGAGGATCTCAGGGAGCCTCTCGTGCGGCGCCGGGGAAGTCATGTCTCCATGCACGTGGCGAGAAGGAGCGCGTCATTGTTCTCGAGTCATGGGAGGGGACTAGGGCCTCAAGACGCGTTGAAGAAGGACTCTCGATGTCTTTCTCGGGTTGCAGCGGGAAACCCTCCTTTCCCCCGACTTCTGCCGGAGACCTGAGGGAACTTCCCAGGGTGCCTCTGAGAGGTGAGGGACGCTGTGGATTTGGCGGGGCCTCTCGGGACTCCACTGGGTTTGTCGCAATGGTAGAGGGCTTCATCTCGAGTGGAGGCAGGAACCTCAGGCTTCCTCTCCTATACTGACTCTGATCGTAGTGTCCCTGCAGAATTGGGACAGGAGAGTCAGGCTATGTCTTTTCTGAGGAATGGAACTCCGCTTGCCTCTCGAGTTGTTCATGGGGTTTCAGGCCCCTTGTCAAACTGTGTGTGCAATCTGCAGGTTTTTCCAGACGATGCATGGGGGTGTCAGTGACCCTTCGTTTTGTGTCTTTATCCACAGGGTTGCCTCGGAAGAGGTGTCCGGGCATCGTGTTCTTATGAAGAGCGGACTGGGAAATCGGGGTCGTTCAGCATTTGGCACCACCCACGTGGCTAATCTCGAATTTCCTCATGAAACCGGCCTCATCCTGAGGTGTGCCGCGAAGGTCATGAAACCCTTCCAGACAAAGCAGAGGAATCGACCCTCCTGTGGCGATCAGGAGGGGAGAAGTGGCTCAGATGACGTGCTGCTGGGAACCTCGGTGTTTCCCTCAAGTGTGAAAGATATGTCGGGTAACTTTTGGGGTCGCATAACGCGTTCCAAGTACCGTTTCGCTCTTCAAATTGGAACGTGGGACTTCTCTTGGAGTGCTCCAGCGGGCAAGGGCCTCATCTTGGAATGACTGGGGAACCACTTGGTTTTACTCTAGTTGCGGTGGGATATTTGAGTTACCACAGGGAATTCATGCTTCCTCTTGTGTTGGCCCACAAAAGTCTTATCTTCCATTCGAGATTCGAGGAAGAGCTGGAGGTGCGCTCTAGTCACTGAAGGCAAAAGAGACCCCACTAAGCCTTGTGTGCAGGACCTAATGTTCATGTCAAGGGGCGACAGAAATCTCGGGGTTGCATTCCAGACTCACCCTGGAGTCAGGCCTCGTCTCGAGGGGAAGCAAAGGACTCTGCTCTCCTCTCGAGTCGGACGGGTATGTCTTGGAGCCCACTGAGTGGCTTAAAGGGAGTCAAACCTCCTCTGGTGTTTGGAGGGAGGACACGGGATTGCTCTCCAGGCAATGCAGGAAATGAAGGCCCTCATCTCCCGATGACTGGGGCGTCTCGTAGGTTTTCTCGAGCTGTGGCGCTAGTGTGGGGTTTCTCACGAAGTAAGACTGGGAGCTCAGTGAGCCTCTCATGTGGTGCCAGGGCAGTCAGGTCTCTATGCACGTGGTGAGAGGGAGCCCGTCATTGTTCTCGAGTCATGGTAGGGGAATTGGGCCTGAAGAGGTGTTAAAGAAGGACTCTCGAGGTCTTTCCTGGGTTGCAGCAGGAAACCCTGGGTTCCATCAACTTGTGCCAGTGACTTCAGGAAGCTTCTCAGCGTGCCTCTGAGAAGTCAGGGTCACTGTGGAGTTGGGAGGGGCCTCTCGGAACTCCACTGGGTTTGGTGCAATGGAAGAGGGCCTCAGGACAAGTTGAGGCAGGAACCTCAGGGTTCCTCTCCTGGCTTCGAATGCGCCAGATCTTACTCGGATCGCAGAGTCCCTGCAGAGTTGGGACAGGAGAGTCAGGCCTCGTCTTGTGTGGAGGACTGGAACTCCGCTTGACTCTCGCGTTGTTCATGGGGTGACAGGCCACTTGTCGATTTGTATGTGGAACTTGTGGGTTTTTCTGGACGATGCACCGGGGTGTCACTGCCCCTTCGTGTTGTGCCTTGATCCACAGGATTGCCTTCGAGTTGGGTTCTGCCATCGGGTTCTTATCAAGAGCGGACCAGGGAATTGGGGTCTTTTGGCATGCCGCACCACCCACGAGGCTATGTCTCAAATTTCCTCGTGAGACTGGCCTCATCTTGATGTGCGCCAGGAAGGTCGGGAATGCCTTCCAGACAAAGCAAGGGAATCGAACCTCCTGTCGCGATCAAGAGGGGAGAAGAGTCTCAGATGAAGTGGTGCCGGGAACCTCGGTGTTCTCCTCAAGTGAGACTGGTATGTCGGGGAACTTTTGGGGTCGCATCAAGGGTTCCAAGTAACTTTTCGCTCTTCAATACGGAACGTGGGACTTCTCTTGAGACGCTGTAGCGGGCAAGGGCCTCATCTTTCGATGACGGGGGAACCACGTGGTTTTTCTTGAGTTGCGGCGGGATTCTCGAGTTACAACGGGGAATTCAGGCTTCCTGTTCAACTGGCCCAGGGAAGTCCAGTTTTCATTCGAATTGCGAGTTAGAACTGGGGATTGCTCTCGAGACACTGCAGGGCCAAATAGACCTCATCTAGGCTTGTGTCCAGGACCTAATGTTCCTCTGCTGGGGCGACAGAGATCTCGGCATTGCATTCTCGACTCACCCGGGGAATCAGGCCTCGTCTCGAGGGGAAGCCAAGGACACCGCTCTCCTGTCAAGTCGCGACGGGTATATCTTGGAGCTCACTGTGTGGCCTAAAATGAGGCAAGCCTCCTGTGGAGTTTGGAGAGAGGACTCAGGATTGCTCTCCAGGCCATACAGCAAAAGAAGGCCCTCATCTCGTGAGGACTGGGGCGTCTCGTGGGTATTCTCGAGCTGAGGCTCCAGTGTGGTGTTGCTCACGAGGTATAATGGGGAGCTCAGGGAGCCTCTCCTGTGGCGCCAGGGAAGTCAGGTTTCTATGCGCGTGGCTAGGCGGAGTGCGTCATTGCTCTCGAGTCATGGTAGGGGAATCGCACCTCAAGACGCGTTGAAGAAGGACTCTCGAGGTCTTTTACGGTTTGGGGCAGGAAACCCTTGGTTCCCTCGACTTGTGCCGGTGATCTCAGGAAGGTCTAAGGGTGCCTCTGAGAAGTCAGGGATACTGTGCAGTTGGGAGGGGCCTCTCGGGACTCCACTGGGTTCGGTGCAATGGAAGAGGGCCTCATCTCGAGTGGAGGCAGGAAACTCATGTTTCCTCTCCTGACTTCCCCTGGGCAGATCTGACTCGGATTGCAGTTTCGCTGCAGAGTTCGAACAGGAGAGTCAGGCCTCGTCTTGTGTGGAGGAATGGAACTCTGCTTGCCTCTCCAGTTGTTCACGGGGTGACAGGTCACTTCTCGAGCTGTGTGTGGTACCTGCAGGTTTCTCCGGACGATACCCGGGGGTGTCAGTGCCCCTTCGTGTTGTGCCTTCATCAAAAGGGTTATCTTCAAAGAGGTGTCCAGGCATTGGGATCTTATCAAGAGCGAACCGGGAAATCGGGGTCTTTTGGCATGTGTCACCATCCACGAGGCTATGTCTCGAATATCCTCGTGAGACCGGCCTCATCCTGAGATGCACCGGGAAAGGCGGGAACCCCTTCAAGACAAAACAGGGGAATCGACCCTCCTGTCGCGATCAGGAGGGGAGAAGGGGCCCAGATGTAGTGGTGCCGGGAACCTCGGTGTTCTCCTCGAGTCAGACCAGTGTGTCGAGGAACTTTTGAGGTTGCATCAAGGGTGCCAATACCGTTTCGCACTTCAAGACGGAACGTGGGACTTCTCTTGAGACGCTGTAGGGGGCAAGGGCCTCATCTTGCGATGACGGGGGAACCACGTGGCGTTTCTCGAGTTGTGGCGGGATTCTCGAGTTTCGACGGGGAATACAGTCTTCCTCATGTGTTGGCCCAGGGAAGTCCTATCTTCCATTCGAGTTTCAAGGGAGAGCTGGGGATTGCCCTCGAGTCACTGCAGGGCAAAATAGACCTCATCTAGGCTTGTGTCCAGGACTTAATGTTCATCCCTAGGGGCGACAGGGATCTCGGGCTTGCATACCAGATTCACCCGGGGAATCAGGCCTCGTCTCTAGGGGAAGCAAAGAACTCCGCTGTCCTTTTGAGTCGCGATGGGTATCTCTTGGAGCCCACTGTGTGCCCTAAAGGGAGTCAAGCCTCCTGTGCTGTTTGGATAGAGGACTCGGGATTCCTCTCCAGGACATGCAGGAAAAGAAGGCCCTCATCTCGCGATGATGGCGGCCTCTTGTGGGTTTTCTAGACTGCCGCGCTAGTGCCGGGTTTCTGACGAGGTACGAGAGGGAGCTCAGGGAGCCTCTCGTGTGGCGCCAGGGAAGTCAGGTCCCCATGAGATGGCTAGGGGGAGTTCGTCATTGCTCTCGAATCATGGTAGGGTAATCGGGCCTCAAGACGGGTTGAAGAAGGACTCTCGAGGTCTTTCTCGGGTCACTGCATAAAACCCAGGGTTCCCTTGACTTGTGCCTGCGACCTCAGGGAGCTTCTCAGAGTGCCTCTGAGAAGTCAGGGATACTGTGCAGTTTGGAGGGGCCTCTCGAGACTCCTCTGCATTTGGTGGAATGTAAGAGGGACTCATCTCGAGTTGAAGCAGGAACCTCAGTGTTCCTCTCCATTTCTGACTCAGATCGCAAGGTCCCTGCATGTTGGTACAGGAGAGTCAGGCCTCGTCTTTTCTGGAGGATGGGACTCCTCTTGCCTCTCGAGTTGTTCTCGAGGTGACAGGCCACTTGTCGAGCTGTGTATGTAACCTGCCCGTTTTTCCGGATGATGCACAGGTGTGTTAGTGCCCCTTCGTGTTGTACCTTCATACTCAAGGCTGCCTTCCAAGAGGTGTCCGAGCATCGGATTCTTATCAAGAGCGGACCGGGAAATTGGAGTCTTTCAGCAAGTGGCACCACCCACAAAGCTACGTATCGAATTTCCCCATGAGACCGGCCTCATCCTGAGTTGTGCAAGGAAGGTCGGGCCGCCTTGCAGACAAAGCAGGGGAATCGACCCACCGGTCACGATCAGGAGGGGAGAAGGGGCTTAAATGAAGTGGTGCCGGGAACCTCGGTGTTCCCCTTGAGTGAGACCGGCGTGTTGGGGGACTTTTGGGGTCGCATCAAGGGTGCCAAGTACCGTTTCGCATTTCAAGACGGAACCTGGGACATCTTTTGAAACGCTGTAGCAGGCAAGGGCCTCATCTTGCGATGACGGGAGAACCACGTGGTTTTGCTTGAGTTGCGGCGGGATTCTCGAGTTATGACCGGGAATTTAGGCTTCCTCTTGTTGGCCTTGAAATCCAATCTTCCATTCGGGTTGCGAGGGGGAGCTGGGGATTGCGCTAGAGTCACTGCAGGGCAAAAGAGACCTAATCTAGGCTTGTGTCCAGGATCTAACGTTGCTCTCCAAGGGCGACAGGGATCTCGGGTTTGCATTCCAGACTCATCCGGGGAGTCAGTTCTCACCTCGAGGGTAAGCAAAGAATTCCGCTCTCGTCTCGAGTCGCGATGGGTATCTCTTGGAGCCCAATGTGTGTACTAAAGGGAGTCAAGCCTCCTGTGGAGTTTGGAGAGAGGACTCGGGATTGGACTCCAGGCCATGCAGGAAAAGAAGGCCCTCATCTCGAGATGACGGTGGCGTCTCGTGGGTTTTCTCGAGCTGCGGCGCCAGTGTGGGGTGTCTCATGAAGTACCACAGGGATTTCAGGGAGCCTCTTGTGTGGTGTCAGGAAAATCCAGTATTCCATTCGAGTTGCAAGTTAGAACTGGGGATTGCTCTCCAGTCACTGCAGGGCAAAATAGACCTCATCTACGCTTGTGTCCAGGACCTAGTGTTCCACTACTGGGCCGACAGGGATCTCAGGGTTGCATTCTCGACTTACCCGGAGAGTCAGGCCTCGTCTTGAGGGGAAAAAAAGGACTCCGCTCTCCTGTCGAGTCGCGACGGGTATCTCTTGGAGCCCACTGCGTGGCATAAAGGTAGTGAAGCGTCCTATGGAGTTTGGAGAGATGACTCGGGATTGTTTTCCTGGCCATGCAGGAAAAAAGGCCCTCGTCTCGCGATGACGGGGGCGTCTCGTGGGTTTTCTCCAGCTGCGGCGCCAGTA
This sequence comes from Bubalus kerabau, assembly GCF_029407905.1. Lineage (NCBI taxonomy): Eukaryota > Metazoa > Chordata > Mammalia > Artiodactyla > Bovidae > Bubalus > Bubalus kerabau. Next base: position 729,372 of record NW_026577911.1, on the reverse strand, counting down.
TCAGATTTCTCACGAGGTACGACGGGGAGCTCAGAGAGCCTCTCGTGTGGTGCTAGGGACGTCAGGTCTCCGTGCGTGTGGTGAAGGGGAGTGCGTGATTGCTCTCGAGTCATAGTAGGCGAATCGGGCCTCAAGACGCATTGAAGAAGGACTCTCGAGGTCTTTCTCGGGTTGCGGCAGGGAACCCTGGGTTCCCTCGACTTGTGTCGGTGACCTCAGGCAACTTCTCAGGGTGCCTCTGAGAAGTCAGGGACACTGTGGATTTGGGAGGGGCCTTTCGTTACTCAACTGGGTTTGGTGCAATCGAAGAGGGCCTCATCTCGAATGGAGGCAGGAACCTCAGGGGTCCTCTCCATTTCTGACTCGGGTCGCAGAGTACCTGCCGAGTACGGACAAGAGAGTCACGCCTCGTCTTCCGTGGAGGAATGGATCTCCGCTTGCCTTTCGAGTTGTTCACGGAGTGACAGGCCACTTGTTGAGCTGTGTGTGGAACCTGCGGGTTTTTCCGGACGATGCACAGGGGTGTCAGTGCCCCTTCGTGTTGTGCCTTCATCCACAGGGTTGCCTTCAAAGAGGTGTCTGGGCATCGGGTTCTTTTCAAGAGCGTACCAGAAAATTGGGGTCTTTCAGCATGTGGTACCACCCACGAGGCTACGTCTCGAATTTCCTTGGGAGACAGGCCTCATCCTGAGGTTCGCCGGGAAGGTAGGGAACCCTTGCAGACAAAGCAGGGGAATCGACGCACCGGTCGCGATCAAAAGGGCAGAAGGGGCTCAGATGAAGTGGTGCCGGGAACCTCGGTGGTCCCCTCGAGTGAGACCGGTATGTCACGGCACTTTTGAGGTCGCATCAAGGGTGCCAAGTACAGTTTCGCACTTCAAGACGAAACGTGGGAATTATCTGGAGATGCTCTAGCGGGCAAGGGCCTCATATTGCGATGACGAGGGAAACACGTGGTTTTTCTCGAGTTGCGGCGGGATTCTCGAGTTACGACGGGGAATTCAGGCTTCCTCTTGTGTTGGCCTAGGAAGTCCAATCTTCATTCAACTTGTCAGAGAGAGCTGTGGGTTGGTCTCGAGTCACTTCAGGACAAAGAGTCCTCATCTAGGCTTGGGTCCAGGACGTAGTGTTCCTCTCCAGGGGCAACAGGGATATCGGGGTCGCATTCCAGTCTCACCCGGTGGGTCACGCCTCGTCTCGAGTGGAAGCAAAGGACTCCACTATCCTCTCGAGTCGCGACGTGTAACTCTTGGAGCCCAATGAGTGGCCTAAAGGGAGTCAAGCGTCCTGTGTAGCTTGGACAGAAGGTTCACGCTTGATCTGCATACCATTCAGTTAAAGATGGCCCTCCTCTCGTGATGACGGGAGCGTCTCATGGGTTTTCTCAAGCTGCGGCGCCAGTGTGGGGTTTCTCACGAGATATGATGGGGAGCTCAGGGAGACTCTCGTGCGGCGCCAGAGAAGTCAGGCCTCCATGCGTGTGGCCAGGCAGATCGCGTCATTGCTCTGGAGTCATGGGAGGGTCTAGGGCCTCCAGACGCATTTAAGAAGGACTCTCGAGGTCTTTCTTGGGTTGGGGCGGGAAACACTCGTTTCCCTCGACCTCTACCGGGGACCTTAGGGAACTTCCCAGGTGCCTCTGAGAGGTGAGGGATACTGAGGAGTTAGAGGGGCCTCTCGGGACTCCACTATGTTTGACGAAATGAAAGAGGGCCTCATCTCGATTGGAGGCAGGAACCTCAGGCTTCCTCTCCATTTCTGACTCCGACCGCAGGGTCCCTGCAGAGTTGGGACAGGAGAGTCAGGCCTCGTCTTGTCTGAGTAATGGAACTCTGCTTGCCTCTCGAGTCGTTCAGTGGGTCTCAGGCCCCTTGTCGAGCTGTGTGTGGAACCTGCGGGTGTTTCCAGAAGATGCACGGGGTTGTCATTGCTCCTTCATTTGGTGCCTTCCCCCACAGGGTTGCCTTCAAAGAGGTGTCAAGCATCAGGTTCATTTCAAGAGCGGACCGGGAAATCGGGGTCATTCGGCATGTGGCACCACCCACGTGGCTCATCTCGAATTTCCTCGTGAGACCAGCATCATCCTGAGGTGTGCCAGGAAGGCCGGAAACACCTTCCACACAAAGAAGGGGAATCGACTCTCCTGTCGCGATCAGGAGGGGAGATGGGGCTCAGATGAAGTGGGGCCGGGACTCTAGGTGTTCCACTCGAGGGAACCCGGCGTTTCAGGGAACTTTAGGGGTCGCATCAAGGGAGCCAAGTACCGTTTCCCACTTCAGGACGGAACATGGGACTTCCCTGGAGACGCTGTAGCGGGCAAGGGCCTCATCCTGTGAAGACGTTGGAACCACGTCGTTTTTCTCGAGTTGCGTCTGGATTCTCGAAAACGACGGGGATTTCAGGATTCCTCTTGGGTTGGCCCTGGGAAGCCCAGTCTTCCCCTGGAGTTGCGAGGGAAAGATGGGGGTTCTGCTCGAGTCACTACAGGGCCAAAGAGACCTCATCGAGGCGTGTGTCCAGGACCTAATATTCCTCTCAAGGGAAGACAGAGATCTCGGGTTTCCATTCCAGACTCCCCCGGGGAGTCAGGCCTTGCCTCGAGGGGAAGCAGAGGACTCCACTTTCCTCTCAAGTCGCGACACGGATCTCTTGGAGCCCACTGAGTGGACTCAAGGGTGTCGAGCCTCCTCTTCAGTTTGGAGAGAGGACTCGGGATTGCTCTCCAGGTCAGGCAGGAAAAGAAGGCCCTCATCTCGTGATGACGGGGGCATCTCATGGGTTTCCTCAGGCTGCGGCGCCCGTGGGGGTTTTCTCACGAGGCACGACGAGGACCTCAGGGAGCCTCTCGTGCGGCGCCAGGGAACTCATGTCTCCATGCGCATCGCGAGGGGGAGCTGGTCATCACTCTCGAGTCATGGGAAGTGACTAGGGCCTCAAGACGCGTTGAAGAAGGACTCTCGAGGTCTTTCTCGGGTGGCGGCGGGAAACCCTCGTTTCCCTCGACTTCTGCAGGGGACTATAGGGAACTTACCAGGGTGCCTCTGAGAGGTGAGGAATGCTGTGGAGTTGGCAGGGCCTCTCGGGACTCTGCTGGGTTCGGTGCAATGGAAGAGGGCCTCATCTCGAGGGGAGGCAGGAACCTCAGGCTTCCTCTCCAATTCTGACTCCGACTGCACGGTCCCTGCAGTGTTGGGACAGGAGAGTCATGCCTCGTCTTGTCTGAGGAATGGAGTTCTGGTTGCCTCTCGAGTTGTTCCGGGAGTCTCAGGCCCCTTGTCGAGCTGTGTGTAGACCCTGCGGGTTTTTCCGGATGATGCACGGGGATGTCAGTGCCCCTTCGTGTTGTGCCTTCACTCACAGGGTTGCCTTCGAAGAGGTGTCCGGGCATCAGGTTCTTATCAAGAGCGGACCGGAAAATCGGTGTCGTTCGGCACGTGGCACCTCACACATGGCTGGTCTCGAATTTCCTCCTGAGACTGGCCTCATCCTGAGGTGCACCAGGAAGGCCGGGAACCCCTTCCAGAGAAAGCAGGGGAATCGACTCTCCTGTCGCGATCAGGAGGGGAGAAGGGGCTCAGATGAAGTGGTGCCAGGACCCTTGGTGTTCCCCTCGAGGGAACCCAGCGTGTCGGGAACTTTTGCGGTCGCATCAAGGGTGTCAAGTACCGTTTCGCACTTAAGGACAGAACATGGGACTTCCCTGGAGACGCCGGGAATTTCGGTGTTCCCCTGGAGTGAGACCGGTATGTTGGGGAACTTTGGGGTCGCATCAAGGGTGCCAAGTAGCATTTCGAACTTTAAGATGGAACGTGGGACTTCTCTTGAGACTCTAGCTGGCAAGGGCCTCATATTGTGATGAAGGGGGAACCACATGGTTTTTAAGACTTCAGGCTGAATTCGCGAATTACGATGGGATATTCAGACTTCCTCATGTGTTGACCGTGGGAAGCCCAATCTTCCATTCAAATTGTGAGGGAGAGATGGAGGTTGCTCTCGATCACTGTAGGGCAAAATAGACCTCATCTAGGCTTGTGTCTAGGACATAATGTTCCACTCCAGGGGCGACAGGGATCTCGGGGTTGCATTCCAAACTCACCCGGGGAGTCAGGCCTCATCTCCAGGGAAGCAAAGGACTCCGCTCTCCTCTCGAGTCGCACCGGGTATTTCTTGGACCCAACTGAGTGGCCTAAAGGGAGTCAATCCTCCTGTGAAGTTTGGAGAGAGGACCAGGGATTGCTCTCCAGGTCAGGCAGGAAAAGAAGGCCCCCATCTCTCCTTGACGGGGGCATCTTGTGGTTTTTCTCGAACTGCGGCGCCACTGTGGGTTTTCTCACGAGGTATGATGGGGTACTCAGGGAGCCTCTTGTGTGGTACTAGGGAAGTCAGTTTTCCTGCTTGTGGCGAGGGGAGCACGTCCTTGCTCTGGAGTCATGGTAGGGGAATCGGGCATCAAGAGACGTTGAAAAAGGACTCTCCAAGTCTTTCTCGGGTTACTTCAGGAAACTCTGGGTTCCCTCGACTTGTGCCAGTGACCTCAGGTAGCTTCTCACGGAGCCTCTGAGAATTCAGGGATACTGTGGTGTTGGGAGGGGCCTCTCGGGACACCACTGAGTTTGGTTCAATGGAAGAGGGCCTCTTCTCTAGTTGAGGTAGGAACCTCAGGGTTCCTCTCCATTTCTGACTCCGATCGCAGGGTCCCTGAAGAGTTGGGCCAGGAGGGTAAGGCCTCGTCTTGTGTGAAGGAATGCAACTTCACTTGCCTCTCGAGTTGTTCACGGGGTGACAGTCCACATTTGGAGCTGTGAGTGCAATCGGAGGGTTTTTCCAGACGATGCATGGGGATGTCATTGTCCCTTCGTGTTGTGCCTTCATCCACAGGGTTGCCTTCGAAGAGATGTCCGGGCGTCAGGTTCTTATCTAGAGTGGACCGGGAATTCGGGATCTTTCAACATGTGGCACCAACCATGAGGCTACTTTTCGAATTTCCTCATGAGACCGGCCTCATCCGGAGGTTTACGGGGAACGTCGGGAACCCCTTGCAGACAAAGCATGGGAGTCGACCCTCCTGTCGCGATCAGGAGGGGTGAAGGGGCTCACAGGAAGTGGTGCCATGAACTTTGGTGTTTCCCTCGAGTGAGACCGGTATGTCAGGGAACTTTGGGGGTCGCATCAAGGGTGCCAAGTACCGTTTTGTACTTCAGGATGGAACGTGGGACTTCTCTTGATACGCTGTAGCGGCCAAGGGCCTCATCTTGCGATGACGGGGGAGCCACGTGGTTTTTCTCGAGTTGCGGCGGGATTCTCGAGTTACGACGGGGATTTCAGGCTTCCTCTTGTGTTGGGCCAGGGAAGTCCAATCATCCATTCGAGTTGCGAGGGAGAGATGGGGGTTGCGCTCGAGTCACTGCAGGGCAAAGGAGACCTCATCTAGGCTTGTGTCCAGGACCTAATGTTCCTCTCCAAGGGCCACAGGGATCTCAGGTTTGCATTCCAGACTCACCCAGAGAGTCAGGCCTCGTGTCGAAGGGAAGCAAAGGACTCCGCTCTCCTTTCGAGTTGCGACGGGCACATCTTGGAGCCCACTTTGTGGCCTAAAGGGAGTCAAGTCTCCTGTGAAGTTTGGAGAGAGGGCTTGGGACTGCTCTCCAGGCCATGCAGGAAAAGATGGCCCTCATCTCGCGATGACGGAGGGGTCTTGTGTGTTTTCTCGAGCTGCGGCGCCAGTGTGGGGTTTCACACGAGGTACGACAGGGAGCTCAGGGAGCCTCTCATGTGGCGCCAGGGAAGTCAGGTCTCCATGTGCGTGGCGAGGGGGAGCGCGTTATTGCTCTCGAGCCATGGTAGGGGAATCTGACCTCAAGACGCGTTGAAGAAGGACTCTCGAGGTCTTTCTTCGGTTGTGGCAGGAAACCCTTATTTCCCTCGACGTTTGCCGGTGGCCTCAAGGAGCTTCTCAGAATGCCTATGAGAAGTCAGGGATACTGTGGAGATGGGAGTGGCCTCTCGGGACTCCACTGGGTTTGTTTTAATGGAAGAGGGCCTCATCTCGGGTTGAGGCAGGAACCTCAGGTTTCCTCTCCATTTCTGACTCAGATCGAAGCGTGCCTGCAGAGTTGGGATTGGATACTCAGGCCTCGTCTTGTCTGAGGAAGGGAACTCCGCTTGCCTCTCTCGTTGTTTAAGGGGTGACAGGCCAGTTGTGGAGCTGTATGTGGATCCTGTGGGATTTTCTGGACGATGAACAGGGTTGCCAGTGCCCCCTCGTGTAGTGCCTTCATCCACAGGGTTGCCTTAGAAGAGGTGTCCGGGCATCGGGTTCTTATCAAGAGCAAGACCGAGAAATCGGGGTCTTTCGGCACGTGGCACCAACACGAGGCTACGTCTCGAATTTCTTCGTGAGACTGGCCTCATCCTGAGGTGCGCCATGAAGGTCGGGAACCCCTTCTAGACAAAGCGGGGGAATCGACCTTCCTGCCATGATCAGGAGGGGAGAAGGGGCTCAAATGAAGTGGTGCCAGGAACTTCGGTGTTCCCTTGGAGTGAGACCGGTATATTGGGGAACTTTTGGGGTCGCATCAAGGGTGCCAAGTAGCATTTCGAACTTTATGACGAAACATGGGACTTCTCTTGAGACTCTGTAGCGGGCAAAGGCCTCATATTGCGATGAATGGGGAACCACGTGGTTTTTAAGAGTTGTGGCGGGATTCTCGAGTTACAACGGGAAATTCAGACTTCCTCTTGTGTTGGCCCAGTGAAGACCAATCTTCCATTCGAATTGCGAGGGAGAGATGGGTGTTGCTCTCGAGTCACTGTAGGGCAAAATAGACCTCATCTAGGCTTTTGTCCAGGACATAATGTTCCTCTCCAGGGGCAACAGGGATCTCGGGGTTGCATTCCAGACTCACCCGAGGTAAGGCCTCATCTCGAGGGGAAACAAAGTACTCTGCTCTCCTCTCAAGTCGCGACAGGTATCTCTTGGAGCCCATTGAGTGGCCTAAAGGGAGTAAAGCCTCCTGTGAAGTTTGGAGAAAGGACCAGGGATTGCTCTCCAGGTCAGGCAGGAAAAGATGTCCCCAATCTCGCGATGACGGTGGCGTCTCGTGGGTTTTCCCGAGCTGTGGCGCCAGTGTGGGGTTTCTCACGAGGTATGACGGGGAGCTCAGGGAGCCTCTCATGTGGCGCCAGGGAAGTCAGGTGTCCATGCGCATGGCGAGGGGGAGCGTGTCATTGCTCTCGAGTCATGGTAGGGGAATCCGGCCTCAAGACGCGTTGAAGATGGACTCTTGAGGTCTTTCTCGGGTTGCGGCAGGATACCCTGTGTTCCCTCGACTTGTGCCGGTGAACTCAGGGAGTTGCTCAGGGTGCCTCTGAGAAGACACTGATACTGTGGTGTTGGGAGGGGCCTCTCGGGACTCCACTGCGTTTGGTGCAATGGAAGATTGCCGGGAGCCAGCGAGAGACATTCCACTCGTGACAAATGTCATGAGGAAAGAGTCTCGGCATACGCAAAGGCAGGATCGAGCCTCCGGGAGTTCCCCCGTATATTCTTCAGCATCTACCCCCCAAAACCAAAGTCTGCCTTCTTTATTGCTTTGTTCTCTCACCTCTGACATTACTGGGGATGTCCCCCACCACCATCTCACTCTCTCTGTCAAAGAGCTAACTTACAGCTCCAACTAATAATGTTCCTGGGCAATTAGTAGTGTTTAAATCCAAACCCCTCAGATGGTTTTCTAACTCGCCTGACAAGTTTACCCGGTCTCCTACAGCTATGCATACGATTGTGTACAGTCTCCCAGCCTCGAGACGCACGGGAAGCTTAAGATATTCAAATAGCTTAGAGCCTCTCAGAGAGTTAGAAACTGTCAGAATAAAACTAGTAAAAGATTTCATTGATGAACCAATGCTTTTTGCCAAGTTTCCACATCCCCTGAATTGTATCCTTGAATGTGTGCTAATTAATATAGTTGGTATGTAGAAAAAATAAGTAGTGGCCTTGATGTTGGTAACTTTAGACCCTTAAGGTAATAAATTCTTTTCTTTGTTGTAAACCCATTACACATCCTCCCTATAGGAATGCAATTTTATCTTCGAAAGATGGCGCCAAACCTTAAACAATTACTCTTAGAGAAAATAACTCTTATGGTTGATAAGTCTTTGTCAAGAGTCATAAAATGTTAATAGGTCTTCTGGCCAGAAGATGATGTAAATCATCTAAACCATTTTTATACGATAAATCTGCAGAAAAGAAACCCTGGTTTTTGATAAGGATTAAAGACTGCTGACTTTGCATCCCCTATTATCCTCTATGTGTAACTTAGGGTATTAAAACCTGTGTTGAAAATAAAGCTACGGGCCTTGCTCGCCAACGCTTGGTCTCCCCATGTCATTATTCCCCTCAATTTTCAGATGAGTGTCCATCTGGAGCGCGGATATCCTCTGCGACCATTTATTTGCCTGGGCTTCGAAGACCCACTCGATAAGGTGTCTAAGGTGGGGCACCTTCCTCTATTCTAGAGGGCACTTGCAGCCTCCGTGGTCAGAGCTAACCTGGTGTCACGGGTTATATTGATTTTCCACGTAAACCAAGCTACTCAGCTGCTTTTCTCCACTGAATTTTCCTACTGAGCTATCCTCATTCTATTACTCTTTATATCTTTGATGAATAAATAAATATATAAATAGGTCGCCTACTCCATCTTCCCTTCGAATACCCTGGATCAGCTGGGGCTGGACCTCTGCAGGTGGCGCCCGAGACAGGCATTTCGAAGGTAAATCCCCAACCCCATTCCCCCAGTGTTCAGTTTTGGGGACAGATAGGATCCCACTTAGGGGGCTGCAGATCCCCCTGTAGAATAGACAGGGCGAGAGGAGTGGGAAGTGTTGAAGAGTTAGAGAGAAAAAACGGTTTCTAAAAAGGCTGACAAAAAAGGCCTAATCTTTAGATAGCTAAAAGCAAAATCTTTTACTATCCTTAAGTTTCTGACATGGGCAACACTGAATCAAATGAAAGACAGCTCTTTATAGGAGTAATTTTACAGTTATTAAGTAAAAGAAGAATCAAGGTTAAAACATCTTCCATTCAATCATTTTTTACATTTGTACAAGACCACTGCCCTTGGTTTCTACAACAAGGCACTGTTAACCTCGATATCTTGAAAAAACTAGGAAAACAGCTAAGAGCTTATTGTGCTCAGCAAGGTTTGGAAAAAATCCCTACTTACACCTTTCCTCTGTGGAATATGACTAGAGATGTTTTAGATCCAGCTCATGAATTTGAAAAGGTACCTGTTAAAGAGGAAAGTAAAGTTGGAAAAGTACCTGTTAAACAAAAAAGCAAATCTGAAAAGGTACCTGTTATAAAGAAAAGTGAAAATGAAGAGGCTATACCTAGCTATCGACAGCTAAATGAATGGCTAGCCACTATGACTGCCAATGAGCATGTAAAAGATAGGGATGAAAAGAAAGATCAGCTCTCCCCTCAATTTGAAAAAGGTTTAGAGGAAACAGCAGCTCGATGCCATTCTGATGAGGATTTTTTTTTTTTTAAGCTAAAGATGCTCCTAAAAGTTTAAGAAAACATCCCTAATCAGACCATCCGCTCCTAGGAGGTTGAGGGAAACATCCCCGATCAGACAGTTCGTAAGATTTAGTTACCAAACAGTTAAAGGATCTCCGGAACAGAAGAGGAAAACTTCGGGACGCTCCCATCCCCCTATGCCTCCTCCTCCATGTCGGGGTAAAGGGCCACCGCTAGGAGTTTCCCGGAGAAGGATTTTCTCTAGTCCCAAGGATGAACTTGATCCTCACCTTGAGGCTTCTTTTCTAGTCCCCTCTGCAGTTTAGCCAGGGTAAAGAGGTTACAAAATAAATAAAAATATTCTCTAAAATTAAAAAAAAAATTAAGAATGGATTTCTCTGCATCTAAGAATAGACAAATATTTATTGACTGTGGAATATGATTAGAAATGTCCTGGACCTCCGTCACGAGGCTGTTAAATAGACTATGGGGGAGGCTATAGAGGTGGATGGTGGTGAGTCTCCATTTACTGCACAGATCATATTTTCTGCCATTGAAGAAAAAAAAAAGGAGGGAGAAAGTGGTCTACCTCCCGAGGAAGGAGAGGGCTTACAGGACGCTGCGGCCGAGAGCCCTGGCGAGCTCCCTCCCCCTCTGCGCAAACCTTTAAAAAACTTATCCACCACTTTCTGATTTAAGGCGACTGCCACCGCCTTCGATTGTGCCTCCCAGGACCCAGGAGTTCCCCACTTTGCCCCCAAAGCCTCCCAAAGTGTTGCCTTAGACTGAGGAAGATAAAAAGTTTTTTAAACAAAGGAGCTTTTAGTACACAATATGCAGAGCGTGCTCCTTGGAGAAAACTCCCTCAGGGGGGTCTCACCCAGGCTAGGAGAAAAGCGAAAAGGCAAGGAGATTTAATAACAATATTAACCCCTGATGTGCCGCTTACTCCAATTCCAACCGGAGTGGCTGGCCCCCTATCTGAGGACATTGTAAGATTTGTCCTGGGGCGTAGCTCGCTTTCTTTTAAAAAAAAAATAAATAAAAAAAAAGAAAGAAAAGAAATTTCGCTGGTGCATGGTGTAGTAGATTCTGATGATATTGAGAAATTAAAGTCTTGATCTCACTGCCTATCAAAACTGTACAAATTAATAAAGGTCAAAGAGTAACACAGCTTTTACTTTTACCTTACTATCAGACAAGGAAAAACTTGACTTCTCAATCTAAGAGCCACAAAACATTTGGATCTAGTGATCTAGCCTTTTGGGTGCAGGAAATTACAGTTCCAAGGCCTTTAAAAGATCTTTTAATTCAAGAGAATAAAACGCCAGGGCTATTAGACACAGGAACAGACGTCTCTTAACATTGCTGGGAAAGACTGGCCCAGCTCCTGGCCAACACATAATACTGAAAATGAGTTGGTGGGATTAGAGAAAGTGGTATGTGGGGTGGAGATGCTGTACAGGTGGTACATTTAACAATACTTTATATATTGTTATAAATACATAATATAAATGTATTTGCCTAATTACAGTTTGCCTAATTAGGTATGGGTATAAATAAAATATAATAAAGGTATACCTAATTCTATTTATAGATCTATACTTAATTAATTTGTATATAAATTAATATGTATACTATATACACACACATATATGTATACTGTATAATTAAATATATATGGCAGTAATATAATGTGTGTGTGGCTGATATTAATTGGTATGGATTGATGTGCTGTGATCATATATGTTCTATATACTGTATAATTATAAATGTGTGACATGTATTATTACAGTATATTGGTTTGTGTTGGTTGGTATTAGCTGTGTATGTGTTGTATTGTTGTAATATATATTAATTAATATATTAATTATAAAGATTAATTCAAGTATATTGGTTTATATATATTATATGTCAATAACTTTATACTTGTTGCCATATATAAATACATATATAAATGCATTTTGCATTTAGGTATATCTGTATACCTGTATACCAAAATGAGATAAGGAGGTTATACATTTATTACTTAAATTTATACAGAGACCTAAACTAAACATTAGACCTAAATTAACATATCCATAGGGAAACAGCTAGACAAATAGTGAAGTTATGTTCCAATTGTAATTAATCACTTAAACGTAAACACACAGGGGCAGACTACAATGATGAGACACTAGATGCCTGAATTACAGGCTACGACTCGGCCCCTGGTCAAGTAAAAAGGCCTCCTTACGGGAGAGTGAAAAAGGCCAGATGTGTTGCTAACTTGTGGGAGAGGGTATGCTTGTATATTTCTACAGAATGCAGATTCTCCGGTTTGGATCTCAGACAAATTCGTCATGTCACATTCCCCAAAGACCAGGTTCGCGGAGCGCGCACTCGCTCGCTCCCCCTCCCCCAGCCAGCTCTCGCCTCCGCGCCACCAGCAGCGCCTCGCACCCACCTCTCTGCACCCCGTGACCTAGAGCAAAGAAGTCTGTGCAGCGAGTGAGGGCCAGAGAGGAAAGCGCGCCCGCGGAGTGCCGTCCAGACCAGCGTGGCCCCACCGGCGAGAGGGGACCGCCCTGAGCCCAAGCGGTGGCGGCTAGCCCTAAACCACGAACCCTGCCCCTCCGCCCACCATAGGCGCCTTGGCCCACAGCCTGCCGCTCGCGTTCTGCCTCCTGATGCTGGGGACACTGCTCCCCCGGGCTGACGCCTACAGCTGCTCCCTGGTTCATCTTGTTTAAACCCTCAATATAATGTTTGCTCCTTTGTAATGCTACAACATCCACCTTATCTTATGATGTAACCACTTATTGAATTATGGTCTTGCTGTATTACAACAACTACAGGATTTAATGCAAACACGACGGTTTGTGGGCTTACTTATCTTGGGAACAGCAGCTTTGATAAGTGCAATCACTTCTGTTACTGTGGCAGCAATATCATTGACTCAACAAGTACATACTGCTCAATATGTTGATTCTATGTCCAAAAATGTTTCTTTAACATTGGCAACACAGGAAGCTATAGAGAGAAAATTAGAAATGAGGGTAGACGCCCTAGAGGAAGCAGTAATACATATTGGGACTGAATTGCAGGCTTTAAAGGTGAAAATGGCATTGTCTTGTCATGCTGACTATCGGTGGATATGTGGAACACCCCTGAAAGTAAATGAGACAGATTTTGAATGGGAAAAGATTAAAAACCAGATTTCAGGTATCTGGAACAGCTCTGACATTGGTTGAGACGTAGGGAAACTTCACTATCAAATAGCAACCATGGAGCACTCCCGATTAGATTTTACTGCTGCTGGAACAGCAAATGATTTCTTCCATACTTTCCCTAACTACATCTCAGGAAAGAATATTCTGTCTAATGTCTTTAGCTATGCTGCGGTGGCTGCTTTAATTCTGCTTCTCATAATCATTCTTCCTTGTATTGTCAGGATTCTTCAGCAGAGTATTCAGAGGCTCGCGACTGAGCTACATCTGGCTGTTTTAAGAAATAAAAAAACGGGGAGATGCCGGGAGCCGGCGAGAGACATTCCACTCGTGACAAAGGTCATGAGGAAGGAGGCTGGGCATACACAAAGGTGGGATCGAGCCTCGGGAGTCCTCCCGGATATTCTTGAGCATCTACCCCCCAAAACCAGAGTCTGCCTACTTTATTGCTTTGTGCTCTCCCCTCTGACTTTACTGGGGGCTGTCCCCCACCACCATCTCACTCTCTCTGTCAAAGAGCTAACTTACAGCTCCAATTAATAAAGTTCCTGGGCAATTAGGAGTGTTTAAATCCAAACACGTCAGATGGCTCTCTAACTCGCCTGACAAGTTTACCCGGTCTCCTACAGCAATGCATACAATTGTTTACAGTCTCCGAGCCTCGAGAGGCACGGGAAGCTTAAGATATTCAAATAGCTTAGAGCCTCTCAGTGAGTTAGAAACTGTCAGAATAAAACTAGTAAAAGATTTCATTGATGAACCAATGCTTGTTGCCAAGTTTCCACATCCCCTGAATTGTATCCTTGAATGTGTATTAATTAATATAGTTGGTATGTAGAAGAAATAAGTAGTGGCCTTGGTGTTACTAACTTTAGACCCTTAAGGTAATAAATTATTTCCTTTGTTGTAAGCCCATTACACATCTGCCCTATAGGAATGCAATTTTATCTTCGAAAGATGGAGCCAAACCTTAAAATAATTACTCTTAGAGAAAATAAGTCTTACGGTTGATAAGTCTTTGTCAAGAGACATAAAATGTTAATAGGTCTTCTGGCTAGAAGATGATGTAAATCACCTAAACCATTTGTATACGATACATTTGCAGGACAGAAACTCTGGTTTTTGATAAGGATCAAAGGCTGCTGTCTTTGCATCCCCATTATCCTCTATGTGTAACTTAGGGTATAAAAACCCCTGTTGAAAATAAAGCTACGGGCCTTGATTGCCAACGCTTAGTCTCCTAATGTCATTCTTCCCCTCAATTTTCAGATGAGTGTCCATCTGGAGCGCGGATATCCTCTGCGACCATTTATTTGCCTGGGCTTCGAAGACCACTTGAGAAGGTGTCTAAGGTGGGGCACTTTTCGCTATTCGAGAGGGAGCCTGCGGCCTCCGTGGTCAGAGCTAACCTGGTGTCACGGGTTATACTGATTTTCCGCATAAACCAAGCTACTCAGCTTCTTTTCTCCACTAAATTTTCCTACTGAGCTATCCTCATTCTATTACTCTTTATATCTTCGATAAATAAATCAATAGGTCGCCTACTCTGTCTCCCCTTCGAAAACCCTGGACCAGCCGAGGCTGGACCTTGTCAGAAGAGGGCCTCATCTCGATTTGAAGCAGGAACCTCAGGGTTGCTCTCCATTTCTGACTCTGAACACAGAGTCCCTACAGAGTTAGGACAGGAGAGTCAGGCCTCGTCTTGTGTGGAGGAATGGAACTCCACTGGACTCTCGAGTTGTTCACCGGATAACAGGCCACTTGTCGAGCTGTGTGTGGAACCTGCGGTTTTATCCGGATGATGCATGGGGGTGTCAGTTCCCCTTCGTTTTTTGCCTTCATACACAGGGTTGCCTTCGAAGAGGTATCCAGCCTTCAGATTCTTATCAAGAGCAGACCAGGAAATCAGTGTCTTTCGGCATGTGGCACCACCCACAAGCCTACGTCTCGAATTTCTTCTTGAGACGGACCTCAACCTGAGGTGCACCAGGAAGGTCGGTAACCCTTTCAGACAAAGCAAGTGAATCGACCTTCTTGTCCTGATCAGGAGGGGAGAAGGGGCTCAGATGAAGTGGTGCCGGGAACCTCGATGTTCCCCTCGAGTAAAACTGGGATGTCGGGGAACTTTTGGAGTCACATCAAAGGTGCTAAGTACCGTTTCAAACTTCAAGACGGAACGTGAGACTTCTCTTGAGACGCTGTAGCTGGCAAGGGCCTCATCTTGTGGTGACGGGTTAACCACGTCGTTTTTCTCGTGTTGTGGCGGGATTCTCGAGTTAGGTCAGGAAATTCAGGCTTCCTCTTGTGTTGCCCCAGGGAAGTCCAGCCTTCCATTCGAGTTGCGAGGGAGAGCTAGGGATTGCGCTTGAGTTACTGCAGGGCAAAAGAGACCTTATCTAGGCTTGTGTCCAGGACATAATGTTCGTCTCCAGGGGGGACAGGGATCTCGGGGTTGCTTTCCTGATGCACCCGGGGAGTCAGTCCTTGTCTCGAGGGGAAGCGAAGGACTCCGCTCTCCTCTCGAGTTGCGACGGGTATCTCTTGGAGCCCACTGAGTGGCCTAAAGGGAGTCAAGCCTCCTGTGGAGTTTGGAGAGAGGACTCGTGATTGCTCTCCAGGCCATGCAGGAAAAGAAGGCCATCATCTCGCGATGAAGGGGGCGTCTCGTGGGTTTTCTCGAGCTGCAGCGCCAGTGTGGGGTTTCTCATGAGGTACTACGGGGAGCTCAGGGAGCCTCTCATGTGGCGCTTGGGAAGTCAGGTCTCCATGCGCATTGCGAGGGGGAGCGCGTCATTGCTCTAGAGTCATGGAAGGTGTATCGGGCCTCAAGAACCGTTAAAGAAGGACTTTCAAGGTGTTTCTTGGGTCACGGCAGTAAACCCTGGGTTCCCTCGACTAGTGCCGGTGGCCTCAGGGAGCTTCTCAGTGTGCCTCTGAGAAGTCAAGGATACCCTGGAGTTGGGAGGGCCCTCTCGGGACTCCACTGGGTTTGGTGCAATAGAAGAGGGCCTCATCTCGAGTGGAGGCAGGAACCTCAGGGTTCGTCTCCATTTCTGACTCTGATCGCAGGGTCCCTGCAGAGTTGGGACAGGAGAGTCAGGCCTCGTCTTGTAAGGAGGAATGGAACTCCGCTTGCCTCTCGAGTTATTCACGGGGTGACAGGCAACTTGTCGAACTGTGTTTGGAATCTGCGGGTTTTTCCGGACGATGCATGAGGGTGTCAGTGCCCCTTCGTGTTGTGCCTTCTTCCACAGGGTTGCCTTTCAAGAGGTGTCCGGGCATCGGGTTCTTATCAAGAGTGGACCGGGGAATCGGGGTCTTTCAGCATGTGTTACCACCCATGAAGCTACGTCTCAAATATTCTCGTTAGACCGGCCTCATCCCGAGGTGCGCTGGGAAGGTTGGGAACCTCTTCCAGACAAAGCACGGGAGTCGACCCTCCAGTCGCAATCAGGAGGGGAGAAGTGGCTCAGATGAAGTCGTACCGGGAACCTCGGTGTTCCCCTTGAGAGAGACCAGGGTGTCGGGGAACTTTTGGAATCGCATCAAGGGTGCCAAGTTTTCACACTTGAAGTGTGAAAACACTTCAAGAAGAAACCTGGGACTTCTCTTTAGACGCTGTAGCGGGCAAGGGCCTCATCTTTCGATGACAGGGTAACCATGTGGTTTTTCTCGAGTTTCGGCGGGATTCTCGAGTTACGATGGGGAATTCAGGCTTCCTCTTGTGTTGGCCCAGGGAAGTCCAATCTTCCATTGGAGTTGCGAGAGAGAGCTAGGGATTGCTCTCGAGTCACTTCAGGGCAAAAGAGACCTCATCTAAGCTTGTGTCCAGGACCTAATGTTCCTCTCCAGGGGCGACAGAGATCTCGGGGTTGCATTTTAGACGCACCCGAGGAGTCAGACCTCATCTCGAGAGGAAGGAAAGGACTCTGCTCTGCTCTCGAGTCCCGACGGGTATTTCTTGGAGACCACTGAGTGGCCTAAAGGGAGTCAAGCCTCCTGTGGATTTTTTTTTTAATTTTATTTTATTTTTAAACTTTACATAATTGTATTAGTTTTTCCAAATATCAAAATGAATCCGCCTCAGGTATACATGTGCTCCCCATCCTGAACCCTCCTCCCTCCTCCCCCCCATAGCATCCCTCTGGGTCGTCCCAGTGCACTAGCCCCAAGCATCCAGTGTCATGCATCAAACCTGGACTGGCAACTCTTTTCATACATGATATTTTACATGTTTCAATGCCATTCTCCCAAATCTTCCCACCTTCTCCCTCTCCCACAGAGTCCATAAGACTCTTCTATACATCAGTGTCTCTTTTGCTGTCTCGTACTCAGGGTTATTGTTACCGTCTTTCAAAGTTCCATATATATGCGTTAGTATACTGTATTGGTGTTTTTCTTTCTGGCTTACTTCACTCTGTATAATAGGCTCCAGTTTCATCCACCTCATTAGAACTGATTCATTCTATTCTTTTTAATGGCGGAGTAATACTCCATTGTGTATATGTACCACAGCTTTCTTATCCATTCATCTGCTGATGGACATCTAGGTTGCTTCCATGTCCTGGCTATTAGAAACAGTGCTGCGATGAACATTGGGGTACACGTGTCTCTTTCCCTTCTGGTTTCCTCAGTGTGTATGACCAGCAGTGGGATTGCTGGATCATAAGGCAGTTCTATTTCCAGTTTTTTAAGGAATCTCCACACTGTTCTCTATAGTGGCTGTACTAGTTTGCATTCCCACCAACAGTGTAAGAGGGTTCCCTTTTCTCCACACCCTCTCCAGCATTTATTATTTGTAGACTTTTGGATTGCAGCCATTCTGACTGGCGTGAAATGGTACCTCATAGTGGTTTTGATTTGCATTTCTATGATAATGAGTGATTTTGAGCATCTTTTCATGTGTTTGTTAGCCATCTGTATGTCTTCTTTGGATAAATGTCTATTTAGTTCTTTGGCCCATTTTTTGATTGGGTCATCTATTTTTCTGGAGTTGAGCTGTAGGTGTTGCTTGTATATTTTTGAGATTAGTTGTTTGTCAGTTGCTTCATTTCCTATTATTTTCTCCCATTCCGAAGGCTGTCTTTTCACCTTGCTAATAGTTTGCTTTGATGTGCAGAAGCTTTTAAGGTTAATTAGGTCCCATTTGTTTATTTTTGTTTTTATTTCCAATATTCTGGGAGGTGGGTCATAGAGGATCCTGCTGTGATGTATTTCAGAGAGTGTTTTGCCTATGTTCTCCTCTAGGAGTTTTATAGTTTCTGGTCTTATGTTTAGATCTTTAATCCATTTTGAGTTTATTTTTGTGTATTGTGTTAGAAAGTGTTCTAGTTTCATTCTTTTACAAGTGGTTGACCAGATTTCCCAGCACCACTTGTTAAAGAGATTGTCTTTAATCCATTGTATATTTTTGCCTCCTTTGTCAAAGATAAGGTGTCCATATGTGTGTGGATTTATCTCTGGGCTTTCTATTTCGTTCCACTAATCTATATTTCTGTCTTTGTGCCAGTACCATACTGTCTTGATAACTGTGGCTTTGTAGCGGAGCCTGAAATCAGGTAGGTTGATTCCTCCAGTTCCATTCTTCTTTCTCAAGATCGCTTTGGCTATTCGAGGTTTTTTGTATTTCCATACAAATTGTGAAATTATTTGTTCTAGCTCTGTGAAGAATACTGTTGGTAGCTTGATAGGGATTGCATTGAATCTATAAATTGCCTTGGGTAGTATACTCATTTTCACTATATTGATTCTTCCAATCCATGAACATGGTATATTTCTCCACCTATTAGTGTCCTCTTTGATTTCTTTCACCAGTGTTTTATAGTTTTCTATATATAGGTCTTTAGTTTCTTTAGGTAGGTATATTCCTAAGTATTTTATTCTTTCCGTTGCAATGGTGAATGGAATTGTTTCCTTAATTTCTCTTTCTGTTTTCTCATTATTAGTGTATAGGAATGCAAGGGATTTCTGTGTGTTGATTTTATATCCTGCAACTTTACTATAGTCATTGACTAGTTCTAGTGATTTTCTGGTGGAGTCTTTAGGGTTTTCTATGTAGAGGATCATGTCATCTGCCAACAGTGAGAGTTTTACTTCTTCTTTTCCAATTTGGATTCCTTTTGTTTCTTTTTCTGCTCTGATTGCTGTGGCCAAAACTTCCAAAGCTATGTTGAATAGTAATGGTGAAAGTGGGCACCCTTGTCTAGTTCCTGACTTTAGAGGAAATGCTTTCAATTTTTCACCATTGAGGATAATGTTTGCTGTGGGTTTGTCATATATAGCTTTTATTATGTTGAGGTATGTTCCTTCTATTCCTGCTTTCTGGAGAGTTTTTATCATAAATGGATGTTGAATTTTGTCAAAGGCTTTCTCTGCATCTATTGAGAAAATCATATGGTTTTTATTTTTCAGTTTGTTAAGGTGGTGTATTACATTGATTGATTTGCGGATATTGAAGAATCCTTGCATCCCTGGGATAAAGCCCACTTGGTCATGGTGTATGATCTTTTTAATGTGTTGTTGGATTCTGATTGCTAGAATTTTGTTAAGGATTTTTGCATCTATGTCATCAGTGATATTGGCCTGTAGTTTTCTTTTTTTGTGGGATCTTTGTCAGGTTTTGGTATTAGGCTGATGGTGGCCTCATAGAATGAGTTTGGAAGTTTACCTTCCTCTGCAATTTTCTGGAAGAGTTTGAGCAGGATAGGTGTTAGCTCTTCTCTAAATTTTTCGTAGAATTCAGCTGTGAAGCCGTCTGGACCTGGGCTTTTGTTGGCTGGAAGATTTTTGGTTACAGTTTCCATTTCCGTGCTTGTGATGGGTCTGTTAAGATTTTCTATTTCTTCCCTGGTCCAGTTTTGGAAAGTTGTACTTTTCTAAGAATTTGTCCATTTCTTCCACGTTGTCCATTTTATTGGCATATAATTGTTGATAGTAGTCTCTTATGATCCTTTGTATTTCTGTGTTTTCTGTTGTGATCTCTCCATTTTCATTTCTAATTTTATTGATTTGATTTTTCTCCCTTTGTTTCTTGATGAGTCTGGCTAATGGTTTGTCAATTTTATTTATCGTTTCAAAGAACCAGCTTTTGGTTTTGTTGATTTTTGCTATGGTCTCTTTTGTTTCTTTTGCATTTATTTCTGCTCTAATTTTTAAGATTTCTTTCCTTCTACTAACCCTGGGGTTCTTCATTTCTTCCTTTTCTAGTTGCTTTAGGTGTAGAGTTAGTTTATTTATTTGACTTTTTTCTTGTTTCTTGAGGTGTGCCTGTATTGCTATGAACTTTCCCTTTAGGACTGCTTTTACCGTGTCCCACAAGTTTTGGGTTGTTCTGTTTTCATTTTCATCCGTTTCTATGCAAATTTTGATTTCTTTTTTGATTTCTTCTGTGATTTGTTGGTTATTCAGCAGCGTGTTGTTCAGCCTCCATATGTTGGATTTTTTAATAGTTTTTCTCCTGTAATTGAGATCTAATCTTACTGCATTGTGGTCAGAAAAGATGCTTGGAATGATTTCTATTTTTTTGAATTTACCAATGCTAGCTTTATGGCCCAGGATGCGATCTATCCTGGAGAAGGTTCCATGTGCACTTTAGAAAAAGTTGAAATTCATTGTTTTGGGATGAAATGTCCTATAGATATCAATTAGGTCTAACTGGTCTATTGTATCATTTAAAGTTTGTGTTTCCTTGTTAAATTTCTGTTTAGTTGATCTATCCATAGGTGTGAGTGGGGTATTAAACTCTCCAACTATTATTGTGTTAGTGTTAATTTCTCCTTTCATACTTGTTAGCATTTGTCTTACATACTGTGGTGCTCCCACGTTGGGTGCATATATATTTATAATTGTTATATCTTCTTCTTGGATTGATCCTTTGATCATTATGTAGTGACCTTCTTTGTCTCTTTTCACAGCCTTTGTTTTAAAGTCTATTTTATATGATATGAGTATCGCTACTCCTGCTTTCTTTTGGTCCCTATTTGCATGGAAAATCTTTTTCCAGCCCTTCACTTTCAGTCTGTATGTATCCCCTGTTTTGACGTGGGTCTCTTGTAGACAACATATGTAGGGGTCTTGTTTTTGTATCCATTCAGCCAGTCTTTGTCTTTTGGTTGGAGCATTCAACCCATTTACGTTTAAGGTAATTACTGATAAGTATGATCCCATTGCCATTTACTTTATTGTTTGGGGTTTGAATTTATACACCGTTTTTGTGTTTCCTGTTTAGTATTTGTTGGAGAGCTGGTTTGGTGGTGCAGAATTCTCTCAGTTTTTGCTTGTCTGAAAAGCTTTTGATTTCTCCTTCATACTTGAATGAGATCCTTGCTGGGTACAAAAATCTGGGCTGTAGGTTATTTTCTTTCATCATTTTAAGTATGTCTTGCCATTCCCTCCTTGCTTGAAGAGTTTCTATTGAAAGATCAGCTGTTATCCTTATGGCAATTCCCTTGTGTGTTATTTGTTGTTTTTCCCTTGCTGCTTTTCATATTTGTTCTTTGTGTTTGATTTTTGTTAATGTGATTAATATGTGTCTTGGGGGGTTTTGCCTTGGCTTTATCCTGTTTGGGACTCTCTGGGTTTCTTGGACTTGAGTGAGTATTTCCTTCCCCATTTTAGGGAAGTTTTCAACTATTATCTCCTCAAGTATTTTCTCACGGTCTTTCTTTTTGTCTTCTTCTTCTGGGACCCCTATGATTCGAATGTTGTAGCGTTTAATATTGTCCTGGAGGTCTCTGAGATTGTGCTCATTTCTTTTAATTCGTTTTTCATGTATCCTCTCTGATTCATTTATTTCTACCATTCTATCTTCGAATTCACTAATCCTATCTTCTGCCTCTGTTATTCTACTATTTGTTGCCTCCAGAGTGTTTTTAATTTCATTTATTGCATTATTCATTATATATTGACTCTTTTTTTATTTCTTCTAGGTCCTTGTTAAACCTTTCTTGCATCTTCTCAATCCTTGTCTCCAGGCTATTTATCTGTGATTCCATTTTAATTTCAAGATTTTAGATCCATTTCACTCTCCTTACTCGGAATTCTTTATCAGGTAGATTCCCTATCTCTTCCTCTTTTGTTTGGTTTGGTGGGCATTTATCCTGTTCCTTTATCTGCTGGGTATTCCTCTGTCTCATCTTGTTTAAATTGCTGAGTTTGGGGTGTCCTTTCTGTATTCTGGCAGTTTGTGGAGTTCTTTACTGTGGCATTTCCTCGCTGTGTGTGGGTTTGTACAGGTGTCTTGTCAAGGTTTCCTGGTTAGGGAAGCTTGTGTCCGTGTTCTGGTGGGTGGAGCTGTATTTCTTCTCTCTGGAGTGCAATGAAGTGTCCAGTAATGAGTTATGAGATGTTTGTGGTTTTGGGGTGACTTTGGGCAGCCTGTTTCTTGAAGCTCAGGGCTGCGTTCCTTTGTTGCTGGAGAATTGGCTTGGTATGTCTTGCCCTGGAACTTGTTGGCCCTTGTGTGGTGCTTGATTTCAGTGTCAGTATGGAGGCATTTGATGAGCTCCTGTCAATTAATGTTCCTTGGAGTCAGGAGTTCCCTGGAGTCAGGGTTTGGACTTAAGCCTCCTGCTTCCAGTTATCTGTCTTACTTTTACAGTAGTTTCAAAACTTCTCCTTCTATACAGCACCATTGATAAAACATCTACGTTAAAGAAGAAAAGTTTCTCTACTGTGAGGGCCACTCAGAAAGGTTCACAGCGTTACATGGAGAAGAGAAGAGGGAGGAGGGAGTTAGAGGTGACCCAAATGAGATCAGGTGGAATCAATAGTGGAGAGAGTGGGCTGGCCAGTAGTCACTTCCTTATGTGCACTCCACAACTGGACCGCTCAGAGATGTTCACAGAGTTATACAGAGATGAGAAGAAGGAGGAAGGAGACAGAGGTGGCCAGAAGGATAAAAGGGGGGAATGAAAAGGAGGGAGACAGATCCAGCCAGTAATCAGTTCCCTAAGTGTTCTCCACCGTCTGGAATACACAGAAATTCACAGAGTTGGGTAGAGTAGAGAGGGGTTAGGGAGGAGACACAGGCGACCTGGTGGAGAAAAAGGAGAGTCCAAAGGGAGAGAGAGCAGTCAAGCCAGTAATCTCGCTCCCTAGTGAAAAATGGGTACTGAAGATTGGGTTCTTAAAGGTACAAAATTGGTAACAAATACATAAAAGCAAAAATTAAAAATCTAGAGTAGAGTTTGGAATTTCAAAAATACGATGTTAAAGAAAAGAAGAAGGAAAAGAAAGAGAGAAAAAACGAACAAAGAAAAACAAACAAGGTCGCAAAAATTATCAAGAAAATACAGGTACAAAATTGATAACTAATACCAAAAAGCAAAAATTAAAAATCTAGAGTAGAGTTTGGAATTTCAAAAATACAATGTTAAAAAAAAGGAAGAAGAAAACTAAAGAGAAAACAAACAAACAAAAACAAGCAATGTCGCAAAAATTATAAAGAAACTACAGGTACAAAATTGATATCAAATATCAAAAAGCATAAATTAAAAATCTAGAGTACAGTTTGGAATTTCAAAAATACAATGTTAAAGAAAAGAAGAAAAAAAAACAAAACAAAAAAACAAGGTCAAAAAATTATTTTATATATATATATATATATATATATATGAAGTTTGCTGAAGAAGAAAAAAATAGGGTCTTTTTTTTTTTGCAAAGTAATAGGTTATAAAAGTGAAAATTAAATGAACAATAGAGAACTTAAAATTTAAAAAATTAAAAAAAAGTAAGAATGATCATAAAAATATATCTAGGACTTTCTCTGGTTTTGTTGTGAGTATCGTGGGTTCGGTTCATTTTTGGCTAGTTCCTTGGTCCGACTTATATTTCTCAAGATCTATAGGCGCCTTCCTATGTAGTCCTAGTAACCACAGGGTTTTAATCTATTGCCTGTAGCTTCCAAGGCGTTTCCCTCTGTTATAGCTTCTTTTGTTTGCTGGTCTCTTCAGTGTCTGGTTTACGCCCTGACACAAAGGGGACGGTGGAGGACACTTTTTTTTTTTAGGCTCACTTGTTCAGTTGCGCTGTGGGGAGGGAGGGAGGGAGTGATGCTGCAAACATATAACACTGGCGTGCGCTCGCAGTGCCTCAGCCACACTGGGTCTGCCCCCGCTCACGGCACGTGTAGCCTCCCTGCCCACACTGCTCGGGCTCTAGGTTGTTCCACCGGGAACAATCCGAGGCTGGCCCTGGGCTTCATGCACCTCCCAGGTACAAGCCGCTCAGGTTCAGGCACTCGGGTAGTCCTCAGAGGCACAGACTCGGTTGGGCCTGCGTTTTGTGCTCTTCCCAGGTCCGAGCAGCTCAGGTGATGAGGTGTTTGGCGAGCGCCAATGTTGTGACTTATCGCCTCCCCGCCACTCGGTTATCTGGGTGTAAAACAGGCGCACCTTCTCAGGCAGATGTTGACCGTCCAGATCCCCAAGAAGTTTTAGTTAGCAAAGAAGGCTGCTTACAGTTTTATAGATAATGTCTCTCTGGGGCTGCGATTGCCCCCTTCTGGCTCTGGCTGCCTGTCACTGGAGGGGGAAGGTCTGCAGCCGGCTATCTCTGTTCAGTCCTTTGTTCCGTGCGCGGGCCTGGTGGTGTCTTAGGTTAGGGCTGGCTTTTTGCGTGGTAGATATCCCAGAGTCTGGTTTGCTAGCCCAAGTTATTTCGTTCAGATAGCGCTCAGGGTATTCAGGCCAGATTCTTACTCTAAGCGATGCAGCCCGCGCCGCGCCTCCCTGCCCAGCCCCTGCTTGCTAATGGTGTGAGCAGGCGTCTGCACTGCTTTGCGGCTGGGGGAGTTACCGTAGGGCTTGCAATCTGCGAGTTTTAATTGTTTATTTATTTTTATCCCCCTTATGTTGCCCTTTGTGCTTCCAAAGCTTGGCAAAGATTTGGCAGTGAAAAGCTTTCCTGGTGTTTGGAAACTTTTCTCTTTTTAAGACTATCTTCCCGGGACGGAAATCCCTCCCTCCCTCTTTTGTCTCTTTTTTTTGTCTTTTATACTTTTTCCTACCTACTTTCCAAGAGTTGGGTTCTTTTCTGGGTGCCTGATGTCCTCTGGCAGCATTCATAAGTTGTATTGTGGAATTTACTCGACTTTTAAATGCTCTTTTGATGAAATTGTTTGGGGGGGAAAGAGTTCTCCCCGTCCTACTCCTCAGCAATCTTGGCACCTCTCTTGTGGAGTTTGGAGAGAGCACGCGGGATTGCTCTCCAGGCGATGCAGGAAAAGAAGGCCCTCATCTCGCGATGTCGGGGGAGTCTCGTGGTTTTTCTGGAGCTGCGGTGCCAGTGTGGGGTTTCTCACAAGGTACGACCGGGAGCTCAGGGAGCCTCTCGTGTGGTGTCAGGGAAGTCAAGTCTCCATACGAGTGGCGAGGGGGCGCACGTCATTGCTCTCGAGTCATGGTAGTGGAATCAGGGCTCAACGCAATGAAAAAGGATGCTCGAGGTCTTTCTCGGGTTGCGGCAGGAAACCCTGGGTTCCCTCGACTTGTGCCTGTGACCTCAGGTAGCTTCTCAGGGTGCCTCTGTGAAGTCAGGGATACTATGGAGCTGGGAGAGGCCTCTCGGGACTCCACTGGGTTTGCTGCAATGGAAGAGGGCCTAATCTCGAGATCAGGAAGGAACCTCAGGGTTCCTCTCCATTTCTGACTCAGATTGCAGGGTCCCTGCAGAGTTGGGACAGGAGAGTCAGGCCTCGTCTTGTGTGGAGGAATGGAACTCCGCTTGCCTCTCGAGTTGTTCAAGGAGTGACAGGCCACTTGTCGAGCTGTGTGTGGAACCTGCGGTTTTTTCCAGACAATGCACAGGGGTGTCAGTGCCCCTTCGTGATGTGCTTTCATCCACAGGGTTGCCTTCGAAGTGGTGTGCGGGCATCGGGTTCTTATTAAGAGCAGACCAGGAAATCCGGGTCTTTTGGAATGCGGCACCACACACGAGGCTACGTCTCGAATTTCCTCGTGAGACGGGCCTCATGCTGAGGTGCCCCTGGAAGGTCGGGAAAGCCTTCCAGACAAAGCAGGTTAATCGACCCTACTGTCGCGATCAGAAGGGGAGAAGGGGCTCAGATGAAGTGGTGCCGGGAACCTCGGTGTTCCCCTTGAGTGAGACCGGTATGTCAGGGAACTTTTGGGGTCTCACGAAGCTTGCCAAATACTGTTTCAAACTTCAAGATGAAACGTGGGACTTCTCTTGAGACGCTGTGGCGGGCAAGGGCCTCATCTTGTGATGAAGGGGAAACCACGTGGTTTTTTTCGAGTTGCGATGGGATTGTTGACTTACGACGGGGAATTCAGGTTTCCTCTTCTGTTGGCCCAGGGAAGTCCATTCTTCCATTCGAGTTGCCAGGGAGAGCTGGGTGGGAATTGCTCTCAATTCACGGCAGGTCAAAATAGACCTCATCTATGCTTGTGTCCAGGACCTAATGTTCCTCTTCAGGGGTGATAGGGATCACGGGGACGCATTCCAGACTCACCCAGTGAGTCAGGCCTCGGCTCGAGGGGAAGCAAAGGATTCTGATATCCTCCTGGGTCGCGATAGGTATCTCTTGGAGCCCACTGAGTGGCCTCCAGGGAGTCAAGCCTCCTGTGGAGTTGGAGAGAGGACTCGGGATTGCTCTCCAGGCCATACAGGAAAGAAGGCCCTCAGCTCGCAATGACGGGGGCGTCTTGTGGGTTTTCTCGAGTTGGAGCGCAAGTATGAGTTTTCTCACGAGGTACGACGGGGAGCTCAGGGAGCCTCTCGTGTGGCGCCAGGAAAGTCAGGTGTCTATGCGTGTGATGAGGAGGAGCCCATAAATGCTCTCGAGTCATGGTAGGGAAATCAGGACTCAAGACGCGTTGAAGAAGGAGTCTTGAGGTCTTTCTCAGGTTTCAGCAGGAAACACTGGGTTCCCTTGACTTGTACCGGTGACCTCAGGGAGCTTCTCAGGGTGCCTCTGAGAAGTCAGGCATACTGTGGACTTGGGAGGCGCTCTCGGAACTCCACTGGGTTTGGTGCAATGGCAAAGGTTCTCATCTCGAGTTGAGGCAGGAACCTAAGGGTTCCTCTCCATTTAAAACTCCGACCACAGGGTCCCTGAAGAGTTGGGACAGGAGAGTCAGGCCTCGTCTTGTGTAGAGGAATGGAACTCCACTTGCCTCTCGAGTTGTTCACAGGATAACAGACCATTTGTCGAGCTGTGAGGGGAACCTTCGGTTTTTTCCGTAAGATGCATGAGGGGGTCAGTGCCCCTTCGTGTTGTGCCTTCATCCACAGGGTTGCCTTCAAAGAGGTGTCCGGACATCGGGTTCTTATCAATAGCAGAGCAGGAAATCGGGGTCTTTCAGAACGTGGCACCATCCATGAGGCTACGTCTCGAATTTCTTCATTAGACTGGTGTCATCCTGAGGTGCGCCATGAAGATCGGGAACCCCTTCCAGACAAAGCAGGGGAATCGACCATCTTGTCACGATCAGGAGGAGTGAAAGGGCTCAGTTGAAGTCGTGCCGGGAACCTCAGTGTTCCCCTCGAGTGGGACCGGTGTGTCGGGAAACTTTTGGGGTCACTTCAAGGGTGCCAAGTACCGTTTTGCACTTCAATACGGACTTGGGGCTTCTCTTGACACGCTGTAGAGGGCAAGGGCCTCATCTTGGGATGACGGGGGAATCACGTGGTTTTTCTCAAGGTGCGGCGGGATTCTCGAGTTACGACGGGGAATTCAGGCTTCCTCTTGTGTTGGCCCAGGGAAGTCCAATCTTCCATTCGAGTTTCGAGGGAGAGCTGGGGTTTGCTCTTGAGTCACTGCAGGGCAAAAGAGACCTCATCTAGGCTTGTGTCCAGGACCTAATATTGCTCTCCAGGGCCTACAGCGATCTCGGGGTTGCATTCCAGACGCATCCTGGGAGTCAGAGCTCGACTCGAGGGGAAGCAAAGGACCCCGCTCTCCTCTTGAGTCACCACAGGTGTCTCTTGGAGCCCACTGAGTGGCCTAAAGGGAGTCAAGCCCCCTGTGGAGTTTGGAGAGAGGACTCAGGATTGCTCTCCAGGCCATGCAGGAAAAGAAGACCCTCATCTCGCGATGACAGGGGCGTCTTCTTGGTTTTCTCGAGCTGCGGTGCCAGTGTGCGGTTTCTGACGAGGTGCGACGGGAAGCTCAGGGAGCCTTTCGTGTGGCACCAGGGAATTCAGGTCTCCATGCACATGGCAAGGGGGAGCGCGTCATTGCTCTCGAGATATGATACGGGAATCGGGCCTCAAGACACGTTAAAGCAGGACTCTCAAGGTCTTTCTCGGGTTGCGGCAGGAAACCCTGGGTTCCGTCGACTTCTGCCGGTGACCTTAGGGAGCTTCTCAGGGTGCCTCTGAGAAGTCAGGCATACTGTGGATTTGGGACGGGCCTCTCGGGACTCCACTGGTTTTGTGGCAATGGAAAAGGGCCTCATCTTGAGTGGAGGCAGGAACCTCAGGCTTCCTCTCCATTTCTGACTCGGTGCGCAAGGTCCCTAGAGTTGTGACAGGAGAGTCAGGCATCGTCTTGTGTGGAGGAATGGAACTCCGCTTGCTTCTCGAGTTGTTCACGAGGTGACAGACCACTTGTGGAGCTGTGTGAGGAACCTGAGGGTTTTTCCGGAAGATGCACGGGGTGTCAGTGCCCCTACGTGTTGTGCCTTCATCCACAGGCTTGCCTTCGAAGAGGTGTCCAGGAGTCTGGTTTTGATCAAAAGTGGACCATGGAATCGGGGTCTTTCGGCATGTAGTATGGCCCTCGAGGCTACCTCTCGAATTTCCTCGTGAGACCGGCCTCATCCTGAGGTGTGCCGGGAAGGTCGGGAATCCCTTCGAGACAAAGCAGTGGAATCGACCCTCCTATCGCGATCAGGAGAGGAGAAAGGCCTCAGATGAAGTGGTGGCGGAAACTTCAGTGTCCCCTCTAGTGAGATCGGTATATAGGGGAACTTTTGGGGTCGCATCAAGGGTGCCAAGTACTGTTTTGCACTTCAAGACGGAATGTGAGACTTCTCTTGAGACGCTGTAGGGGGCAAGGGCCTCATCTTGCAATACGGGGAACCACGTGATTTTTCTCAAGTTGCGGCGGGTTTCTCAAATTACAACTGGAAATTCAGGCTTCCTCTTGTGTTGGCTCAGAAAGGCCAATCTTCCATTCGAGTTGCAAGGGAAAGCTAGGGGTTGCGCTTGAGTCACTGCAGGGCCAAAGAGACCTCATCTAGGCTTTTGTCCAGGACCTAAGGTTCCTCTCCAGGGGCGACAGGGATCCAGGGTTGCATTCCAGACTCACCCTCGTAGTCAGGCCTCATCTCGAGGGGAAGCAAAGGACACCGCTCTCCTCCTGAGTATCGACGGGTATCTCTTGGAGCCCACTGAGTGACCTAAAGGGAGTCAAGCCTCCTTTGGAGTTTGGAGAGAGGATTCGGGATTGCTCTTCAGGTCATGCAGGAAAGGCCCTCATTTCACCATGACAGGGGCGTCTCGTGGGTTTTCTCGAGCTGTGGCGCCAGTGTGGGGTTTCTCACGAGGTACGATGGGGAGCTCAGGGAGCCTCTCATGTGGTGCCGGGGAAGTCAGATCTTCATGCGCGTGGCGAGGGGGAGCGCGTCATTTTTCTCCAGTCATGGTAGGGGAATCGGGCCTCAAGACGCGTGAAGAAGGACTCGCGAGGTTTTTCTCAGGTTACGGCAGGAAACCCTGGGTTCCGTCGACTTATGCCCGTGACCTCAGGGAGCTTTTCAGGGTGCCTCTGAGAAGTCAGGGATACTGTGCAGTTGGGAGGGGCCGCTCCAAACTCCACTGGCTTTGGTGCAGTAGAAGAGGGCCTTATCTCGAGTTGAGGCAGGAACCTCATGGTTCCTCTCCATTTCTGAATCGGATCTCAGTGTCCATGCAGAGTTGGGACAGGAGAGTCAGGCCTCGTCTTGTGTGGAGGAATTTAACTCCTCTTGCCTCTCGAGTTGTTCACGGGGTGACAGGCCACTTGTCGATCTGTATGTGGAACTTGCGGGCTTTTCCAACGATGCAGGAGGGTGTCAGACCCCTTCGTTTTGTGCCTTCGTCCACAGGATTGCCTTCGAAGAGGTGTCCTAGCATTGGGTTCTTATCAAGAGCAGACAGGGAAATCGGGGTCTTTCGGCGTGTGGCACCAACCACAAGGCTACGTCTCGAATTTCCTCGTGAGACCGGCCTCATCCTGAGGTGCGCCGGGAAGGTCCGGAACCCCTTCCAGACAAAGCAGGGTAATCGACCCTCCCGTCGCGATCAGGAGGGGATAAGGGGCTCAGAACAAGCGGTGCGCCGAACCTTGGTGTTCCCCTCGAGTGAGACCAGGGTGTCGGGGAACTTTTGTGCTAACATCAAGGTTGCCAATTATCGTTTTAAACTTCAAGATGGAACGTAGGGCTTCTCCTGAGACGCTGTAGCTGGCAAGGGCCTCATCTTGCGATGACGGGGGAACCACGTGGTTTTCCTCGAGTTGCAGCGGGATTTTCGAATTACGACGGGGAATTCAGGTTTCCTCTTGTGTTGTCCCAGGGAAGTCCATTCTTCCATTCGAGGTGCGAGGGAGAGCAGGGTATTGCTCTCGAGTCACTTCAGGGCAAATGAGACCTCATCTATGCTTGTGTCTAGGACCTAATGTTCCTCTCCAGGGGCGACAGGGATCTCGGGGTTGCATTCCAGACTCACCTGAGGAGTCAGGCCTGGTATATAGGGGAAGCAAAGAATTCCGCTCTCCTCTCGAGTCCCAACGGGTATCTCTTGGAGCCCACAGAGTGGCCTAAAGGGAGTCAGGCCTCCTGTGGAGTTTGAAGAGAGGCCTCGAGATTGCTCTCCAGGCCATGCAGGAAAAGAAGGCCTTCATCTCGCGATGACGGAGGCGTCTCGTGGGTTTTCTCGAGCTGGGGAGCCAGTGTGGGATTTCTCACGAGGTATGACGGGGAGCTCAGGGAGCCTCTCGTGTGGCGCCAGGGAAGTCAAGTCTCCATGCGAGTGGCGAGGGGGAATGCGTCATTGCTCTCGAGTCATGGTAGGGGAATCGGGATTCAAGATGCGTTGAAGGAGGATTTTCGAGGTCTTTCTCGGGTTGCGTCAGGAAACCCTG
Organism: Bubalus kerabau; assembly: GCF_029407905.1. NCBI lineage: Eukaryota > Metazoa > Chordata > Mammalia > Artiodactyla > Bovidae > Bubalus > Bubalus kerabau. Next base: position 698,555 of record NW_026577911.1, on the reverse strand, counting down.
TGTTCCCTCGACTTGTGCCAGTGACCTCAGGGAGCTTCTAAAGGTGCCTCTGAGAAGTTGCGATAATGTGGATTTGGGAGGGGCCTCTCGGGCCTCCACTGTTTTTGGTGTAATGGAAGAGGGCCTCATCTCGAGTGGAGTCAGGAACCTCAGGGTTCCTCTCCATTTCGGACTCCGATCGCAGGGTCCCTTCAGAGTTGGGACCGGAGAGTCAGGCCTCGTCTTGAGTGGAGGAATGGAACTCTGCTTGCCTCTCGAGTTGTTCATGGGATGACAGGCCTCTTGTCGAGCTGTGTGTGGAACCTGCGGCTTTTACCGAATGATGCACGGGAGTGTCAGTGTCCCTTCGTTTTGTGCCTTCGTCCACAGGGTTGCCTTCGAAGAGGTGTCCGGGCATCGGGTTCTTCTCAAGAGTGGGCTGGGAAATCGGGGTATTTCGGCATGTGACACCACCCACGACGCTATGTCTCGAATTTACTCGTGAGTCCGGCCTCATCCTTAGATGCGCCGGGAATGTGGGGAACCCCTTCCAAACAAAGCAGGGGAATAGACCCTCCTGTCTCGAACAGGAGGGGAGAAGGTGCTCAGATGAAGTGGTGCGGGAACCTCGGTGTTCCTGTCGAGTGAGACCGGCGTGTCCAGGAACATTTGGTGTCGCATCAAGGGTGCAAAGTACCGTTTCGCACTTCAAGACGGAACGTGGTTCTTTTCTTGAGACGCCATAGCAGCAAGGGCCTCATCTTGGGATGACGTTGGAAACACGTGGTTTTTCTCGAGTTGCGGCGGGATTCTCGAGTTACGAAGGGGATTTCTGGCTTCCTCTTGTGTTGGCCCAGGGAAGCCCAATCTTCCATTCGAGTTGCGAGGGAGAGCTGGGGGTTGCGCTCGAGTCACTGCAGGGCAAAAGAAACCTCATCCAGGCTTGTGTCTAGGACCTAATGTTCCTCTCAAGGGATGACTGGGATCTTGGGGTTGCATTCTAGACTCACCCAGGAGTCAGGCGTCCTCTCGAGGGGAAACAAAGGACTTCTCTCTCTTCTCGAGTCGCGACGGGTATTTCTTGGAGCCCACTGAGTGGACTAAAGGGAGTCAAGCCTCCTCTGGAGTTTGGAGAGAGGACTCGGGATTGCACTCCAGGACATGCAGGAAAAGAAGGCCCTCATCTCACGATGACGGGGGGGGGGGGGGTCTCGGTGGTTTTACCGAGCTGCAGCGCCTGTGTTGGTTTCTCAGGAGGTACGACGGGGAGCTCAGGGAGCCTCTTGTGTGGCGCCAGGGAAGTTAGGTCTCAATGCGTGTGGCGAGGGGGAGCGCGTCATTGCTCTCGAGTCATGGTAGGGGAATCAGGCCTCTAGACGCGTTGAAGGACTCTCAAGATCTCTCTCGGGTCTTGGCAAGAATACCTGGGTTCCCTCGACTTGTGCCGGTGACCTCAGGGAGATTCTCCGGGTGCCTCTGAGAAGTCAGGGATACTGTGGAGTTGGGAAAGACCTCTCGGGACTCCACTGGGTTTGGTGAAATGGAAGGGGGCCTCATCTCGAGGGGAGGCAGGAACCTCAGGGTTCCTCTCCATTTCTGATTCCGATCGCAGCCCCCTGCATAGTTGGGAGAGGTGAGTCAGGCCTTGTCTTGTGTGCAGGAATGGACCTCCGCTTGCCTCTCGAGTTGTTCACTGGGTGACAGGCACTTGTTGAGCTGTATGAGTAACCTGCGGTCTTTTCCAGACGATGCACGGGGGTGTCAGTGCCCCTTCGTGTTGTGCCTTCATCCACACTATCTTCGAATAGGTGTCTGTGCATCGCGTTCTTATCAAGAGCGAATCGGGAAATCGCGGTCTTTCGGCATGTGGCACCACCATCGAGGCTACGTCTCGAATTTCCTCGTGAGACAGCCTCATCTGAGGTGCGTGGAGAAGGTCGGGAACCCCTTGCAGACAAAGCAGGGGAATTGACCCTCCTTTCGCGATCAGGAGGGGAGAAGGGGCTCAGATGAAGTGGTGCCAGGAACCTCGGTGTTCCCCTCTAGTGCGACCCGTATGTCGGGGAACTTTTGGGGTAGCATTAAGGGTGCCAAATATCATTTCGCACTTGAAGACAGAACGTGGGACTACTCTTGAGACGCTGGAGCGGGCAAGGGCCTCATCTTGCAATGACGGGGGAACCACGTGGTTTTTCTCAAGTTGAGGCGGAATTCTCGAATTACTACTGGGAATTCAGGCTTCCTCTTGTGTTGGCCTAGGGAGGTCCAATCTTCCATTCGGGTTGCGAGGGAAAGCTGGGGAGTGCTCTCGAGTTACTGCAGGGCAAAAGCGACCTCATCTAGCCTTGTGTTCAGGACCCAGTGATCCTCTCCAAGGGCGACAGGGATCTCGGGTTTGCATTACAGACTCACCCGGGGAGTTAGGCCTCGTCTCGAGGGGAAGCAAAGGACTCGGCTATCCTCTCGAGTTGTGACGCGTATCTCTTGGAGCCCACTGAGTGGTCTAAAGGGAGTCAACCCTCCTCTTCAGTTTGGAGAGAGGACTCGGGATTACTCTCCAGGCCATGCAGGAAAAGAAGGCCCACATCTCGAGATGACGGGGGCGTCTCGTGGGTTTTCTCGAGCTGCGGCGCCAGTGTGGGGTTTCTCACGAGGTACGACGGGGAGTTCAGGTAGCCTCTCGTGTGGCAACAGGGAAGTCAGGTCTCCATGGGCGGGGCAAGGGGGAGCGCGTCATTGCTCTCAAGTCAGGGTAGGGGAATCGGGCCTCATGACGGGTTGAAAAAGAACTCTCGATGTCTTTCTAGGGTTGCGGCAGGAAACCCTGGGTTCCCTTGACTTGTGCCGGTGACCTCAGGGAGCGTCTCAGGGTGCCTCTGAGAAGTCAGGGATACTGTGGATTTGGGAGAGGCCTCTCGGGACTCCTCTGGGTTTGGTGCAATGGAAGTGGGCCTCATCTCGAGTTGAGGCAGGAACCTCAGGGTTCTGCTCCTGACTTCCTGGAGGCCGGATGTGACTCAGATCGCAGGGTCCCTGTTGAGTTTTCTCAGGAGTGTCAGGTCTCGTGTTCTGCGGAGGAATGGAACTCCGCTTACATCTCAAGTTGTTCAAGGATAACACCACTTTTCGTGATGTGTGTGGAACCTGCGGGTTTTTCGGAGATGCACGGGGGCGTCAGTGCTCCTTCCTGTTGTGCCTTCATCCACAAGGTTGCCTTCGAAGAGGTGTCCGGGCATCGTGTTCTCCTCAAGTGCGGACCGGGAAATTGGGGTCTTTCAGCATGTTGCACCACCCACGAGGCTACGTCTCGAATTTTCTCGTGAGACCGGCCTCATCCTGAGGCGCGCAGGAAAGTCCGGGAACCCTTTCCAAACAAAGCAGGGGAATCGACCCTACTTTCGGGATCAGGAGGAGAGAAAGGGCTCAGATGAAGTAGTGCCGGGAACCTCGGTGCTCTCCTTGAGTGAAAGTCGGGTAACTTTTCTGGTTGCATCAAGGGTGCCAAGTACCGTTTTGCACTTCAAGACGGAACCTGGGACTTCTCTTGAGATGCTGTAGTGGGCAAGGGCCTCATCTAGCGCTGACGGGGGACCCACGTGTTTTTTCTCGAGTTGCGGCAGGATTCTTGATTTACGATGGGGAATACAGGTTTCCTCTTGTGTTGGCCCAGGGAAGTCCAATCTTCCATTCGAGTTGCAAGTGAGAGCTGGAAATTGCTCTCGAGTCACTGCAGGGCAAAATAGAGCTCATCTAGGTTTGTGTCCAGGACCGAGTTTTTCTCTCCAGGGGCGACAGGGATCTCGGGGTTGCATTCCAGACTCACCCGGGGAGTCAGGCCTCGTCTCGAAGGGAATGAATGGACTCCGCTCTCCTCTCGAGTCGCGACGGGTATCCCTTGGAGCCCAAGAGTGGCCTAAATGGAGTTAAGCCTCCTGTGGAGTTTGGAGAGAGGACTCGGGATTGCTCTCTAGGCCATGCAGGAAAAGAAGGCCCTCATCTCGCGATGACGGGGGCATCTCGTGGGTTTTCTCAAGGTGCAGTGCCTGGTTGGGGTTTCTCACGAGATAGGACGGGGAGCTCAGGGAGACTCCTGTGGTGCCACGGAAGTCAGGTCTCCATGGACGTGGCGTGGGGGAGCGCCTCATTGCTCTCGAGTCATGGTAGGGGAATCAAGCCTCAAGACGCTTCGAAGAAGAACTCTCGAGGTCTTTCTCGGGGTGTGGCAGGAAACCCTGGGTTCCCTCGACTTGTGCCCATGACCTCAGGGAGCTTAGCGGGGTTCCTCTGAGAAGTCAGGGATACTGTGGAGTTGAGAGGGGCTTCTCGGGACATCACAGGGACTGGTGCAATTGAAGAGGACCTAATCTCGGATTGAGGCAGTAACGTCAGGGTTCCTCTCCATTTCTGACTCGGAGAGCAGGGTCCCTGCAGAGTTGGGACAGGAGAGTCAGACCTCGTCTTGTGTGGAGTAATGGAACTCCGCTTGCCTCTCGAGTTGTTCACGGGATGACAGGCCACCTGTCGAGTTGTATGTGGAACCTGCGGTTTTGGGGGACGATGCACAGGGGTGTCAGTGCCCCTTCGTGTTGTGCCTTCATCCACAGGGTTACCTTCGAAGAGGTGACCGGGCATCGGGATCTTATCAATAGCGGACCAGGAAATCGGGGTCTTTCGGCATGTGGCACAACCCACGAGGCTACGTCTCGACTTCCCTCGTGAGACTGGCCTCATCCTGAGGTTCGCCGGGAAGTCTGGGAACCCCTTCCAGACAAAGCAGGGGAATCGACCCTCCTGTCGCCATCAGGAGGGGAGAAGAGGCTCAGCTGAAGCGGTGCTGGGAACCTCCATGTTCTCCTCGAGTGAGACCGGGGTGTCAGGGAAATTTGGGGGTCGCATCAAGGGTGCCAAGTACCGTTTCACACTTCAAGACGGAACATGGGACTTCCCTGGAGACGCTATAGCTGACAGGGCCCTCATATTTCGATGACGGAGGAGCCACGTTGTTTTTCTCCAGTTGCCGCGGGATTCTCGAATTACAATGGGGAATACAGGCTTCCTCTTGTGTTGGCCCAGGGAAGTCCAATCATCCATTCGAGTTGCGAGGGAGAGCTGGGGATTGCACTTGAGTCAATGCAGGACAAAAAAGACCTCATTTAGGCTTGTGTCCAGGACCGAGTTTTCCTCTACAGGGGCGACACGGATCTCGGGATCCCATTCCAGACTCACCCAAGTAGTCAGGCCTCGGCTCGAGGGGAAGCAACAGACTCTGCTCTCCTCTAGAGTAGCGACGTGTATCTCTTGGAGGCTACTGAGTGGCCTAAAGGGAGTCAGGCCTCCAGTGGAGTTTGGAGAGTGGACTCGGGATTGCTCTCTAGGTCATGTAGGAAAAGAAGGCCCTCATCTTACGATGATGGGGGCGTCTCGTGAGTTTTCTCGAGCGGCGGTGCCAGTGTGGGGTTTTCATGAGGTAGGACGGGGAGCGCAGGGAGCCTCTCGTGTGGCGCCAGGGAAGTTAGGTTTCAATGGGCGTGGCGAGGGGAATGCGTCATTGCTCTCCAGTCATGGTAGGGTATCGGGCCTCAAGACGCGGTAAAGAAGGACTCTCAAGGTCTTTCTCAGAATGCAGCAGGAAACCCTGGGTTCACTCGACTTGTGCCAGTGACCGCAGAGAGCTTCTGAGGGTGCCTCTGAGAATCAGGGATACTGTGGAGTTTTAGGGGCCTCTCGGGACTCCACTGGGTATGGCGCAATGGAAGAGGGCCTCATTTCGAGTTGATGCAGGAACGTCAGGTTTCATCTACATTTCTGACTCCGATCGCACGGTCCCTGCAGAGTTGGGAAAGGAGAGTCAGGCCTTCTCTTGTGTGGAGGAACAGAACTCTGCATGCCTCTCTAGTTCTTCAAGGGATGACAGGACACTTGTCGATCTGTGTTTGGAATCTGCGTGTTTTTCCGTAGTATGCATGGAGATGTCAGTACCCCTTCGTGTTGTGCATTCATCCACAGGTTTGCTTTCGAAGAGGTGTCCTGGCATCGGGTTCTTATTAAGAGCGGACCGGGAAATCGGGGTCTTTCCGCATGTGGCACCACCCACCAGGCTACGTCTCGAATTTCCTAGTGAGACCGGCCTCATCCTGAGGTGCGCCGGGAAGGTCGGAACCCCTTGCAGACAAAGCAGGGGAATCGACCCTCCTGTCTCGATCAGGAGGGGAGAAGGGGCACAGATGAGGTGATGCCGGGAACCTCGGTGTTCCCCTCCAGTGAGACCAGTGTGTTGGGGAACTTTTGGGGTCGCATCAAAGGTGCCAAGTACCGTATCGCACTTCAACATGGAACGTAAGATTTCTTTTGAGACGCTGTAGCGGCAATGGCCGCATCTTGCGATGAAGAGGGAACGACGTGGTTTTTCTCGAGTTGTGGCGGGATTCTTGAGTTACAACGGGAAATTCAGGCTTCCTCTTCTGTTGGCCCAGGGAAGTCCAGTCTTCCATTCGAGTTGCGAGGGAGAGTTGGGGATTGCTCTCGAGTCACTGCAGGAAAAAAGAGACCTCATCTAGGCTTGTGTCCAGGACCTAATGTTTCTCTCCAGGGGCGACAGGGATCTCCGGTTCACATATCAGACACACCCGAGGAGTCAGGCCTCGCCTCGAGGGGAAGGAAAAGACTCCGCTCTCCTCTCGAGTCGCGACGGGTATGTCTTGGAGTCCACTGAGTGACCAAAAGGGAGTCAAGCCTACTGTGGAGTTTGGAGAGAGGACTCGGGATTGCTCTCCAGGCCATGCTAGAAAAGAAGGCCGTCATGTCGCGAAAATGGGGGCGTCTCGTGGGTTTTCTCTATCTGTGGCGCCAGTGTTTGTTTTCTCACGAGGTATGACGGGGAGCTCAGGGAGCCTCTCGTGTGGCGCCAGGGAAGTCAGGGCTTCATAAGTGTAGCAGAGGGAGCGCGTCATTGCCCTCGAGTCATGGTAGGGGAATCAGGCCTCAAAATGTGTTGAAGAAGGACTCTTGAGTTCTTTCTATGGTGGCGGCAGTAAACCCTGGGCTCACTCGAATTGTGCTGGTGACCTCAGGGAGCTTCTCAGGGTGCCTCTGAGAAGTCAGGGATACTGTGGAGCTGGGACGCGTCTCTCGGGACTCCACTGGGTTTCGTGCAATGGAAGAGGTCCTAATCTCGAGGGGAGGCAGGAACCTCAGGCTTCCTCTCCGTTTTGGACTCCGACCGCAGGGTCCCTGCAGAGTTGGGACAGGAGAGTCAGGCCTCGTCTTGTCTGAGGAAGGGAACCCCGCTTGCCTCTCGAGTTGCTCAGGGGGTCTCAGGCCCCTCGTCGAGCTGTGTGTGGAACCCGCGGGTCTTTGCGGACGATGCCCGGGGGTGGCAGTGCCCCTTCGTGTTGTGCCTTCACCCACAGGGTTGCCTTCGAAGAGGGGTCCGGGTCTCGGGTCCTTCTCAAGAGCGGACCGGGGAATCGGGGGCGTTCGGATGTGGCCCCACCCACGTGGCTCCTCTCGAATTTCCTCGTGAGACCGGCCTCATCCTGAGGTGCGCGGAGAAGGCCGGGAACCCCTTCCAGACCACGCAGGGGAATCGCCTCTCCTGTCGCGATCAGGAGGGGAGAAGGGGCTCAGAGGAAGCGGTGCCGGGACCCTCGGTGTTCCCTCGGGGGAACCTGGCGTGTCGGGGGACTCTTGGGGGTCGCAGGAAGGCTGTCAGGGACCGTTTCGCCCCTCAGGGCGGAACAGGGGACTTCCCTTGAGACGCCGTGGCGGGCAAGGGCCTCATCTTGCCAAGCGGTGGGAACCACGTGGTTTTTCTCGAGTTGCGGCGGGATTCTCGAGTTACGACGGGGATCTCAGCCTTCCCCTTGGGTTGGCCCTGGGAAGCCCAATCTTCCCCTCGGGTTGCGAGGGAAAGCTGGGGGTTGCGCTCGAGTCACTGCAGGGCGGAAGAGACCTCACCTAGGCGTGTGTCCGGGACCTAATATTCCTCTCCAGGGAAGGCAGGGATCTCGGGGTTGCATTCCAGGCTCCCCCGGGGAGTCAGGCCTCGTCTCGAGGGGAAGCCAAGGACTCCGCTCTCCTCTCGAGTCGCGACGCGGGTCTCTTGGAGCCCCCTGAGCGGCCTCAAGGGAGTCCAGCCTCCTCTTCCGTTTGGAGAGAGGACCCGGGATTGCTCTCCAGGCCATGCAGGAAAAGAAGGCCCTCAGCTCGCGGGGACGGTGCCGTTTCCGGGGTTTCCTCCAGCTGCGGCGCCCGTGGGGGTTTTCTCCCGAGGCACGACGAGGATCTCAGGGAGCCTCTCGTGCGGCGCCAGGGAAGTCAGGTCTCCTTTGGCGTGGCGAGGGGGAGCGCGTCCTGGCACTCGAGTCACGGGAGGGGACTAGGGCCTCGAGACGCGTTGAAGAAGGACTCTCGAGGTCTTTCTCGGGGGGCGGCGGGAAACCCTCGTTTCCCTCGCCTTCTGCCGGGGACCTTAGGGAACTTCCCAGGGTGCCTCTGAGAGGCGAGGGATCCTGTGGAGGTGGTGGGGCCCCTCGGGACTCGGCTGGGTCTGGCGCAACGGAAGAGGGCCTCAACTCGAGGGGAGGCAGGAACCTCAGGCTTCCTCTCCGTTTCGGACTCCGACCTCAGGGTCCCTGCAGAGTTGGGACAGGAGATTCAGGCCTCGTCTTGTCTGAGGAAGGGAACCCCGCTGGCCTATCGAGTTGCTCAGGGGGCCTCAGGCCCCTCGTCGAGCTGTGTGTGGAACCCGCGGGTCTTTGCGGACGATGCCCTGGGGTGGCAGTGCCCCTTCGTGTTGTGCCTTCACCCACAGGGTTGCCTTCGAAGAGGGGTCCGGGCTTCGGGTCCTTGTCAAGTTCGGGCGGGGAATCGGGGGCGTTCGGCATGTGGCCCCACCCACGTGGCTCGTCTCGAATTTCCTCGTGAGACCGGCCTCATCCTGACGTGCGCCGGGAAGGCCGGGAACCCCTTCCAGACCACGCAGGGGAATCGCCTCTCCTGTCGCGATCAGGAGGGGAGAAGGGGCTCAGAGGAAGCGGTGCCGGGACCCTCGGTGTTCCCCTCGGGGGACCCCGGCGTGTCGGGGGACTCTTGGGGGTCGCAGGAAGGCTGTCAGGGACCGTTTCGCCCTTCAGGGCGGAACAGGGGACTTCCCTTGAGACCCCGTGGCGGGCAAGGGCCTCATCTTGCCAAGCGGTGGGAACCACGTGGTTTTTCTCGAGTTGCGGCGGCATTCTCGAGTTACGACGGGGATCTCAGCCTTCCCCTTGGGTTGGCCCTGGGAAGCCCAATCTTCCCCTCGGGTTGCGAGGGAAAGCTGAGGGTTGCGCTCGAGTCACTGCAGGGCGGAAGAGACCTCACCTAGGCGTGTGTCCGGGACCTAATATTCCTCTCCAGGGAAGGCAGGGATCTCGGGGTTGCATTCCAGGCTCCCCCGGGGAGTCAGGCCTCGTCTCGAGGGGAAGCCAAGGACTCCACTCTCCTCTCGAGTCGCGACGCGGGTCTCTTGGAGCCCCCTGAGCGGCCTCAAGGGAGTCCAGCCTCCTCTTCCGTTTGGAGAGAGGACCCGGGATTGCTCTCCAGGCCATGCAGGAAAAGAAGGCCCTCAGCTCGCGAGGACGGGGCCGTCTCAGGGGTTTCCTCGAGCTGCGGCGCCCGTGGGGGTTTTCTCCCGAGGCACGACGAGGATCTCAGGGAGCCTCTCGTGCGGCGCCAGCGGAGTCAGGTCTCCATGCGCGTGGCGAGGGGGAGCGCGTCCTGGCTCTCGAGTCACGGGAGGGGACTAGGGCCTCGAGACGCGTTGAAGAAGGACTCTCGAGATCTTTCTCGGGGGGCGGCGGGAAACCCTCGTTTCCCTCCCCTTATGCTGCGGACCTTAGGGAACTTCCCAGGGTGCCTCTGAGAGGCGAGGGATCCTGTGGAGGTGGCGGGGCCCCTCGGGACTCCGCTGGGTCTGGCGCAACGGAAGAGGGCCTCACCTCGAGGGGAGGCAGGAACCTCAGGCTTCCTCTCCGTATCGGACTCCGACCGCAGGGTCCCTGCAGAGTTGGGACAGGAGAGTCAGGCCTCGTCTTGTCTGAGGAAGGGAACCCCGCTGGCCTCTCGAGTTGCTCAGGGGGTCTCAGGCCCCTCGTCGAGCTGTTTGTGGAACCCGCGGGTCTTTGCGGACGATGCACGGGGGTGGCAGTGCCCCTTCGTGTTGTGCCTTCCCCCACAGGGTTGCCTTCGAAGAGGGGTCCGGGCCTCGGGTCCTTCTCAAGAGCGGACCGGGGAATCGGGGGCGTTCGGCATGTGGCCCCACCCACGTGGCTCGTCTCGAATTTCCTCGTGAGACCGGCCTCATCCTGAGGTGCGCCGGGAAGGCCGGGAACCCCTTCCAGACCACGCAGGGGAATCGCCTCTCCTGTCGCGATCAGGAGGGGAGAAGGGGCTCAGAGGAAGCGGTGCCGGGACCCTCGGTGTTCCCCTCGGGGGAACCCGGCATGTCGGGGGACTCTTGGGGGTCGCAGGAAGGCTGTCAGGGACCGTTTCGCCCTTCAGGGCGGAACAGGGGACATCCCTTGAGACGCCGTGGCGGGCAAGGGCCTCATCTTGCCAAGAGGTGGGAACCACGTGGTTTTTCTCGAGTTGTGGCGGGATTCTCGAGTTACGACGGGGATCTCAGCCTTCCCCTTGGGTTGGCCCTGGGAAGCCCAATCTTCCCCTCGGGTTGCGAGGGAAAGCTGGGGGTTGCGCTCGAGTCACTGCAGGGCCGAAGAGACCTCACCTAGGCGTGTGTCCGGGACCTAATATTCCTCTCCAGGGAAGGCAGGGATCTCGGGGTTGCATTCCAGGCTCCCCCGGGGAGTCAGGCCTCGTCTCGAGGGGAAGCCAAGGACTCCGCTCTCCTCTCGAGTCGCGACGCGGATATCTTGGTGCCCCCTGAGTGGCCTCAAGGGAGTCCAGCCTCCTCTTCACTTTTGAGAGAGGACTCGTGATTACTCTCCAGGCCAGGCAGGAAAAGAAGGCCCTCACCTCGCGAGGACGGGGGCATCTCAGGGGTTTCCTCGAGCTGCGACTCCCGTGGGGGTTTTCTCCCGAGGCACGACGAGGATCTCAGGGAGCCTCTCGTGCGGTTCCAGGGAAGTCATGTCTCCATGCACGTGGCGAGAAGGAGCGCGTCATTGTTCTCGAGTCATGGGAGGGGACTAGGGCCTCAAGACGCGTTGAAGAAGGGCTCTCGATGTCTTTCTCGGGTTGCAGCGGGAAACCCTCGTTTCCCCCGTCTTCTGCCGGGGACCTGAGGAAACTTCCCAGGGTGCCTCTGAGAGGTGAGGGACGCTGTGGTTTTGGCGGGGCCCCTCGGGACTCCATGGGTTTGTCCCAATGAAAGAGGGCCTCATCTCGAGTGGAGGCAGGAACCTCAGGCTTCCTCTCCAATTCTGACTCTGATCGTAGTGTCCCTGCAGAGTTGGGACAGGATAGTCAGGCTATGTCTTTTCTGAGGAATGGAACTCCGCTTGTCTCTCGAGTTGTTCATGGGGTTTCAGGCCCCTTGTCGAACTGTGTGTGGAATCTGCAGGTTTTTCCAGACGATGCCTGGGGGTGTCAGTGACCCTTCGTTTTGTGTCTTCATCCACAGGGTTGCCTTCGAAGAGGTGTCCGGGCATCGTGTTCTTATGAAGAGCGGACTGGGAAATCGGGGTCGTTCAGCATTTGGCACCACCCACGTGGCTAGTCTCGAATTTCCTCATGAAACCGGCCTCTTCCTGAGGTGTGCCGCGAAGGTCATGAAACCCTTCCAGACAAAGCAGAGGAATCGACCCTCCTGTGGCGATCAGGAGGGGAGAAGTGGCTCAGATGAAGTGCTGCTGGGAACCTCGGTGATTCCCTCAAGTGAGACAGGTATGTCGGGTAACTTTTGGGGTCGCATAACGCGTTCCAAGTACCGTTTCGCTCTTCAAATTGGAACGTGGGACTTCTCTTGGGGTGCTCCAGCGGGCAAGGGCCTCATCTTGGAATGACTGAGGAACCACTTGGTTTTTCTCTAGTTGCGGTGGGATATTTGAGTTACCACAGGGAATTCATGCTTCCTCTTGTGTTGGCCCACAAAAGTCTTATCTTCCATTCGAGATTCGAGGAAGAGCTGGAGGTGCGCTCTAGTCACTGAAGGCAAAAGAGACCCCAACAAGGCTTGTGTGCAGGACCTAATGTTCATGTCAAGGGGCGACAGGAATCTCGGGGTTGCATTCCAGACTCACCCTGGAGTCAGGCCTCGTCTCGAGGGGAAGCAAAGGACTCTGCTCTCCTCTCGAGTCGGACGGGTATGTCTTGGAGCCCACTGAGTGGGTTAAAGGGAGTCAAACCTCCTCTGGTGTTTGGAGGGAGGACACGGGATTGCTCTCCAGGCAAAGCAGGAAATGAAGGCCCTCATCTCCCGATGACTGGGGCGTCTCGTAGGTTTTCTCGAGCTGTGGCGCTAGTGTGGGGTTTCTCACGAAGTAAGACTGGGAGCTCAGTGAGCCTCTCATGTGGTGCCAGGGCAGTCAGGTCTCTATGCACGTGGTGAGAGGGAGCCCGTCATTGTTCTCGAGTCATGGTAGGGGAATTGGGCCTGAAGACGTGTTAAGGAAGGACTCTCGAGGTCTTTCTTGGGTTGCAGCAGGAAACCCTGGGTTCCATCGACTTGTGCCAGTGACCTCAGGAAGCTTCTCAGCGTGCCTCTGAGAAGTCAGGGTCACTGTGGAGTTGGGAGGGGCCTCTCGGAACTCCACTGGGTTTGGTGCAATGGAAGAGGGCCTCATGACAAGTTGAGGCAGGAACCACAGGGTTCCTCTCCTGGCTTCGAATGTGCCGGATCTGACTCGGATCGCAGAGTCCCTGCAGAGTTGGGACAGGAGAGTCAGTCCTCGTCTTGTGTGGAGGAATGGAACTCCGCTTGACTCTCGCGTTGTTCATGGGGTGACAGGCCACTTGTCGATTTGTATGTGGAACTTGCGGATTTTTCTGGACGATGCACCGGGGTGTCACTGCCCCTTCGTGTTGTGCCTTGTTCCACAGGATTGCCTTCGAGTTGGGTTCTGCCATCGGGTTCTTATCAAGAGCGGACCAGGGAATCGGGGTCTTTTGGCATGCCGCACCACCCACGAGGCTATGTCTCGAATTTCGTCGTGAGACTGGCCTCATCTTGATGTGCACCAGGAAGGTCGGGAACGCCTTCCAGACAAAGCAGGGGAATCGAACCTCCTGTCGCGATCAAGAGGGGAGAAGAGTCTCAGATGAAGTGGTGCCGGGAACCTCGGTGTTCTCCTCAAGTGAGACTGGTATGTCGGGGAACTTTTGGGGTCGCATCAAGGGTTCCAAGTAACTTTTCGCTCTTCAATACGGAACGTGGGACTTCTCTTGAGACGCTGTAGCGGGCAAGGGCCTCATCATTCGATGACGGGGGAACCACGTGGTATTTCTTGAGTTGGGGCGGGATTCTCGAGTTACAACGGGGAATTCAGGCTTCCTCTTCAACTGGCCCAGGGAAGTCCAGTTTTCATTCGAATTGTGAGTTAGAACTGGGGATTGCTCTCGAGACACTGCAGGGCCAAATAGACCTCATCTAGGCTTGTGTCCAGGACCTAATGTTCCTCTGCTGGGGCGAAAGCGATCTCAGCATTGCATTCTCGACTCACCCGGGGAGTCAGGCCTCGTCTCGAGGGGAAGCCAAGGACACCGCTCTCCTGTCAAGTCGCGACGGGTATATCTTGGAGCTCACTGTGTGGCCTAAAATGAGTCAAGCCTCCTGTGGAGTTTGGAGAGAGGACTCAGGATTGCTCTCCAGGCCATACAGCAAAAGAAGGCCCTCATCTCGTGAGGACTGGGGCGTCTCGTGGGTATTCTCGAGCTGCGGCTCCAGTGTGGTGTTGCTCACGAGGTGTAATGGGGAGCTCAGGGAGCCTCTCCTGTGGCGCCAGGGAAGCCAGGTTTCTATGCACGTGGCTAGGGGGAGTGCGTCATTGCTCTCGAGTCATGGTAGGGGAATCGCACCTCAAGACGCGTTGAAGAAGGACTCTCGAGGTCTTTTACGGGTTGGGGCAGGAAACCCTTGGTTCCCTCGACTTGTGCCTGTGATCTCAGGAAGGTCTAAGGGTGCCTCTGAGAAGTCAGGGATACTGTGCAGTTGGGAGGGGTCTCTCGGGACTCCACTGGGTTCGGTGCAATGGAAGAGGGCCTCATCTCGAGTGGAGGCAGGAAACTCATGTTTCCTCTCCTGACTTCCCCTGGGCCAGATCTGACTCGGATCGCAGTTTCGCTGCAGAGTTCGAACAGGAGAGTCAGGCCTCGTCTTGTGTGGAGGAATGGAACTCTGCTTGCCTCTCCAGTTGTTCACGGGGTGACAGGTCACTTCTCGAGCTGTGTGTGGTACCTGCGGGTTTCTCCGGACGATACCCAGGGGTGTCAGTGCCTCTAAGTGTTGTGCCTTCATCAAAAGGGTTATCTTCAAAGAGGTGTCCGGGCATCAGGATCTTATCAAGAGCGGACCGGGAAATCGGGATCTTTCGGCATGTGTCACCATCCACGTGGCTATGTCTCGAATATCCTCGTGAGACCGGCCTCATCCTGAGATGCACCGGGAAAGGTGGGAACCCCTTCAAGACAAAACAGGGGAATCGACCCTCCTGTCGCGATCAGGAGGGGAGAAGGGGCCCAGATGTAGTGGTGCCGGGAACCTCGGTGTTCTCCTCGAGTCCGACTGGTGTGTCGAGGAACACTTGAGGGCGCATCAAGGGTGCCAATACCGTTTCGCACTTCAAGACGGAATGTGGGACTTCTCTTGAGACGCTGTAGGGGGCAAGGGCCTCATCTTGGGATGACGGGGGAACCACGTGGCGTTTCTCGAGTTGTGGCGGGATTCTCGAGTTTCGACGGGGAATACAGTCTTCCTCATGTGTTGGGCCAGGGAAGTCCTATCTTCCATTCGAGTTTAAAGGGAGAGCTGGGGATTGCTCTCGAGTCACTGCAGGGCAAAATAGACCTCATCTAGGCTTGTGTCCAGGACTTAATGCTCGTCCCTAGGGGAGACAGGGATCTGGGGGTTGCATACCAGACTCACCCGGGGAATCAGGCCTCGTCTCGAGGGGAAGCAAAGAACTCCGCTGTCCTTTTGAGTCGCGATGGGTATCTCTTGGAGCCCACTGTGTGCCCTAAAGGGAGTCAAGCCTCCTGTGGTGTTTGGATAGAGGACTCGGGATTCCTCTCCAGGCCATGAAGGAAAAGAAGGCCCTCATCTCGCGATGATGGCGGCGTCTTGTGGGTTTTCTAGACTGCTGCGCTAGTGCCGGGTTTCTGACGAGGTACGAGAGGGAGCTCAGGGAGCCTCTCGTGTGGCGCCAGGGAAGTCAGGTCCCCATGAGATGGCTAGGGGGAGCTCGTCATTGCTCTCGAGTCATGGTAGGGTAATCGGGCCTCAAGACGGGTTGAAGAAGGACTCTCGAGGTCTTTCTCGGGTCACTGCATAAAACCCAGGGTTCCCTTGACTTGTGCCTGCGACCTCAGGGAGCTTCTCAGAGTGCCTCTGAGAAGTCAGGGATACTGTGCAGTTTGGAGGGGCCTCTCGAGACTCCTCTGCATTTGGTGGAATGTAAGAGGGACTCATCTCGAGTTGAAGCAGGAACCTCAGTGTTCCTCTCCATTTCTGACTCAGATCGCAAGGTCCCTGCATGTTGGTACAGGAGAGTCAGGCCTCGTCTTTTCTGGAGGATGGGACTCCTCTTGCCTCTCGAGTTGTTCTCGAGGTGACAGGCCACTTGTCGAGCTGTGTATGTAACCTGCCCGTTTTTCCGGATGATGCACAGGTGTGTTAGTGCCCCTTCGTGTTGTACCTTCATACTCAAGGCTGCCTTCCAAGAGGTGTCCGAGCATCGGATTCTTATCAAGAGCGGACCGGGAAATTGGAGTCTTTCAGCAAGTGGCACCACCCACAAAGCTACGTATCGAATTTCCCCATGAGACCGGCCTCATCCTGAGTTGTGCAGGGAAGGTCGGGCCCCCTTGCAGACAAAGCAGGGGAATCGACCCACCGGTCACGATCAGGAGGGGAGAAGGGGCTTAAATGAAGTGGTGCCGGGAACCTCGGTGTTCCCCTTGAGTGAGACCGGCGTGTTGGGGGACTTTTGGGGTCGCATCAAGGGTGCCAAGTACCGTTTCGCATTTCAAGACGGAACCTGGGACATCTTTTGAAACGCTGTAGCGGGCAAGGGCCTCATCTTGCGATGACGGGAGAACCACGTGGTTTTGCTCGAGTTGCGGCGGGGTTCTCGAGTTATGACCGGGAATTTAGGCTTCCTCTTGTTGGCCTTGAAATCCAATCTTCCATTCGGGTTGCGAGGGGGAGCTGGGGATTGCGCTAGAGTCACTGCAGGGCAAAAGAGACCTAATCTAGGCTTGCGTCCAGGATCTAACGTTGCTCTCCAGGGGCGACAGGGATCTCGGGTTTGCATTCCAGACTCATCCGGGGAGTCAGTTCTCACCTCGAGGGTAAGCAAAGAATTCCGCTCTCGTCTCGAGTCGCGATGGGTATCTCTTGGAGCCCACTGGGTGTACTAAAGGGAGTCAAGCCTCCTGTGGAGTTTGGAGAGAGGACTCGGGATTGGACTCCAGGCCATGCAGGAAAAGAAGGCCCTCATCTCGAGATGACGGTGGCATCTCGTGGGTTTTCTCGAGCTGCGGCACCAGTGTGGGGTGTCTCATGAAGTACCACGGGGATCTCAGGGAGCCTCTTGTATGGCGCCAGGAAAATCCAGTATTCCATTCGAGTTGCAAGTTAGAACTGGGGATTGCTCTCCAGTCACTGCAGGGCAAAATAGACCTCATCTACGCTTGTGTCCAGGACCTAGTGTTCCACTACTGGGCCAACAGGGATCTCAGGGTTGCATTCTCAACTCACCCGGAGAGTCAGGCCTCGTCTTGAGGGGAAAAAAAGGACTCCGCTCTCCTGTCGAGTCGCGACGGATATCTCTTGGAGCCCACTGCGTGGCGTAAAAGGAGTGAAGCCTCCTATGGAGTTTGGAGATGACTCGGGATTGTTTTCCTGGCCATGCAGGAAAAAAGGCCCTCATCTCGCGATGATGGGGGCATCTCGTGGGTTTTCTCCAGCTGCGGCGCCAGTATCAGATTTCTCACGAGGTACGACGGGGAGCTCAGAGAGCCTCTCGTGTGGTGCTAGGGACGTCAGGTCTCCGTGCGTGTGGTGAAGGGGAGTGCGTGATTGCTCTCGAGTCATAGTAGGCGAATCGGGCCTCAAGACGCATTGAAGAAGGACTCTTGAGGTCTTTCTCGGGTTGCGGCAGGGAACCCTGGGTTCCCTTGATTTGTGTCGGTGACCTCAGGCAACTTCTAAGGGTGCCTCTGAGAAGTCAGGGACACTGTGGATTTGGGAGGGGCCTTTCGTTACTCAACTGGGTTTGGTGCAATCGAAGAGGGCCTCATCTCGAATGGAGGCAGGAACCTCAGGGGTCCTCTCCATATCTGACTCGGGTCGCAGGGTACCTGCAGAGTATGGACAACAGAGTCACGCCTCGTCTTCTGTTGAGGAATGGATTTCCCCTAGACTTTCGAGTTGTTCACGGAGTGACAGGCCACTTGTTGAGCTGAGTGTGGAACCTGCGGGTTTTTCCGGACGATGCACGGGGGTGTCAGTGCCCCTTCGTGTTGTGCCTTCATCCACAGGGTTGCCTTCAAAGAGGTTTCCGGGCATCGGGTTCTTTTCAAGAGCGTACCGGAAAATTGGGGTCTTTCAGCATGTGGTACCACCCACGAGGCTACGTCTCGAATTTCCTCGGGAGACCGGCCTCATCCTGAGGTGCGCCGGGAAGGTAGGGAACCCCTTGCAGACAAAGCAGGGGAATCGACCCACCGCTCGCGATCAGAAGGGGAGAAGGGGCTCAGATGAAGTGGTGCCGGGAACCTCGGTGGTCCCCTCGAGTGAGACCGGTATGTCAAGGCACTTTTGAGGTCGCATCAAGGGTGCCAAGTACAGTTTCGCACTTCAAGATGGAACGTGGGAATTCTCTGGAGATGCTGTAGCGGGCAAGGGCCTCATATTGCGATGACGAGGGAAACACGTGGTTTTTCTCGAGTTGCGGCGGGATTCTCGAGTTACAACGGGGAATTCAGGCTTCCTCTTGTGTTGGCCCAGGAAGTCCAATCTTCCATTCAACTTGTCAGAGAGAGCTGGGGGTTGCTCTCGAGTCACTTCAGGGCAAAGAGTCCTCATCTAGGCTTGGGGCCAGGACGTAATGTTCCTCTCCAGGGGCGACAGGGATATCGGGGTCGCATTCCAGTCTCACCCGGTGGGTCACACCTCGTCTCGAGTGGAAGCAAAGAACTCCACTATCCTCTCGAGTCGGGACGCGTAACTCTTGGAGCCCAATGAGTGGCCTAAAGGGAGTCAAGCGTCCTGTGTAGCTTGGACAGAAGGTTCACGCTTGATCTGCATACCATGCAGTTAAAGATGGCCCTCCTCTCGTGATGACGGGGGCGTCTCATGGGTTTTCTCGAGCTGCGGCGCCAGTGTGGAGTTTCTCACGAGATATGATGGGGAGATCAGGGAGCCTCTCGTGCGGCGCCAGAGAAGCCTGACTCCATGCGTGTGGCCAGGCAGATCGCGTCATTGCTCTCGAGTCATGGGAGGGACTAGGGCCTCAAGAGGCATTTAAGTAGGACTCTCAAGGTCTTTCTTGGGTTGGGGCGGGAAACACTCGTTTCCCTCGACCTCTACAGGGGACCTTAGGGAACTTCCCAGGTGCCTCTGAGAGGTGAGGGATACTGAGGACTTAGAGGGGCCTCTCGGGACTCCACTAGGTTTGACGAAATGAAAGAGGGCCTCATCTCGATTGGAGGCAGGAACCTCAGGCTTCCTCTCCATTTCTGACTCCGAACGCAGGGTCCCTGCAGAGTTGGGACAGGAGAGTCAGGCCTCGTCTTGTCTGAGTAACGGAACTCTGCTTGCCTCTTGAGTCGTTCAGGGGGTCTCAGGGCCCTTGACAAGCTGTGTGTGGAACCTGTGGGTGTTTCCAGAAGATGCATGGGGGTGTCAGTGCCCCTTCATTTGGTGCCTTCCCCTACAGGGTTTCCTTCAAAGAGGTGTCCGGGCATCGGGTTCATTTCAAGAGCGGACCGGGAAATCGGGGTCATTCGGCATGTGGCACCACCCACGTGGCTCATCTCGAATTTCCTCGTGAGACCAGCATCATCCTGAGGTGCGCCGGGAAGGCCGGGAGCACCTTCCACACAAAGTAGGGGAATCGATTCTCCTGTCCCGATCAGGAGGGGAGATGGGGCTCAGATGAAGTGGTGCCGGGACCCTCGGTGTTCCACTCGAGGGAACCCGGCGTTTCAGGGAACTTTAGGGGTCGCATCAAGGGAGCCAAGTACCGTTTCCCACTACAGGACGGAACATGGGACTTCCCTGGAGACGCTGTATCGGGCAAGGGCCTCATCCTGTGAAGACGTTGGAACCACGTCGTTTTTCTCGAGTTGCATCGGGATTCTCAAAAACGACAGGAATTTCAGGCTTCCTCTTGGGTTGGCCCTGGGAAGCCCAAACTTCAATTCGAGTTGTGATGGAAAGCTGGGGGTTCTGCTCGAGTCACTACAGGGCCAAAGAGACCTCATCCAGGCGTGTGTCCAGGACCTAATATTCCTCTCAAGGGAAGACAGGGATCACGGGTTTCCATTCCAGACTCCCCCGGGGGGTCAGGACTCGCCTGGAGGGGAAGCAAAGACTCCGCTTTCCTCTCAAGTCGCGACACGGATCTCTTGGAGCCCACTGAGTGGACACAAGGGTGTCGAGCCTCCTCTTCAGTTTGGAGAGAGGAATCTGGATTGCTCTCCAGGCCAGGCAAGAAAAGAAGGCCCTCATCTCGCGATGACGGGGGCGTCTCATGGGTTTCCTCAGGCTGCTGCGCCCATGGGGGTTTTCTCACGAGGCACGACGAGGACTTCAGGGAGCCTCTCGTGCGGCGCCAGGGAAGTCAGGTCTCCATGCACATGGTGAGGGGGAGCTGGTCATCACTCTCGAGTCATGGGAAACAGCTAGGTCCTCAACAGGAGTTGAAGAAAGACTCTCGAGGTCTTTCTCGGGTTGCGGCGGGAAACCCTCGTTTCCCTCGACTTCTGCAGGGGACCTTAGGGAACTTCCCACGGTGCCTCTGAGAGGTGAGGGATGCTGTGTAGTTGGCAGGGCCTCTCGGGACTCTGCTGGGTTCGGCGCAATGGAAGAGGGCCTCATCTCGAGGGGAGGCAGGAACCTCAGGCTTCCTCTCGGATTCGGACTCCGACTGCACGGTCCCTGCAGTGTTGGGACAGGAGAGTCATGCCTCGTCTTGTCTGAGGAATGGAATTCTGGTTGCCTCTCGAGTTGTTCCGGGAGTCTCAGGCCCCTTGTCGAGCTGTGTGTAGACCCTGCGGCTTTTTCCGGATGGTGCACGGGGGTGTCAGTGCCCCTTCGTGTTGTGCCTTCACCCACAGGTTTTCCTTCAAAGAGGTGTCCGGGCATCGGGTTCTTATCAAGAGCGGACCGGAAAATCGGAGTCGTTCGGCACATGGCACCTCACATGTGGCTAGTCTCGAATTTCCTCCTGAGACCGGCCTCATCCTGAGGTGCGCCAGGAAGGCCGGGAACCCCTTCCAGACAAAGCAGGGGAATCGACTCTCCTGTCGCGATCAGGAGGGGAGAAGGGGCTCAGATGAAGTGGTGCCGGGACCCTCGGTGTTCCCCTCGAGGGAACCCAGCGTGTCGGGGAACTTTTGCGGTCGCATCAAGGGTGTCAAGTACCGTTTCGCCCTTCAGGGCGGAACATGGGACTTCCCTGGAGACACCGGGAACTTCGGTCTTCCCGTGGAGTGAGACCGGTATGTTGGGGAACTTTGGGGTCACATCAAGGGTGCCAAGTAGCATTTCGAACTTTAAGATGGAACGTGGGACTTCTCTTGAGACTCTAGCTGGCAAGGGCCTCATATTGCGATGAAGGGGGAACCACATGGTTTTTAAGACTTGAGGCTGAATTCTCGAATTACGATGGGAAATTCACACTTCCTCTTGTGTTGACCGTGGGAAGACCAATCTTCCATTCAAATTGTGAGGGAGAGATGGAGGTTGCTCTCGAGTCACTGTAGGGCAAAATAGACCTCATCTAGGCTTGTGTCTAGGACAAAATGTTCCACTCCAGGGGCGACAGGGATCTCGGGGTTGCATTCCAAACTCACCCGGGGAGTCAGGCCTCGTCTCCAGGGAAGCAAAGGACTCCGCTCTCCTCTCGAGTTGCACCGGGTATTTCTTGGACCCAACTGAGTGGCCTAAAGGGAGTCAATACTCCTGTGAAGTTTGGAGAGAGGACCAGGAATTGCTCTCCAGGTCAGGCAGGAAAAGAAGGCCCCCATCTCTCCTTGACGGGGGCATCTTGTGGTTTTTCTCAAACTGCGGCGCCAGTGTGGGTTTTCTCACGAGGTACGATGGGGTACTCAGGGAGCCTCTTGTGTGGTACTAGGGAAGTCAGTTTTCCTGCTTGTGGCGAGGGGAGCGCGTCCTTGCTCTGGAGTCATGGTAGGGGAATCGGGCATCAAGAGACGTTGAAAAGGGACTCTCCAAGTCTTTCTCGGGTTACTTCAGGAAACTCTGGGTTCCCTCGACTTGTGCCAGTGACCTCAGGTAGCTTCTCAGGGAGCCTCTGAGAATTCAGGGATACTGTGGTGTTGGGAGGGGCCTCTCGGGACACCACTGAGTTTGGTTCAATGGAAGAGGGCCTCTTCTCTAGTTGAGGCAGGAACCTCAGGGTTCCTCTCCATTTCTGACTCCAATTGCAGGGTCCCTGAAGAGTTGGGACAGGAGAGTAAGGCCTCGTCTTGTGTGAAGGAATGCAACTTCACTTGCCTCTCGAGTTGTTCACGAGGTGACAGTCCACATTTGGAGCTGTGAGTGGAATCGGCGGGTTTTTCCAGACGATGCATGGGGATGTCAGTGTCCCTTCGTGTTGTGCCTTCATCCACAGGGTTGCCTTCGAAGAGATGTCCGGGCGTCAGGTTCTTATCTAGAGTGGACCGGGAATTCGGGATCTTTCAGCATATGGCACCAACCATGAGGCTACTTTTCGAATTTCCTCATGAGACCGGCCTCATCCGGAGGTTCGCGGGGAACGTCGGGAACCCCTTGCAGACAAAACATGGGAATCGACCCTTCTGTCGCGATCAGGAGGGGTGAAGGGGCTCACAGGAAGTGGTGCCGTGAACTTTGGTGTTTCCCTCGAGTGAGACCGGTATGTCAGGGAACTTTGGGGGTCGCATCAAGGGTGCCAAGTACCGTTTTGTACTTCAGGATGGAACGTGGGACTTCTCTTGATACGCTGTAGCGGCCAAGGGCCTCATCTTGCGATGACGGGGGAGCCACGTGGTTTTTCTCGAGTTGCGGCGGGATTCTCGAGTTACGACGGGGATTTCAGGCTTCCTCTTGTGTTGGGCCAGGGAAGTCCAATCATCCATTCGAGTTGCGAGGGAGAGCTGGGGGTTGCGCTCGAGTCACTGCAGGGCAAAGGAGACCTCATCTAGGCTTGTGTCCAGGACCTAATGTTCCTCTCCAAGGGCCACAGGGATCTCAGGTTTGCATTCCAGACTCACCCAGGGAGTCAGGCCTCGTGTCAAAGGGAAGCAAAGGACTCTGCTCTCCTTTCGAGTCGCGACGGGCACCTCTTGGAGCCCACTTTGTGGCCTAAAGGGAGTCAAGCCTCCTGTGAAGTTTGGAGAGAGGACGTGGGACTGCTCTCCAGGCCATGCAGGAAAAGATGGCCCTCATCTCGCGATGACGGAGGGATCTTGTGGGTTTTCTCGAGCTGCGGCGCCAGTGTGGGGTTTCACACGAGGTACGACGGGGAGCTCAGGGAGCCTCTCGTGTGGCGCCAGGGAAGTCAGGTCTCCATGTGCGTGGCGAGGGGGAGCGCATTATTGCTCTCGAGCTATGGTAGGGGAATCTGACCTCAAGACGCATTGAAGAAGGACTCTCGAGGTCTTTCTTCGGTTGTGGCAGGAAACTCTTATTTCCCTCGACTTTTGCTGGTGGCCTCAAGGAGCTTCTCAGAATGCCTATGAGAAGTCAGGGATACTGTGGAGATGGGAGGGGCCTCTCGGGACTCCACTGGGTTTGTTTTAAAGGAAGAGGGCCTCATCTCGGGTTGAGGCAGGAACCTCAGGTTTCCTCTCCATTTCTGACTCAGATCGAAGCGTGCCTGCAGAGTTGGGATTGGATACTCAGGCCTTGTCTTGTCTGAGGAAGGGAACTCCACTTGCCTCTCGAGTTGCTCAGGGGGTCTCAGGCCCCTCTTCGTGCTGTGTGTGGAACCCACGGTTGTTTCTGGACGATGCACGGGAGTGTCAGTGCCCCTTCGTGTTGTGCCTTCACCCACAGGGTTGCCTTCGAAGAGGTGTCCGTGCAACGGGTTCTTCTCAAGAGTGGACCGGGAAATCGACGTCGATCGGCATGTGGCACCACCCCCGTGGCTCACCTCGAATTTCCTCGTGCGGACGGCCTCATCCTGAGATGCGCCAGGAAGGCCGGGAATCCCTTCTAGACCACGCAGGGGAATCGACACTCCTGTCGCGGTCAGGAGGGGAGAAGGGGCTCAGATGAAGTGGTGTCGGGACCCTCGGTGTTTCCCTCGAGGGAACCCGGTGTGTCGGGGAATTTCTGGGGGTCGCAAGAAAGGTGTCAGGTACTGTTTCGCACTTCAGGACGGAAACTGGGACTTCCCTTGAGACTCCATAGCGGGCAAGAGGCTCATCTTGCAAAGACGTTGGAACCACGTGGTTTTTCTCGAGTTGCGGCGGGATTTTCGAGTTAGACGGGGATCTCAGGCTTCCTTTTGGGTTGGCCCTGGGAAGCCCAATCTTCCCCTCTAGTGCGAGGGAAAGCTGGGGGTTGCGCTCGAGTCACTGCAGGGCCGAAGAGACCTCACCTAGGCGTGTGTCCGGGACCTAATATTCCTCTCCAGGGAAGGCAGGGATCTCGGGGTTGCATTCCAGGCTCCCCCGGGGAGTCAGGCCTCGTCTCGAGGGGAAGCCAAGGACTCCGCTCTCCTCTCGAGTCGCGACGCGGGGCTCTTGGAGCCCCCTGAGCGGCCTCAAGGGAGTCCAGCCTCCTCTTCCGTTTGGAGAGAGGACCCGGGATTGCTCTCCAGGCCATGCAGGAAAAGAAGGCCCTCAGCTCGCGAGGACGGGGGCGTCTCCGGGGTTTCCTCGAGCTGCGGCGCCCGTGGGGGTTTTCTCGCGAGGCACGACGAGGATCTCAGGGAGCCTCTCGTGCGGCGCCAGGGAAGTCAGGTCTCCATGCGCGTGGCGAGGAGGAGCGCGTCCTGGCTCTCGAGTCATGGTAGGGGAATCGCGACTCAAGACATTTTGAAGCACTCTCGCGGTCTTTCTCGAGTCGCGGCAGAAAACCCAGGGTTCCCTCAACTTGTGCCTGTGACCTCAGGGAGCTTCTCATTGTGCCTGTGAGAACTCAGGGATACTGTGGAGTTGGTAGGGGCCTCTCGGGACTCCACTGGGTGTGGTGCAATGGAAGAGGGCCTCATCTCGAGTGGACGCAGGAACCTCAGGCTTCCTCTCCGTTTCTGACTCGGATCCCATGGTCCCTGCAGAGTAGGCACAAGAGAGTCACACCTAGTCTTCTGTTGAGGAAATGGGCCTTCGTTTGCCTTTCGAGTTGTTTACAGTGTGACAGTCCACTTGTCGAAATGTCTGTGGGACCTGCGGGTTTTTCTGGACGATGCACGCGGGTTTCAGTGCCCCTTCTTCTTGTGCCTTCATCCACAGGTTTTCCTTCAAAGAGGTGTGCTGGCATCAGGTTCTTTTCAAGAGTGGACCGTGAAATTGGGGTCTTTCGGCATGTGGCACCACCCACGAGGCTACGTCTCGAGCTTCCTCATGAGACCAGCCTCATCCTGAGGTGCGCCCGGAAGGTCGGGAACCCCTTGCAGACAGATAAGGGGAGTCGACCCTCCTGTCGCAATCAGGAGAGGAGAAGGGGCTCAGATGAAGTGGTGCCGGGTTACCTCGGTGTTCCCCTTGAGTGAGTCTGGTATGTCGCGGAACTTTTGGGGTCGCATCAAGGGTGCCAAGTACCGTTTCGCATTTCAGGATGGAACGTGGGACTTCTCTTGAGATGCTGTAGCGGACAAAGGGCCTCATCTTGCGGAGACGAGGGAAGCACGTGGTTTTTCTCGAGTTGCGGTGGGATTCTCGAGTTACGACGGGGAATTCAGGCTTCCTCTTGTGTTGGCCCAGGAAGTCTAATCTTCCATTTGAGTTGCCAGGGAGAGCTGGGGATTGGGCTCCACTCACTGAAGTGCAAACTAGACCTCATCTAGGCTTTTATCCAGGACTTAATGTTCCTCTCCATAGGCGACAGGGATTTGGGGTTGCATTCCATACTCACCCGGGGAGTCAGGCCTCATCTCGAGGGGAAGCAAAGGACTCCACTCTCTTCTCGAGTCGCGACAGGTATCTCTTGGAGCCCACTGAGTGGTCTTCGCTCCGTAGGAGAGCTCTAGTGTTCATAAGCCTGTACATAAGTGAACACAGACACTCGGTGTGCATGTTGCTGCGTACCCAAAATAGGGCCACAAGGAGCCTCATGCTCTCCATGCGGCGCGGAAGCTGTGCAGCCACGCAGCAGCTGAAGAATCCAACCAATTGCTCTTTTCTTACCTCTGACAGAGCTCGCATTGCCGTAGCCCTTGGCAGTTTGGAAACACTGGACCCTAACCCCTCTCAAAGTAGGCCTGGGTTCTAGTTCGAATAGAAAGTTAATAGCGGAGCTGAGGACAGGAACGCAGCAGTCATTTATCACACGCTCCTGCAGCCTGCTACTACAGGGACACTAACGCTAGAAGCTAGGAATGTCTTTGCAAGGTGCGCAAAGGACAAGGGAGAACCTCGACCCTGACTCTAGTATTTCAGTCCCCTGAGCAGATCTGAGGTTCTCCCGCTGTAGAAGCTAACCCATTCCTTTCAAATACAGGCTTCCTAACACAGGGCCAGTTGGCTGCTTGCTCTTCCACGAAGCAGGCTTCCTTAACTTGCAAACTGCGAATTCCGCTTAACAGCCTGGAGGAAAATCGCTTCTTGGAAGATTTTTTTCAGAGGCTGTATCCCCGGAGCTGGGGCCAAGCTAGGGGACCCATACTGACAAGGGAAGGCAAAACCACATCCAATGTCTTTGCTCTGGAGGACAGCTTTGGTGAGCCTAAGTCTTTCAGGAATATTTCTGGCTCCAACAGAGTCAAATTCTGTGTGTGAAGCTGCACAGCCAAAATAGGGGAACAGAGAGCCTGATTCTCTCTGTGTAGCTTTGAAGCTGTCATTCAAACAACAGCTTGAGAATCCATACAATGCTCTCCCTTACTGCTAAGAGAATTCTCATTGCTGTCGTCCTTGACAGTTTGTAGAAATCCGCACCCTAACCCTTCTCCAAGTAGGCCTGGGTCCTAGCTCGGAACAACAGGCAACGGCGGAGCTGAGGCCAGTAAGGCACAAGTGAGGTCTCACACACTCTTGCAGCCTGATCGTCCAGGAGCAGTAAGGCCTCTTTTTCCCTGCAGGAGGCTCGCTTGCCTTGCCTCCTGTGAACTGCATTTCCCAGCCTGGGCGCAAAGCTGTTCCTGGAGATTTTTTCTCAGGGGCTGTTTCCCTGGAGCTGGGTCGGACCTCGGGGGCCCAACTCACAGGGGAAGACCAAACCACATGGACAGGTCTATGCTCTGTAGGAGAGCTCTAGTGAACCTCATCTCTCAGGAACATTCTTGGCTTCTACAGAGACACCTCTGTGCATGAAGCTACACACCCAACATAGTGGCAAAGGGAGTCTGATTCTCTCCGTGGGTGCTGATGCTTTGTGGCAAAGCACCTGCTAAGAATCCATCCGCATAGGCTTCCCTCACCTTGACAGAGGTCTCATTGCTGTAGTCCTTGGCAGTTTGGAAAGAAGCAGACCCTTACCCTTCACCAAGTAGGCCCTTGTCCTTGTTTGAATGGAAAGGCAGTAGCTGAGCTGAGGCCAGTAAGGCGCCAGTCAAGTCTGACATATTCCCGATGCCTGCTCCTTCATGGAAAATAACGTTAGAATCTGGGAATGTCTTTGCAAGGCTGGCAAAGGGAGTCAGGAACCTCGACCCTGCCTCTGGAATTTCTATCTTCTCAGCACATCTGGCGGTCTCGGTCAGGAGAAACTAACCCATTCCTTGCAAATATAGGCTTCCAAACACAGGCCGGTTGGCTGTCTCTTCTTGCCGAAGGAAGCTTGCTTATCCCACCTCCTGCGAACTCCGCTTCCCAGCCTGGGGGATAAGAGGTTCTAGGAGATCTTTTCTCAGAGGCTGTTTCCACGGAGCAGGGGCCGATCCCGGAGACCCACATGCACAGGGGAAGGGAAAACCGCATGGATAAGTCTTTGCTCTCTAGGAGTGCTCTAGTGAACCTCACTCTATGGGGAATGTTCTTGGCTCCAACGGGGACATCTCTGTGTGGGAAGCTGCATAGCCAACATAGAGACACAGAGACCTGATTCTCTCTGTGCAGCTTTGACGCTGTCGTTCAAACAACAAATTGAGAATCCACACAATGCTCTCCCTTACCACTGAGAGAGTTATCATTGCTGTAGCCCTTCGCAGTTTCTGGAAATCGGCACACAAACACTTCTCCAAGTAGGCCTGGGTTCAAGTTCAGGTGAACATGCAATAGCGGAGCTGAGGCCAGTAAGGCACCAGTCAGGTGTCACACACTCTGGCAGCCTGCTCCTCCAGGGACAGTAAGGCCTCTATTTCCCTTCAGAAGGCTCGCTTGCCTTACTTCCTGTGAACAGCGTTTCCCAGCCTGGGCGGAAAGCAGTTCCTGGAGATCTTTTCTCAGGGGCTGTTTCCCCGGAGTTGGGGCGGACCTTGGGGACCCAACTCACAGGGGAAGGCAAAACCAAATGGACAGGTCTATGCTCTGTAGGAGATCTCTAGTGAACTGCCGGGGTCCAGCCCCAGCTGATCCAGGGTATTTGAAGCAGAGACGGCGTAGGCGAGGGTCAGGGAACAACTGCTTAATTAAACGTTAATTAAGGATATAAAGAGTAATAAAATGAGGATAGCTCAGTAGGAAAATTCAGTGGAGAAAAGAGGCTGAGTAGCTTGGTTTACGCGGGGGACCAATAAAACTTCAAGACAAGAAGCTTGCACCATTTACGTAGGCCGCAGGCGTCCTTCCGTTCTCCCGAAGGAGAGGAGACACTGAGGCCTCCCCGGTCGGATCTTAGAAGCCCAGGCAAAATTAGTAAGCTTGGTGGGTTCCGCGCTCCAGATGGAGACTCAACCAGAGTGAGAGAGAGAGAGAGAGACATGGGGAGACCAGTATTTCGAGAAACTGATCCCAATTCTTTATTTTCCATGGTCTACTTTTATACACTGAGATGTTATGCAAAAGTCACGTGGGGTCAGCAGTCCTGACTTTTATCAAAGTCAGGTGCTTCATACAAAAGT
Source organism: Bubalus kerabau (assembly GCF_029407905.1). NCBI lineage: Eukaryota > Metazoa > Chordata > Mammalia > Artiodactyla > Bovidae > Bubalus > Bubalus kerabau. The sequence continues at coordinate 670,044 of NW_026577911.1, read as the reverse complement.
ATACAGAGGTCTTAGGGGTGTTACATCATCTTCTGGCCGGGGGGCCTGCTGACAATTTACGACCCTCTCCTTGTGACAGCGGTCAGTCAACCAGGACACTTATTTCTCCAGGGGTGATTATTCTTAAAACAGACGCCACCCAAATAAAGTTACATTCCTATAGGGTGAGGGTGTAGTGGGTTTTAGTTAAGGAAAGAATTTACTTAGCCTAAGGTCTAACGTGATTTATATCAAAGGTTAATACTTATTTCTTCTATATATTCATTAATGTGTATAAGGGCAGGGGATGTGGAGACTTAGCAGTAAACATCAGCTCAACAAATGAAAAACCCTTCACCAATATGATTTCTAATCAGCCCATTATACTTATACTAATAATTTTCTAACTTTTCTAAGGAACCTGTTTTTAGAATGTTTAAAGCATCTCGTGCCTCTCATGGTTGGGAGGCTGTGAGCAATCACATGTGGCCGGACAAGCCTGTCAGGCAGGCTAGAGAACCTTCAGAGGAGTTTGTAGGTTAAAACACTCTTGTCACACCCAGGGGTTTTTATCAACTGGAGCTCTAGGTTAACTCCTTCTCCGAAAGAGGTGGTGGGGGACAGCCCCCCGTAAAGTCAGAGGTGTAGGTGAGAGCACAAAGTAGTAAGGTAGGCAGGCTCTGGTTATGGGGGTAGATGCTCGAGGATTTCCAGGGGGACTCCTGAGGCTCGATCCCGCCTTTGCGTATGTCGAGCCTCCTTCCTCATGACCTTTGCCATGGGCGGAGTGCCTCACTCTGGCCCCCAACAGTGAACCTCCTCTCTCAGGAACATTCTTGGCTCCTATCGAGACACCTCTGTGTGTGTAGCTACACACGCAACGTAGGGGCAAAAGGAGCCAGATTCTTTCGTGGGGTGCTGATGCTTTGTGGCAAAGCACCTGCTTGAGAATCCATCAGCTTACGCTTCCCTCGCCTTGACAGAGGTCTCATTGCTGTAGCCCTTGGCAGTTTGGAAAGAAGAGGACCCTTACCTTTCATAAAGTGGGCCCTTGTCCTAGTTTGAAAGGAAAGGCAAGAGCTGAGCTGAGGCCAATAAGGCGCCAGTCAAGTCTGACATATTCCCGAAGCCTGCTCCTTCATGGAAAATAACGCTGGAATCTAGGAATGTCTCTGCAAGGCTGGCAAAGGGCAGTCAGGAGCCTGCACCCTGCCTCTGGAATTACCGATTTCTGAGCAGATCTGGAGGTCTCCTTTAGGAGAATCTAACTCATTCCTTCCATATTGAGACTTCCAAAAACAGGCCGGTCGGCTGCCTCTTCGTGCCCGAAGGAGGCTTGATTTTCCTGCCTCCTATGAACCCAGCTTCCCAGGCTCTGGGAAAAGCGGATCTTGAAGATCTTTTCTCAGGGGTTGTTTCCACGGAGCTGGGGCTAAGCCTGGAGACCCAAACGCACAGGGGAAGAAAAACCACATGGACAAGTCTTTGCTCTCTAGGAGAGCTCTAGTGAACTTCACTCTGTCACGAACATTCTTGATTCATATGGAGACACCCCTATGTGTGAAGCTGCGTACCCAACATGGGGGCACAGAGAGCCTGATTCTCTCTGTGTAGCTTTAAAGATGTCGTTCAAAAAACACCTTGAAAATCCATACAATGCTCTTCCTTACCCGTGACAGAGTTCTCATTGCTGTAGCCCTTGGCAGCTTTTAGAAATCCGCACCCAAACCCTTCTCCAAGTAGTCCTGGGTCCTAGTTCGGAGGAACATGCAATGGCAGAGCTGAGGCCAGTAAGGCACCAGTCAGGTCTCACACACTCTGGCAGCCTGCTCCTCCAGGGGCAGTAAGGCCTCTTTTTCTCTGCAGGAGGCTCGCTTGCCTTGCCTTCTGTGAACTGCGTTTCCCAGTCTGGACGAAAAGCAGTTCCTGGAGGTGTTTTCTCAGGGGTTTCTTCCTCGGAGCTGGGGCGAACATCGGGAACCCAACTCACAGGGGAAGGCAAAACCATATGGACAGGTCTATGCTCCATAGCAGAGCTCTAGTGAACCTCATCTCCCAGGAACATTCTTGGCTCCTATAGAGACACCTCTGTGTTTGAAGCTACACACCCAACATAGGGGCAAATGCAGCCTGATTCTCTCCGTGGGGTGCAGATGCTTTGTGGCAAAGCACCTGTTTGAGAATCCATCCGCTTCCACTTCCCTCTCTTTGACAGAGGTGTCTTTGCTGTAGCCTTTGGCAGTTTGGAAAGAAGCAGACCCTTGCCGTTCAGCAAGTAGGCCCTTGTCCTAGTTTGAACGGAAAGGCGATAGCTGAGCTGAGGCCAGTAAGGCGCCAGTCAAGTCTGACATATTCCTGAAGCCTGCTCCTTCATGGAAAATAACGCTAGAATCTAGAAATGTCTTTGCAAGGCTGGCAAAGGACAGTCAGGAACCTCGACCCTACCTCTGGAATTTCCGTCTTCTGAGCAGATCTGGAGGTCTTCTTTTGGAGAAGCTAACCATTCCTTCCAAAGAGAGGCTTCCAAACACAGGCTAGTTGGCTGCCTCTACTTGCCCGAAGGAGGCTTGCTTGTTCCGCTTCCTGTGAACTCCGCTTCCCGCCTGGGGGAAAAGTGGTTCTTGGAGATCTTTTTTCAGGGGCTATTTCAACGGAGTTGGAGCTGAGCCCGGAGACCCACACGCACAGAGGAAGGCAAAACCACATGGACAAGTCTTTGCTCTGTAGGAGAACTCTAGTTAACCTCAGTATGTGAGGAAAGTCTTGGATTCTACGGGGATACCTCTGTGTGTGGAGCTGCATACCCAACAAGGGGGCACACAGGGCCTGATTCTCTCTTTGCAGCTTTGAAGCTGTCGTTCAAACAACAGCTTGAGAATCCATACAATGCTCTCCCTTACCTCTGAGAGACTTCTCATTGCAGTAGCCCTTGGCAGTTTTTACAAATCCGCACCCAAACCCTTCTCCAAGTAGGCCTGGGTCCTGGTTTGGATGGCCATGCAATGGCAGAGCTGAGGTTAGTAAGGCACCAGTCAGGTGTCACACACTCTGGCAGCCTGCTCCTCCAGGGACAGTAAGGCTTATTTTTCCCTGCGGGAGGCTCGCTTGCCTTGCCTCCTGTGAACTGCGTTTCCCAGCCTGGGCAAACAGCGGTTCCTGGAGATCTTTTCTCAGGGGCTCTATCCCCAGAGCTGGGGTGGACCTCGGGGACCCATCTCTCAGGGGAAGGAAAAACCACATGGACAGGTCTATGCTCTGTAGGAGACGTTAGTGTGTCTCATCTCTTAGGAACATTCTTGGCTCGTACAGAGACACCTCTGTGTGTAAAGCTACACACCGAACATAGGGGCACAGGGAGCCTGATTCTCTCTGTGGGGTGCTGATGCTTTGTGGCAAAGCACCTGTTTGAGAATCCATCCGCTTACGCTTCCCTCGCCTTGACAGAGGTCTCATTGCTGTGTCTCTTGGCACTTTGGAAAGAAGCAGACCCTTACCCTTCACCAAGTAGGCCCTGATCCTAGTTTGAAAGGAAAGGCAATAGCTGAGCTGAGGTCAGTAAGGCACCTGTCAACTCTGACATATTCCCGATGCCTGCTCCTTCATGGAAAATATTGCTAGAATCTAGGAATGTCTTTGCAAGGCTGGCAAAGGGCAGTCAGGAACCTCGACCCTGCCTCTGGAATATCTATCTTCTGAGCAGATCTGGAGGTCTCCTTCTGGAGAAGCTAACCCATTCCTTGCAAATAGAGGCTTCCAAACACAGGCCGGTTGGCTGCCTCTTCTTGCCTGAAGGAGGCTTGCTTTTCCTGCCTCCTATGATCCCTGGTTCCCAGCATGGGGGAAAAGCAGATTCTTGGAGATCTTTGCTCAGGGGTTGTTTCCACGGAGCTGGGGTTGTGCCCAGAGACCCACACATACAGGGGAAGGCAAAACCACATGAACAAGTCTTTGCTCTCTAAGAGAGCTCTAGTGAACCTCAGTCTTTGACGAACGTTCTTGGCTCCTATGCGGACACCTCTGTGTGTGAAACTGCGTACCCAACATGGCGGCAGAGAGCCTGATTCTCTCTGTGCAGGTTTAATGCTGTCGTTCAGAAAACAGCTTGAGAATCCATACAATTCTCGCCCTTACCTCTGAGAGAGTTCTCATTGCAGTAGCCCTTGGCAGTTTGTAGAAATCTGCACCTAAACCCTTCTCCAAGTAGGCCTGAGTCCCAGTTCGGAGGAACAAGCAATGGCGGAGCTAAGACCAGTATGGCACCAGTCAGTTTTCACACACTCTGGCAGCCTGCTCCTCCAGGGACAGTAAGGCTTCTTTTTCTCTGCAGGAGGCTCACTTGCCTTACTTCCTGTGAACAGCTTTTCCCAGCCTGGGCGAAAAGCGGTTCCTGGAGATCTTTTCTCAGAGGCTGTTTTCTCGGAGCTGGGGCGGACCTCGGGGACCCAACTCACAGGGGAAGGCGAAACCACATGTACAGGTGAGCACTCTGTAGGAGAGCTTTTGTGAGCCTCATCTCTCAGGAACATTCTTGGCTCCTGTAGAGACACCACTGTGTGTGAATCTACACACCCCACATAGGGGCAAAGGGAGCCTGATTCCCTCCGTGGGGTGCTGATGCTTGGTGGCAAAGAACCTTCCTGATAATCCATCCGCTTATGCTTCCCTCGCATTTACGGAGGTCTCATTGCTGTAGCCCTCGGCAGTTTGGAAAGAAGAAGACCCTTACCCTTCATAAAGTAGGGCCTTGTCCTACTTTGAATGGAAAGGCAATAGCTGAGCTGAGGCCAATAAGGCGCCAGTCAAGTCTGACATATTCCCAAAGCCTGCTTCTTCAGGAAGATAACTGTAGAATCTAGGAATGTCTTTGCAAGGCTGGCAAAGGGCAGTCAGGACCCTGCACACTGCCTCTGGAATTACTGGCTTCTGAACAGATCTGGAGGTCTCCCTTAGGGGAAGCTAACCCATTCTTCCAAATTGAGGCTTCCAAACGCAGGCCGCTTGGCTGCCTCTTGCTCTCTGAATGAGGCCTGCTTTTCCCGCCTCCTATGAACCCCACATCCCAGCCTCTGGGAAAAGCGGATCTTGAAGATCTTTTCTCAGGGGTTGTTTCCACGGAGCTGGGGCCGAGCCTGGAGCCCCAAATGCACAGGGGAAGAAAAACCACATGGACAAGTCTTTGCTCTCTAGGAGAGCTCTAGTGAACCTCACTCTGTCAGGAACGTTCTTGTTTCCTATGGAGACACCCCTGTCTGTGAAGCTGTGTACCGAACATGGAGACACAGAGTCTGATTCTCTCTGTGCAGCTTTGAAGCTGTCGTTCAAACAACAGCTTGAAAATCCATACAATGCTCTTCCTTACCCGTGACACAGTTCTCATTGCTATACCCCTTGGCAGTATTTAGAAATCCATAACCAAACCCTTCTCCTAGTAGGCCTGGGTCCTAGTTCGGAGGAACATGCAATGGCGGAGCTGAGGCCAGTAAGGCACCAGTCAGGTCTCACACACTCTGGCAGCCTGATCGTCCAGGGACACTAAGGCCTGTTGTGCCTTGCAGGAGGCTCGCTTGCGTTACCTCCTGTGAACTGCGTTTGCCAGCCTGGGGGAATAGCGGTCCCTGGAGATCTTTTCTCAGGGGCTCCTTCCCCTGAGCTGGGGCGGACCTCGAGGACCCAACTCACAGGGCAAGGCAAAACCATATGGACAGGTCTATGCTCTGTAGCAGACTTCTAGTGAACCTCATCTCTCAGGAACATTCTTGGCTCCTATAGAGACACTTCTGTGTGTGAAGCTGCGTACCTAACATAGGGGCACAGAGAGCCTGATTCTCTCAGTTCATTTTGACCCTGTCGTTCAGAAAACAGCTTGAGAATCCATAAAATGCTCTCCCTTACCGCTGAGAGAATTCTCACTGCTGTAGCCCTTGGCACTTTGTAGAAATCCGCAGCCAAACGCTTCTCCAAATAGGCCTGGGTCCTAGTTCGGAGGAACAGGCAATGGTGGAACTGAGGCCAGCAAGGCAACAGTCAGGTTTCACACACTCTGGCAGCCTGCTCCTCCAGGGACAGTAAGGCCTCTTTTTCTCTGCAGGAGATTCGCTTGCCTTACTTCCTGTGAACAGCGTTTCCCAGCCTCAGCGAAGCGGTTCCTGGAGATCTTTTCTCAGGGACAGTTTCCCCGGAGGTGTGGCGGACCTCGGGGACCCAACTCACAGGGGAAGGAAAAACCACATGGACAGGTCTATGCTCTGTAGGAGAGGCTTAGTGAACCTAATCTCTCAGGAACATTCTTGGCTCCTATAGAGACAACTCTGTGTGTAAAGCTACACTCCCAACATTGGGGAACAGGGATCTTGGTTCTCTCCATGGGGTGCTGATGCTTTGTAGTAAAGCACCTGCTTGAGAATCCGTCCTCTTAGGCTTCCCTCGCCTTGACAGAGGTCTCATTGCTGTAGCCCTTGGCAGTTTCAAAGAAGAAGACCCTTACCCTTCATAAAGTAGGCCCTTGTCCTAGTTTGAATGGAAAGGCAATAGCTGAGCTGAGGCCAATAAGGAGCCAGTCCCCTCTGACACATTCCCGAAGCCTGCTCCTTCATGGAATATAACTCTTGAATCTTGGAATGTCTTTGCAAGGCTGGCAAAGGGCAGTCAGGAACCAGCACCCTGCCTCTGGAATTACCGACTTCTGAGCAGATCTGGAGGTCTCCTTTAGGAGAAGCTAACCCATTCCTTCCAAATAGAGGCTTCAAAACACAGGCAGGTTGGCTGCCTTTCGTGCCCGAAGGAGGCTTGCTTTTCTCTCCTCCTATGAACCCCAGTTCCCAGCCTCTGGGAAAAGCGTATCTTGAAGATATTTTCTCAGGGGTTGTTTCCACGGAGCTGGGGCCGAGCCCGGGGCCCAAAGGCACAGGGGAAGGCAAGACCACATGGACAGGTCTATGCTCTGTAGCAGACCTCTAGTGAACCTCATCTCTCAGGAGCATTCTTGGCTCCTATAGAGACACCTCTGTGTGTGAAGCTGCGTACCTAACATAGGGGCACAGAGAGCCTGATTCTCTCTGTTCATTTTGACGCTGTCGTTCAGAAAACAGCTTTAGAATCCATAAAATGCTCTCCCTTACCACTGAGAGAATTCTCACTGCTGTAGCCCTTGGCACATTGTAGAAATCTGCACCCAAACGCTTTTCCAAGTAGGCCTGGGTGCTAGCTCGGATGAACAGGCAATGGCGGAGCTGAGGCCAGTAAGGCAACAGTCAGGTTTCACACACTCTGGCAGCCTGCTCCTCCAGGGACTGTAAGGCCTCTTTTACTCTGCAGGAGATTCGCTTGCCTTACTTCATGTAAACAGCATTTCCCAGCCTCGGCGAAGCGGTTCCTGGAGATCTTTTCTCAGGGACAGTTTCCCCGGAGGTGTGGCGGACCTCGAGGACCCAACTCACAGGGGAAGGCAAAACCACATGGACAGGTCTATGCTCTGTAGGAGAGGTTTAGTGAACCTAATCTCTCAGGAACATTCTTGGCTCCTATAGAGACAACTCTGTGTGTGAAGCTACACTCCCAACATTGGTGCACAGGGAGCTTGATTCTCTCCGTGGGGTGCTGATGCTTTGTGGCAAAGCACCTGCTTGAGAATCCATCCTCTTAGGCTTCCCTCACCTTGACAGAAGTCTCATTGCTGTAGCCCTTGGCAGTTTGCAAAGAAGAAGACCCTTACCCTTCATAAAGTAGGGCCTTGTCCTAGTTTGAATGGAAAGGCAATAGCTGAGCTGAGGTCAATAAGGAGCCAGTCCCGTCTGACACATTCCCGAAGCCTGCTCCTTCATGGAAAATAACTCTAGAATCTAGGAATATCTTTCAAGGCTAGCAAAGGAGTGTCAGGAACCAGTACCCTGCCTCTGGAATTACCGACTTCTGAGCAGATCTGGAGGTCTCCTTTAGGAGAAGCTAACCCATTCCTTCCAAAAAGAGGCTTCAAAACACAGGCAGGTTGGCTGCCTTTCGTGCCCGAAGTAGGCTTGCTTTTCTCTCCTCCTATGAACCCCAGTTCCCAGCCTCTGGGAAAAGCGTATCTTGAAGATATTTTCTCAGGGGTTGTTTCCACGGAGCTGGGGCCGAGCCTGGAGACCCAAAGGCACAGGGGAAGGCAAGACCACATGGACAAGCCTTTGCTCTTTAGTATAGCTCTAATGAACCTCACTCTGTCAGGATCTTTCTTGATTCCTACGGAGACACACCTGTGTGTGAAGCTGCGGCCACAGAGAGCCTGATTACCCCTGTGCAGCGCTGAGTCTGGGCGGCTAAACAACAGCTTGGGAATGCAGCCTGGGGCGCTTCCCTTCCCTCTGACAGTGCTCTCCTTTGGTCCCTAAGCCCTCTGCAAGTAGGCATGGATCATAGGTGCAAAGGGAAGGGAAGAGCGGAGCTGAGGCCAGTAAGGCGCCCGCCAGTCACGTCTCCCCCACTTCCGCAGTCTGTTGCTTCCCCTGCGCGAAAGCTAGAAGCTGGGAAGGGCTTGGCGAGGCTCGCCCAGGCAGAGCAGCCTCTAGGCTGGGGCTCTGCGATATCGCGCCTGGGCGCAGATCTGGAGCTCCGCTGGAGTGGAAGCTCATTCGGTCCTTCCCAATACAGGCTTGCAAGCACCCGACGGCGGCCTAACTCTATTCTCCCGCGTGCTGGGAGTGGGCTTCCAATCCAGGGCACAGAGCACTGCCTGGAGCTCTCTGCTCAGGGGCTGGTTCCCCTGCACTGGGACTGTGCTAGGGAGCCCAAAGGCACAGGGGAAGGCCCCAAACCACATGCACACGACTCTGCTCTGGAGCTGAGCTCCGGGGAAGCCCAGTCTGTAAGGCGGTTTCTGAACACAAACGGAGGAACACTCTGGCTGTGGAGCTCCCTCCCCATGACAGGGGCACTGGGACCCTGATTCCCTCCGTTCAGCGCTGAGTCTGGGCTACCAAGCAACAGCTTGGGAATGCAACCTGGGGCATTTCCCTTCCCTCAGACAGAGGTCTCCTTGCGGGAGGCTTTCGCAGTTTGCACACCCTCGTGCCCTAAGCCGTCTGCAAGGAGGCCTGGCTCCTAGGTCCAAAGGGAAGGCAAGAGCGGAGCTGAGGCCAGTCAGGAGCCAGTCATGTCGCCCACACTCCCGCAGCCTGCTCCTTTGCAGGTGCAAACGCTAGAAGCTGGGAAGGGCTTGGCGAGGCTCGCCAAGCAGAGCAGCCTCTCGACAGGGGCTCTGTCCTATCGCGCCTGGGCGCAGGTCTGCAGCTCCGCTGGTGTGGAAGCTCACTCGGTCCTTTCCAATACAGGCTTGCAAGGACCCGCCGGCAGCCTAACTCATCTCTCCCGCGTGCTGGGACTGGGCATCCAGGCCTGGGCACAAAGCACTGCCTGGAGCTCTTTGCTCAGGGGCTGGTTCCCCTACGCTGGGGCTGTGCTAGGGAGCCCAAACGCACATGTCAAGGCCCCAAAACACATCCACACGTCTCTGCTCTGCAACAGAGCTCCGGGGAAGCCCAGTCTGGCAGGCGCTTTCTGGGCACAAAGGGAGGAACACTCTGGCTGTGGAGCTTCCTCCCCAAGACAGGGGCACTAGGACCCTGATTCCCTCCGTTTACCGCTGAGTCTGCATTGCCAAGCAACAGCTTGGGAACGCAGCCTGGGGCGCTTCCCTTCCCTCGGACAGAGCTCTCCTTGCGGTAGGCCTTGGTAGTTTGCATACAATGGGGCCCTAAGCCCTCTGCAAGTTGGCCTGGCTCCTAGGTCCAAAGGGCAGGCCAGAGCGGAGCTGAGGCTGTCAGGCTCCAGACACATCTCCCATACTCCTACATCCTGCTCCTACCCGGGCGTGAACGCTAGAAGCTGGGAAGGTACCTGGACCGTGCAGGGGCGGGGCGAACGCGGGCGGCGTGGGGCGGGGGTCGGCTTCTGGCGGGGGTGGGGGCGGGCTTCCCAGTTGTGCTCTCGGAGGTGGACACTGAGGCTGAAAACGCCCCGGGAGCGCACCCGGGACTGGGTAAACCCGGGCTGCGTGGGTCGAGATTCCGATGGCTTTAGGTGGGGGTCGGTCCCAGTTGTGCTCCCGGGGGTCGCCACTGCGTCTGGGAACGGCGCAGGGAGCGTGGCAGGGGCGGGGCTAACCCTGGCGGCGCGGGGCGGGAGTCGGCTCATGGGGGGGATGGGGAGGGGTTCCCAGTTGTGCTCTCGGGGGTTGCAACTGCGGCTGGGAACGCCCATTTCGTCCGCTCCTGGGTCCTCAAGGATCGCCATTCCGTGGGTGCAGCGGAGGGCTGCAGACCACAGGTAAGGGAACTGGGACTGCGTGGAGCAGGGAACCAAGTATTCCGCCGTCTGTTGGCACATTCTCGGAGCTCCCCAACCTGGCGGTCGCAGAAAAGCCTTGCCTTTGGGGTCAAGGCCTTTACCGCTCCACCCCTCTGCTGAAAAATCTCCGAGTCTGCGCGGTTCTTCCAAGCAGCCTAGTGTCCGCTGGAAGTCCAAAGGACAGAACACTGAACTCTGGCCGGCTGGCCCAGCCCTGCTTCTGGCACTTTGTAAGCCAGCGGGCCCTTGAGCACCTGCTGGGATGGGAAAGGGAAGGGTCCACGGATTGCACCCTAGAAACTTAGTAGGGTGCATGGATTTCAAACCCTGGTGGCCGCCCAGGCAGCAAAGAAGGGGATGGGCACCTTGCTGCCCTTTCATGGCAGAATCTGTGGTTGTCCAGCTGCTTGGGCCTTTTCATGAGAACCCTGTGCAATAAAAGTTTGGTGTTTTGGAACTGAATAATTAGAACGTGTAAAAGCTTTAAATTATGTGGTGGTGTAATTAAAAAACAAAACAAAACAAAACCAAGCTCCAAGTGTTTTGCAAATGGAGGTTAAATATTGAAGGACTGTATTCCTTGCACTGTGGCATTCTATCAAGAAGTGTGCAGGATTTTTTTTTTTTTTTTAAGAAAAGTGTTCGAAGTGAGGGAAACAGGAAACCCAGAAGTGCCCCTGTATTTTGGGGAAGGCCTTAGGAGGTCACTTGGAAATGCTGCTGGCTGTGCGGGAGCAGGGCAGATGGGCTGTGCAGGCTTGTCCTTTGCATGGATGTTCTTGTGTGTGGAAACCCAGCTCGGAGCCATCTCCTGATGTGTAAGACTTTCGCAGACAAACCTTGAGCTAAGCAATGCATTTTTTCCTAAGAAAATGTTTGTCTTAAGCGATGTAAATATCCTATGTATTTCCGCTAGACTCTGGCTTCAGGTCGGTTCCCCCAAAAGGCTCAGAAGCGATTTGAACAAAACAGCATGTTTTCCTCCTAGCTTGTTCTCCTTATCTATGTTAAGGAAATGATATATTTGCCTGCAATACTGCTTTCTTCAAGATTCATGTCAATCAAGTTTTGTCCCGGGATGACTCACCTGCTGCCAATATTATCTCAATGCATGTCGTGGGGGAGGGGCCTGGTGCCATTCCTTGAAACAGTTCCTTTCTTTCCTTAGCTGACTGCTAGTGCCTGTAGAATATCTGGCTAAAAACCAGCAGGGGGTACTCTTACTACCCCCCCCACCCCGCCTCGAGTCTAAGTCAGCAGCTTTCTCTATCTCTTTAACACTTTAATAACACTTGATGACACAAAAGCTCTGAGCGATCAAATCATATCAAATCTTCATTTCAGATTGAAGATGCATTCCATGGTATTGCCATCTTAAGTCTTTCCATCGTTATGGAATATCTGTCCATGTACTCAGGATAGTTTTCAGCCAGGGTGTATAATTTCCAGTGTGCCAGTCTTGTCATCCTCGTTGCATCCATGGCAAAGTGTTTTATTCATGTTGATATTATTGAAAGGGAATTTTTTAAAATTGCTTTTCAGATTATTATCTGCTAATGTATACAGATAAAACTGTGTAATCATTCATTTTTATCAGTTTGGACAGCTTGATATTTGTCTTTAATTTCTTTACTTTCTGACACTTTAAGATTATCCTGGGACACATATGTAATGCCTCACCCCTAAATTCAGACATGTGTTCAAAGAACTTCTGTCCTTTTATTTATTTATTTATTCTTTAACATTGAAATCGTTTTGACTATGCTGGGTGTTTGTTGCTAGATGGAAGTAGCTAGGACCTCTGGACTGCAGTCTCTCATCTCTTGCTGACCTCTTGTTGACCTCTGCAGAATCCTGGTAGGTGGGAGCTTGTTAGTTCCTTGTTCCTTATCAGAACCTCCTGTGGTAAGTGTTTTTCTCTTCTCTGTTGCCTGGTAAGGGTGGGTGGTCATGGGCATCCCAAAGTTGGCTAGAAGTCAATTATTTAGGCAGGCTTGTGCATAGATATGGGAGAAGGCAATGGCACCCCACTCCTGGAAAATCCCAAGGACGGAGGAGCCTGGTAGGCTGCAGTCCATGGGGTGGCTAAGAGTCGGACACCACTGAGCGACTTCATTTTCACTTTTCACTTTCATGCATAGGAGGAGGAAATGGCAACCCACTCCAGTGTTCTTGCCTAGAGAACCCCAGGGACTGCGGGGCCTGGTGGGCTGCCATCTATGGCGTGGCACAGGGTCGGCCTCAACTGAACCACTTAGCAGCTGCAGCAGCAGCAGCAGCAGTGCATAGATATCAAAGGGGATGAGAACAGTCAGGTAGGATCACATATGTCACCGTGAAACAATACTTCTCCTCTTAGCCAAAGCTAACAAAAGATTTCTGTTCTAGGTCAACCTAGAAGAGATCACTTAAGAGGTAAAGAAACTTAAACTCCATTAGCAAAGGCAGTTCAACATCTCAAGAAAACTTGTGCTAGGCACAAAACTCTTTTCTGGGGGCTTACTTTCCCTACAACCTCCTTATCCCATTCTGTACCCATTCCTTTGCTTCTCCCGTCCTGAAAATGCCACCTGTAAGACAGAACTACTTCGTTTTCCTTCTTAAAGTGTGATTGCATTCCATACATTCTTGTAATAACAAGTCATACATTTCCCTTCAGCAACCAAGAACTGACTCTTATATTGGCATTTGATAGATTGGTGAGCATACCTATCAGTGATAATAGCGCCCACCCCGCTTCCTGCAAGAACAGAACAAAACAAAACAAAACAAAAAAATTGCTTTCTTACATTTAATATGTTCGGATGGTGCCAGTCACTATTCATGCAGAGTCAAAAATCTCTTTTGTTTCTGTGTAAAAGGGAGGTCCTTTCAAGTCGTGAATGTTTAAGAAGTTTCATTTATTTGGAAGTGACCTAGCTATTCAATACACTGTCGTCACTTAGTTTAGCACCAGGATAGAAACTCAGGTAACCAAAACACCTGGAGGAACGATTGTAAGTTCAGTTCAGTTCAGTTGCTCAGTCGAGTCTGACTCTTTGTGACCCCGTGGCCTGCAGGACGCCAGGCTTCCGTGTCCGTCACCAACTCCAGGGGCTTGCTCAAACTCATGTCCATCGAGTCAGTGATGCCATCCAACCATCTTATCCTCTGTCATCCCCTTCTCCTCTGCCTTCAATCAAGACTATGAGAGGCGGATATTTTAGAGTATAATTATTGTTAAGAGTTTATCTAAAAGCTCATATCACATTTACATTTTTTACATTGGTTGTTGCTGTTTCCAGGTACTTTCTTGCTGACAAGCTTGTGACACATATAACAATAGAGCAATTTTTACCTCAAAAGAAACCTAGGCACTATGAACATGTTGTGCTTAATGTTGTTGACTCTTAGACATGTCTATAGTGGAGGAGCAAAACCAAAAATACTAGATATTTAATATTGACTAGTTCCCAGTTCACGGGACTCTGACATTCATTTAGGTCAATGTTTTCTTGTATTTCCAGCAGTTTGATTTGGAAGGGCTGCCTTGTCTTGAGACCATTGAAATCAGAACACAGAACTTGAGCAATATTACAAAAAACACAAGGCTCACACTGACACATACCTTAATCCAAACAGACAGACAAGACATCTTCCAGGTTTCCGCCTGAGATTTAAAATATTTCTTTGAGCCAGTCTTCTTGGGAGTGGGGGGATGGGGGTGGCAGTGATGCAGGCTTGGGTAACAAGCTAATTGTTGGTCATTGCATATGCAAAGAACCAGCTTTCCGGGTTCCAAGGAAAAAAGTTTCCTTGGTAACCAACTTTGTCTGGTTCTATAGAATATCATGGCCCTCCTAGGTCAGGTCATCTTGCCTTTCTGTAGTCCTCGTTTTATCCCTAAATCATAGACAGCTTGGATTGTCTCTGTGGGGTGTATGTATTGTCCTCATGTTTGACCTGGCAGCAGCAGCGAGGTCCGAGAGCCTCTCCTGGTAACCGGGCGTGGGGACGGGGCTCACCAGGAGCCACTGGTGAAGGTGGGCAGCGCCCCTGGAGCACGGCAGGGGCGGGGCGAACCCGGGTGGCGCAGGGCGGGTGTCGGCTCCTGTCGGGGGTGGGGGAGGGCTTCCCAGTTGTGCTCTCGGAGATGGCCACTGCAGCTGGAAACGCTCCGGGAGTGCACCCAGGGCGGGGTAAACCTGGGCTGCACAGGTCGAGATTCCGCTCGCTGTGGGTGGGTGGTCGGTCCCTGTTTTGCTCCCGGGGGTCTCCAATGTGGCTGGGAACCCGCCGGGAGCCCGGCAGGGCCGGGGCGAAACCTGGCGGCGCGGGGCGGGGTGGGGGGTCCGTTCCCAGCGGGGGTCGGCTCCTGGCGGGGGTGGGGGAGGGCTTCCCACTTGTGCTCTCGGGGTCGCCATTGCGGCTGGGAATGCCCATTTCGTGAACTCCTGGATCCCCAAGGATCGGCATCCATTGGCCACAGCGGAGGGGTGCGGAACACAGGTAAGGGAACGGGGACTGCGTGGAGCAGGGAACCATGTATTCCGCCCTGTGTTGGCACAGTCTCAGAGCTCCCCAACCTGACGGTCGCAGAAAGGCCTCGTCTTTGGGGTCAAGGCCTTTACTGCTCCACCCCTCTGCTGAAAAACCTCAGAGTCTGCGCGGTTTTCCCAAACAGCCTAGTGTCCGCTGGAAGTCCAAGGGACAGAACCCTGAATTCTGGCCGGCTGGCCCAGCCCTGCTTCTGGCACTTTGTAGGCCAGCGGGCCCTGGAGCACCTGCTAGGATGGGAAAGGGAAGGGTACGCGAATTGCACCCTGGTGGCCGCCGAGGCAGCAAAGAAGTGGGGAGGGCACCTTACTGCCCTTTAATGGCAGACAGAATCTGTGGATGTGCTGCTGCGTGGTCCTTTTCATGGGGTCCTTGTGCAATAACAGTTTACCGGTGACCTTAGGGAACTTCCCAGTGTGCTTCTGACAGATGAGGGATGCTGTGGAGTTGGCGGGGCCTCTCAGGACTCCGCTGGGTTTGGCACAATGGAAGAGGGCCTCATCTCCAGGGAAGGCAAGAACCTCAGGCTTCCTCTCTGTTTCGGACTCCGACCGCAGGGTCCCTGCAGAGTTGGGACAAGAGAGTCAGGAATCGTCTGAGGAAGGGAACTCCGCTTGCCTCTCGAGGTGCTCAGGGGGTCTCAGGCCCCTTGTTGAGCTGTGTGTGGAACCTGCGGGTGTTTCCTGACGATGCACGACAGTGACAGTGCCCCTTCGTGTTGTGCCTTCACCCACTGGCTTGCCTTCGAAGAGGTGTCCGGGCCTCGGGTTCTTTTCAAGAGCAGACAGGGAAATTGGGGTCTTTCGGCATGTGGGACCACCCACGGGGCTAGTCTCAAATTTCCTAGTGAGGCCGGCTTCATCCTGAGGTGTGCCGGGAAGGCCGGGGACCCTTCAAGACAACGCAGGGGGATCGACTCTCCTGTCGAGGTCAGGAGGGGAGAAGGGGCTCGGATGAAGTGGGGCCGGAACACTCGGTGTTATCCTCGAGGGAAACCGGCGTGTGAGGGACTTTTGGGGGATGCATGAAAGGAGTCAGGTACCGTTTCGCACTTCAGGACAGAACCTAGGACTTCCCTTGAGACGCTGTAGCGGGCAAGGGCCTCATCTTGCGAAGACGTTGGAACCATGTGGATTTTCTCGAGTTGAGGCGGGATTCTAGAGTTACGACGGGGATCTCAGCCTTCCCCTTGGGTTGGCCCTGGGAAGCCCAATCTTCCCCTCGGGTTGCGAGGGAAAGCTGGGGGTTGCGCTCGAGTCACTGCAGGGCCGAAGAGACCTCACCTAGGCGTGTGTCCGGGACCTAATATTCCACTCCAGGGAAGGCAGGGATCTCGGGGTTGCATTCCAGGCTCCCCCGGGGAGTCAGGCCTCGTCTCGAGGGCAAGCAAAGGATGTCGCTCTCCTCTCAAGTCGCGACGCAGATCACTTGGAGCCCACTGAGTGGCCTCAAGGGAGTCAGGCCTCCTCTTCAGTTTGAAGAGAGGACTCGGGATTGCGCTCTGGGTAAGGCAGGAAAAGAAGGCCCTCACCTCGCGAGGACGGGGGCTTCTCAGGGGTTTCCACGAGCTGCAGCGCCCGTGGGGGTTTTCTCACGAGGCAAAACGAGGATCTCAGGGAGCCTCTCATGCGCCGCCAGGGAAGTCAGGTCTCCGTGCCCGTGGCGAGGGGGAGCGCGTCATGGCTCTCGAGTCACGGGAGGGGACTAGGGCCATGAGACGCGTGAAGAAGGACTCTAGAGGTCTTTCTCAGGGGACGGCGGGAAACACTCGTTTCCCTCGCCTTCTGCTGGAGACCTTAGGGAACTTGCCAGGGTGCCTCTGATAGGCGAGGCATCCTGTGGAGTTACCGGGGCCTCTTGGGACTCCGCTGGGTCTTGCGCAACGGAAGAGGGCCTCACCTCGAGGGGAGGCAGGAACCTCAGGCTTCCTCTCCGTTTCAGACTCCGACCGCAGGGTCACTGCAGAGTTGGGACAGGAGAGTCAGGCCTCATCTTGTCTGAAGAAGGGAACCCCGCTGGCCTCTCGAGTTGCTCAGGGGGTCTCAGGCCCCTCGTCGAGCTGTGTGTGGAACCCGCGGATCTTTGCGGACGATGCACGGGGGTGGCAGTGCCCCTTCGTGTTGTGCCTTCACCCACAGGGTTGCCTTCGAAGAGGGGTCCGGGCCTCGGGTCCTTCTCAAGAGCGGACCGGGCAATTGGGGGCGTTCGGCATGTGGCAGCACACACGTGGCTCGTCTCGAATTTCCTCGTGAGACCGGCC